>NC_136433.1:261645690-262035690 GCF_052849685.1 Lactuca virosa | reverse complement strand
GGATCATGTTACTTTTATGGAGAAACATGACACTTCAAGAGGAACTGTCCCTCTTATTTGAAAAGAAAGTTTGGAGAGACTAGTAATTTAGGTATCTACTAAGTAGAACATATTGTAACAATTGAATTGGGTATGTTTCCTTTTAGCCCTTCATATTTAATTATTGCATTTTTGGTCCATGTGGCTAGTACGCGGGGCGTACCATAGTATACGCTTAGCGTACTAGCAAGGGGTGATCGTGGGTTTAAAGCCTCGTACGCCCAACATATGAGGGTTACGCAGGGCGTACAAGGGGTTTAATGAAACCCTAATTTTGGGGTGTTGCACCCTATATATTCACCTTAAGTCCCAAGAGCTGACCTCTTTATCAGCCTCCATTAACCTAAAACCCTAATCTCGAACCCTAATAGCATCATTGAGTGTTCTAAAGACTTGGTCTTGATTTTGGTGGTTTGTGCTCCTTGAAGTGATAGAAGAAGAACTTGGAAGACTCATTTATTGGAGGGAAGCTTAGAGATCCAGATTTAACTCCATTGTTTGGTGACTTTTGAGGTATAAAGTTCATACCTTGTATACTCTTTGCCTTGATCTACTCTTTAGCTTGTTATTGTCCTTCATGCTCCCTTTTGGTTGGTCTTGATGAGTTAAGACCATTTTAGAAGCTAAATCTTGTAGATCTGGATGTTTGGAGGGTTCCTTAAGTTTAAAGGTGCAAACTTTATGGTGTTTATGGTCTTATGCATGTATTAAGTCATTTATTAAGCTCTTTTGAGCTCTAGAGTCTCATTAAGCCATGGATGCATATAAAGTTGGCAACTTGACGTGATAAACCATCTTAAGGAAGTCAGATCTGAGTTTGGGTTGAAGTATTAATGGTTTAAGAGCTGGAAAATGGAAGTTGGCCAAATAGGGGAGTACGCTGGGTGTACAAGCAGGTACGCTTACTGTACAAGCCCTAAAGCGAGTACGATGTGTGTACGAGCTGAATGCGACAGACTATTGGGCCATTGGTTTGGCCCATGTTTAGACTTGGATGTTTAGGGCCTTGTTGGGCGATCATGTTTTGGGCTGATGCTTGTTCTAGGTTCGCTTGGTGAAGGCCCACAAAGGGATTTGGGCCCAATTTGTAAAATTAGGCCATGATTGGGCCTTTGGTGATTAATTTGGAATTGTGCCTTTTGGATGGTAGGTTTGGGCCTTAGTTTTAGACCAAGCTAGGAAAAGGGGTAAAATGGTCCTTTACCCTAATTTAGACCGATGGTTATGGACTGGAATCCAATTAGTAATTGGATGTTATTGGTATTCGTAGCTCGGAGATTTGCTCTACCAGCAGCCAGAGATTTATCAGAGTGATTCAACAGTTCGAGGTAAGTTTCCTCACCATGTTTAAGGGGTCGAAGGCACCAATTTCGTCCCATGATTTTGTTATGTTAGGATGCTAGACGTCTGCGTGACTCTCGCATGTGTTATGTACTCTTATGCTTACTGGGCGGGGCCCGATGACCATTTTGTATGCTATATATCTTTGTGATCATAACATGTGTATGTGTTTATATGTTATATATTTATATGTATGCCATGCGGGGACCGATCTGTATACCAAACGGGGTCCGATGACGGGCAGGGCCCATTATGTGTTTATTTATATATGTATGGTATGTGGCATTTTGGGGAACTCACTAAGCTTTGTGCTTACGGATTTCAGTTTATGCTTCTGGTACTTCAGGTTCTAAAGGGAAGAGCACAAGATAATTGCAGAGCATACACCACTCAATTCCGTATTTTGTGATTTACTCTGATATTGATGATGTATCGATACATTTTGATAACTTTGTTTTTTTTTGACAATGATATGGTTTGTTGTTTTATTAATCAAAAAATGAAAAACAATTATGGTCTTATTTTTAGGACGTTAGACATATACTTTTTTTCTTTAACACTCAAATACTTGATACTTAAATGTTAATATATTATTTGTAAACGGCTTGCAGATATTTGAGAAGAGTAAGAAACAGGGTACAAGCACGTTGGAACTTCACTCTCGAAGTTCAGTTTATTATTTATGCTAGAACATAAGTTACTTGTAATGTAAAGCAATGTATTTTTTAACTTTATCCTGTCTATATATATATATATATATATATATATATATATATATATATATATATATATATATATATATATATATATATATCAATTAGTTAATTTATTGAATTATTGATTATTTACTTAAATCGTTTTTCATAACGATCACATTTATATTCTGCAATGATTAGAATTTTGTATTAGAGAAATAGATCTCTTAATAGAATTATAAAATAAATATCAATATTTTCTAGATAACAAGTTCTATATGAAAACATCTTCTACTTAAACTCGATTTAAATAAAACTTATCTAAACCATTGTTATCTTTATTATATAAATGAAATACACATATTCCTACTTTAAGAAATTGATTTTGAAGGCAAATAATGTAGTTAATTTGACATATTTGAATCTAGTTTTTATATAAAGGATTCCTAGTAACAATTTCACTAAACTGTAGAGATAATTATTATTAAGGAACTATATACTGTGATGTATGACTTCCTTTCTAATGAATGTCTAAGATTTGATTCAAGATACCAGATCAACTTATTAACAACTATAGTCGTTGTAATTATATTTTACATGTTAAAACATAATTGTGAAATCTTTGTTGAAGTTTTCAAATATAAAGTTATACAAACCATCAAGAACCATCTAAATTCTTAGTGACAATAAAGAATGAACAAAACGTTACTGGATAAAGTTTACTTTCTAATCCGTAGAAATTATCCTCCTTCATTCTTTTGGGATTATATCTTAATCACTATCACTCATACCTTGAGAACAAACACCAACTAATATGTAGATCAAACACTTTAAGACTTAATATGGAAAGGATCCATCCTTATCTTATTTAATGTTTGATGATTTAATGCTTGTGTTAGACTAAAGATTTTAAACCCAAAATCTACTAATTACATATTTGTATAATACTCTAAAAGGTTGCTTATATTACTTATACAAACCCACCAATAATAAGTTCATTTATTCCTCTCAAATATGAGTTAAAAGAAAGCAAGCTTCTAATGACAACACAAGTGGGAGGAACATGGAAATTGAAGCAACTCAAGAACCATAGCCTGATGTGGCAGCAGGTGACACTAATTTCAATAAGGAATTGTTGAATAACAACTATTCATAAACACAAGTTTTTTGCATTAATGGTAGGGATCATCTATAACATGAAGAATATGGAATATATCATTGATGGGTTCTAGCAAATCCTTCAACTACCAAAATGCTATATAAAATCTTGTATCTGATAAATGACTTTGAGTCATGAACATTGAGATGTAATCCATGTATAATAATTAAGTATGAGCTTCATTAATATTCCTCTTTATAACATGGCTAGAAGGAGTAAGTAATTCTTTTATAAAGAATATATACGTGAAGATATGTGCACATTTAGTAAGACTTGTTATAAAATGATTTTTTCATACTCATGTCATTAACTATGAAATTTTAGCATGAAGTTTTTATTAATTCATTTTATCCTAAAAAAAATGTGTATGGATTTAGATCCATTTTTGGATATAAAGAAAACGTCTCAAGGATGGAATCGACATTTTAATATGAAAACACAAGGTATGCTTTTATATCAAAACCTTTTTTACTAATAATTAGTGGGAGCAATAACGATATTCCTAATCTTGTATGAACAAGACATACTTAATCAAGAGAAACTACATTCTGACTATACAAGGCCAATTGGCCTTGACTCAGACCGTGTTTCTATGATGAAAGACTAAGGAATGACAAGATACATTCTTTGAATTTAAAATCTATACACACACATACACACACACACACACACATATATATATATATATATATAGATTAATGTGGAAGTTTTATATCTTTATACATATGTTGACACTATTTTGAAAGAGATCAAGATAGAAGATTCCTTTGGAGGACTCTTGATATTGTCACATTGCACAATTTTAAGCATACCTCAAAGGGACCTATCACATAGTTTTGAGCTAAATAAAATTATTCATATTATATTTTCTTGGTAAATGAATCCATCATTTATGTTGTATTATGCACAAGACTAGGTATGCGATTATACTATGCACATGTCATAAGATACCAATTTGATATATCGGTAAGTCATTGGATGAATATAAGGACATTGTAAAACTACTTATGAATAGGTAAGAGAATTCATATGAGAAAATCAGTTTAGAAGAAGATCTTTATGTAAAGAGCTACATAAGATTCTACTTTGAAGCTTGTTTCCATCTTCATCAACTTCCTAATTGCCAAAAGGAACCAAAGACTTCAAAGTTTGTAATATTTTCTTAATATATGGTTGTTTTAATATTTCCTATGCTTTGAAAAATGATCCTTGGGGAGTAAATGGTTTTAGTTTATTCAAATATAAAAATGCTTCATTTTCTAATTAAGTCGAATATGTCTCTATAATTAGACTATTTTTGAATAAAACCCAGATTCATGTACAACTTTTGGTCACTTAGAGTAAGTCATGTAGTTGTCGTATAACTAGTAGTTGTAATCTTAATTGCAAAAGACATTTTGGCCCCACTTGGCATGTGAAATGTCATGAACCTCATAAGGAGGTTGGTCTTTGAGTGTTTGACTTGTGTTGCTTCCATATTTCTCTTATAGGGCATTATGCTTACATTTAATATAGGTATGGTCCTCATCGTTGACTTGTAACTATATAAGGAGTGATATGGTGAAGAAAAATTCTAGTTTTTCTTCTTTTCTCCTTGAAAATGTTGAGAGCAAAGTGCTCTCTATCCGTCCTCTTTGTCTTCCATTTGGTGCATTCTCTATGGGTTCATAAGTTTGTTATCTTTAAGGCTTATTCAGTATAAGTCTTAATGGTTTAAGAAAAACTTAATATAAATGAATGCTAACATCTTGAAGTGGTGTAATTTTTCTTGGTGTGTACTTCTAGAGAAGCTCTATTTTTAGTCTTTTGCCATCTTCATCAACTTCTAACCTTCTTAGTGGAATAAAATTATTCAAAGGTTGCAGCTCTTTCTTTCTATGGTTATGTTATTCTTTCCATGCATTGCAAAATGATTCTTGGTGGATTAAAAGTAGTTTTAAGTTCATTCCATTTTTAAAGATTTTGTTGTCGTTTTTAACATTTTTGGGAAAATGAATTTGAGTAAAACCCAACACACCAAATCTTATGCTTAGGGCTGAAGCATCATAGAATAGGTACAACTCATGATATCTGAAAATAATTTATGTCCTAAGATATGTAAGCGTTACCTAGATCAAATTTGTATGTCTCTTTCCAACGTCGTAGAAACCTATCAGAAAGCTATGGTAGACAAAGACTCGACCTACTAAGAACATTATCGAATAAGAGAGCATTTTTAAGAGAGAAAAATTTAAGAATGTATCATTTGGAGAAGGAAATGGCTTTAGAAAAGGATGTTAGAATTTTGGCTAACAATAGACATGTACTAGCCCTAGAACAACGTGATATTTTTTTTGGATAATGTATGATTAAATGGTTTAATTGAAAAACTTTATTCTACTATGAATCAAATTGAGCGTAATGATAATCTTAAAAATAATTTTCAAAATCCATGGTCCAAAGGAGGAGGTATTGGTAAAAAAATCACACTCCAATAGATGAATTGAAAGAAAACTTTGGAAAATTTTGTGATTCTATTCAAAAATTGGAGTATGATGAATAAGCATTACCACTGTTGACTTTGAAGAAGTGCCAATTTTTTCTAATCATAAAATCCAAATTTTGTTCCTATATCATTTGATGTTCCTTCTAAAGTCATTGAGAATATTTCTTCTTTAAAAATTTAAAACTACTTCCTCAAGGAACAAGTCAAATGCAATACAAATGGTTTAGTTACAATTTGTGTTATTGAATAAATAGTTATAAAATCTATCGAACATGATTCAGATCAATCTATAGAAATTAGAGGAATTATATAGACTGGTTCTATAGATGAAGAAATTATCATGGACAATATTCCTGACAATATCTTTGCTCCATAGCCTATTTACTCTGAAGTATCAAATTCTATTGATGTCCCTCATGTTCCTTATAAAAATATAATTATCTCTGAATCCGAGTCATAACATGCTTCATATGTTCAAGCTCTTACGTCTTTTATTTCAATTAAATCAATTTTACTCAGTACATGTTTTATTGTCCCTGCTGTCTTTAGTTTTAATAATCCTGAAGTAGGTAAAAGTTCTGGAACTAAGAGTGAAATTAATAATTATGATATAAAAACTTCTTCAGATCTTATACGAAAAGGAAAACCGCATTTGAATTGTTTTGACATTCTACAACCTCATGTTGAAGCAAAGCGAGCTGTTGTACAAGAAACCAAATCTAGATAAAAAGCTAAAATAAAAAAAAAATATTTTTCCAGATATGTCTAAAAACTAGGTCCTCACAGGAATAGCTACCCCGGAGAAGAAGAAACAACTAATAGAACCTACGAGAATCTTAACTAGGGAATCAACAAAAATCAAAGAGTCAAACAAACCTTCAGAACAATTTCATAATGTAAAATGCAAAAAATTACTCCTGATAATCCAGGGTCCCAAAGAAACAAAGACACTCTGAATAAACTCACAAAACTGTCACTACATACAAATGGTTGATTAATGAATCTAATCTCACCTTCTGTATTTATCTACTCACACATTTTAAGCCAAAGTTTGAACTAGTCCCTCAGGAATCTATTGCTTCTATGAATTAATTCTCAGTCAAGAAAACCTCCGGCGCGAAGTAATCTTGGGTACCAGATCTAATTTTTTGATTACTTGTAAGAATTTTGTAAGGATAAGGGAGACAAAAAATAGTTCATTAACAACACTTGTTCCTTATAGATGACAGGTAGTTAAGAATATATACACGACTCTATGCATACCACAAAAGTGGAGTATGTTACCTATGGGAATGGCTCAAATGGTGTAATAAACGTTATGGTGTACTCACAAACGACACATTTAGCCTTTAGAAGGTTTCTTATGTAACTAGACTCAAGCATAACCTCATCAATGTAGCAATGCTGAGCGATGACAATTCAGAGTCGAATTTGATGACAAAAATAGTTACGTTCTCTCACAAGACCGATCAAAGCGTTTCATCACCTCAAAAGACATGGAAATATGCATCCTATGGATATAGATCTCATGATTAGAATACCTCAATATTCTTTCTTGTCAAAGTTTCTTCGCACGAAAGCTAGTTGTGGCATCGACGTCTCGCTCATTTAAACTTCAAGTAGATCAACAATCAAGTTAACAGTGAACTCATATGAGGAATGCCTCTTCTAAATTTTGATAACAACACCCTCTATGATGCTTATGAATATGGAAAGTTTAGCAACAAGAGACATCCTCTAATCATTGAAATCTCCATCAAAGAGCCTCTATAGCTGCTACACATTGATCTTTGTGGACCTCAGTCATCGAAAGCCTCTCTAGGAAGAATTAAATTTTGGTAATTATAGATGATAGTACTCGTTTCACATGCATATTCTCTCTCGTTAAAAGTCAGAAACTCCTCATGAATTAATCAATTTCATCAAAGGAATTAAATTAAGAATGAAGCTTCCCTGTAACGACCCATTTTTCAAGTCCAAAAATATCTTTTTAATTAACTGACTCATAAAAACATTCATAAGAAAATACTGTGAAAACACATCATCTCATAAAACAATGTATCATGTATGAAAACCCAAGTCATAAAATAATAACATATCAGAGTACAATCCCAGAAAACTCCATGCAGAAATCATGTGTGTGTGTGATGCGCTGCTACACTGCCGGCTCCTTCCCCTTAGACGATGAGGTACCTGAAACCAAAACTAAAACTGTAAGCACAAAGCTTAGTGAGTTCCCCCATCATACCACATACCATACAATATCGTCGGTATCTTTCAACCGGTAATCATCGTCGGTATCTTTCAACCGGTAATCATCATCGGCATCTTTCAACCGGAATCATCATCGGTATCTTTCAACCGGTATTCATCGTCGGTATCTTTCAACCGGTAACCGTCATCGGTATCTTTCAACCGGTAACTGGGACTATTCCACCCCCTACCACTAGCATACAACAACAAGATATAAACATACAGTCAGGCATATCCGGGTACTGACCTACCCTTCGGTCCTAAGGACCGCTGTCAGGGAAACTAATCCCTATTATACACGTAACATATCGTACAGATAAAACTGATGACCAAAGCATGTAACCAGACCAACATAATTATCACAAAGACAATCATCTTCTAAATACTCCTCTTTGGTGGGCCGGCATTGTGGCCTTAGACCCACCCCTACTAAGGTAACTCACCTCGTACGAGTAGCTGTTGATAATCTGTGTGGGAAACCTCTGTCTGCTGCTGCTCCGGAAATCCTCCGGCTACAATCCCCACAAAACACTCAGTCAGAATCTGATATCTACTCTTAGGGTAAAATGACTATTTTACCCCCAACCAAGTCCAAGTCAAAGTCAACTTCCAGTTGACCTGACTCGCCGAGTTGGGCCGTCAACTCGTCGAGTCCCTTCCCTTTACTCGTCCTTATCCACGACTCGACTCGTCGAGTTTGGCAACGACTTGACGAGTTCCCTTTCTTTACGAACATCAATGAACCTCCATCTGACTCGCCGAGTCGTATGAACAACTCGTCGAGTTCACCTTCAACTGATGAACAAGTCCTAACCTTGACTCGCCGAGTTGTATAAACAACTCGTCGAGTTCATCTTCAAACATAAGAAGATTGCCTTGGACTCGCCGAGTCTGTTCTAGCACTCGTGGAGTCCCATGAACTCCAGGTCTAAAACTAAGTCCAATGCGTTGGGTCACTCTTTCTGTCCTGCTACAACCCTTCTAACACCCAACTGAGTTCTTTGACCCTCAACAGATATGGGACTCAAAGCCTTGGACTCGTCCAGTCCCAAGAACGGACTCGCCGAGTCGATAACGTCCACACCGTAAATCCTCGATTTCTGATGTACAACACTTGTCCAAATGATAGATCCTAGCCCCTAAGCTCGATCTAGCACGTAAAGTTACGAACTTTACGTGCATGCATGGGACTTTTGAGCCAAAAAGGCTCTAAAATGGCTCTTTTGTTGCATGGGGCCTTCCTTGGGTGCAAAAGCAACCCAAATCTGCCTTGTGACTCTCCCCAAGTGCTAGATCCGAAGTCTTGACCCCCAACCATGTTTGCAATCATGGTTGGCTACCTCATATGGCTTAAAAAGCCCTAAATCCTCCCCAAAAAGGGATCTAACAAAGAAGCAAGCAAGGTACAGACTTTATACCTTTCAGAGACTGCAAATGATGAACCAAACTCGAATCCTTCAGTCTCCTCTTGATCCTTCTATGCTCTTCCTCCTTCCTTGAGGTCAAAACCAACAAAAATCACTCAAAAGCCTTAGATCTTGCACCAAAACACTTAGGGTTTGCTATGGAGGGTTTCTGGGAGCATAAAGGGGCGATGGAGGCTGCATAAGGTTTTTTAAATAGGGTGCAAACCCTCAGATAAGGGTTTTGTCCAGTCAGAGCCTACTCGTCGAGTCCGTGACCCGACTCGACGAGTCCATCACTTAAATCCCGCGTCTCATCCCGCTTCTACTCGGCGAGTTGGGCCTTCAACTCGCCGAGTCCCAGGCCAAAAATGCAAAATCACTTGAATAAAATACATACCAGGAACCAGGTGCTACAAATCTCCCCCACTTATTTTAGACTTCGTCCTCGAAGTCTGCTGCTCGATCCTGGAATAGCTCTGGGTAATGCTCCATCATCTCATCCACCGGCTCCCAGGTCCATTCCGAGCCCTTTCCGGTGCTGCCATTGGACCTTCACGAGCTCCACCCTCTTATTCCTCAGATCCTTCGACTTCCGGTCGAGAATCGCTACAGGCCGCTCAATGTAATTCAGGCTGTCATCGACCTAAAAATTTCCGTAACTGGGAGACATGAAAAGTGCTATGATTCTGACTGAGTTCGGCTGGCAGATCCAACCTATATGCCACCTTGCCCACCCGGGCTATAACCCTGAAGGGCCCAATATACCTGGGACCCAACTTGCCCCGCTTCCTGAATCTGAGGACGCCCTTCCATGGCGACACTTTCAGGAGAACCATATCCCCGACCTGAAACTCTAGGTCCAATCGGCGCTTGTCGGCATAACTTTTCTGCCGACTCTGAGCAGTCTAAAGTCTGCTCCGAACTTGCTGAATCCTCTCTGTCGTCTTGAGCACCACTTCGGTGCTCCCCATGACCCTCTGGCCAACCTCACCCCAACATATCGGGGTTCTGCACTTCCTCCTGTATAACATCTCGAAGGGAGGACGGTCAATACTCGCATGATAGCTATTATTATACGAGAACTCCGCCAACGGAAGGTAGGTATCCCAGCTACCTCCGAAGTCTAAAACACATGCCCGCATCATATCCTTTAATGTCTGGATGGTCCGCTCGCTCTGACCATCAATCTGCGGGTGAAAGGCGGTGCTAAAATGCAGACGAGTACCCAGCTCGTCATGAAACATCTTCCAAAACCTGGAAGTGAACCGCACATCCCTGTCAGAAATCACTGAAACTGGCACTCCGTGCCGAGCTACCACCTCTCGGATATAGATGTCGGCTAACTTTTCGGCCGAAATGCTCTCCTGGATCGGTATTAAATGGGCACTGTTGGTCAACCGATCCACGATTACCCAAATCGAATCCACTCCCCGTGTAGTCTTGGGAAGCTTGGTAATGAAATCCATCGTAATGTCTTCCCATTTCCACAGCGAGATATCCAATGGCTGCATCTTGTCGTGTGGCCTCTGGTGCTCGGCCTTGACCTTCCTGCAGGTCAAGCACCGCTCCACGTACCATGCTACATCCCGCTTCATGCAGGGCCACCAATAGTCCGGACGAAGATCCCTATACATCTTCGTTGCCCCGGGATGAATGGAGAATCGAGATTTGTGCGCCTCCTCCATCAGAACCTGGCGCACACCCCCGTGGTACGACACCCACACCCTATGGTGTAGTGTCAGTAATCCTCGATTGTCATAGTCGAAGGAGGAAACCTGCCCCACAATCCGCTCGTTCTTCCGATGTTCCTCCTTCATCGCCTCCTGTTGGGCCTCCCGAATCCGCTCCAAAAGCGGAGTCACCACTGTCATCCTCAGACAGATATCCCTGATCGGCGCTGCCTTGCGGCTAAGCGCGTCGGCCACCACATTGGCCTTTCCCGGGTGGTAAAGGATCTCGCAATCGTAATCCTTCACCACGTCCAACCACCGACGCTGCCTCATGTTTAGATTCAGCTGATCCATGAGGTACCTCAAACTCTTATGGTCCGTGTAGATGGTACAACGGACCCCATAGAGGTAATGACGCCAAATCTTGAGGGCGAACACAACAGCCCCCAGCTTCAAATCATGCGTCGGGTAGTTCGCCTCGTGAGGCTTCAGCTGCCTCGAAGCATAAGCAATAACATGTCCTCTCTGCATCAATACCGCGCCCAAACCTGAGATGGACGCATCACAATATACCACCAAATCCTCCATGCCCTCTGGCAGGGCTAAGATTGGCGCCTCGCACAATCTCTGTCTCAGTGTCTCAAATGCGGCCTGCTGATCAGGCCCCCAACGAAAGACCACGACTTTCCTCGTCAGCCTGGTCAAGGGCATGGCTATCTTGGAGAAGTCCTGAATGAATCTCCGATAGTAGCCTGCCAATCCCAGAAAGCTCCGAATCTCAGATGGAGACCTCGGGACTTCCCACCTCGTCACGGCCTCAACCTTGGCCGGGTCCACCGATATCCCGTTCTGGTTGACAAGGTGCCCGAGAAACTGCACCTCGCGCAACCAAAACTCACACTTGGAGAACTTGGCATACAAGCTCTCCCTCCTCAAAGTCTCCAGAACCTGTCGCAGATGCTCCTCATGCTGCTCTCGCGTCTTGGAGTAAACCAAGATATCATAAATAAACACTATAACAGACCGGTCCAGCATCGGCCTGCACACACGGTTCATGAGATCCATGAACGCGGCAGGAGCGTTGGTGAGCCCGAAAGGCATCACCACAAACTCATAGTGACCATAACGGGTCCGAAAGGCAGTCTTCTGCACATCCTCCTCTCTGACCCTCATCTGGTGATACCCTGAACGCAGATCAATCTTGGAGAACCAAGACGCTCCCTGCAGCTGGTCAAAGAGGTTATCAATCCTCGGGAGTGGGTAACGGTTCTTCACCGTTACCTTATTCAGCTCCAGATAATCTATACACATCCGATGCGACCCGTCCTTCTTCTTCACAAACAGAATCGGGGCTCCCCAGGGAGAACTACTCGGTCTAATGAATCCCTTGTCCAACAGCTCCTGCAGCTGTGTAGACAACTCCTACATCTCAGGAGGAGCCAACCGATACGGTGCCTTGGCTATCGGAGCCACACCAGGGACTATGTCGATCCTGAACTCAACCTGTCGCTCCGGAGTTATCCCAGGCAACTCCTCGGGGAATACGTCCGCAAACTCTCGTACCACGGGCACATCTCCCACCGTCCCCCTACCCGCCTCCAGGGTATCCATAACATAGGCGACATAACCTGCGCAACCCTGCTGGAGGTAGCGCCTAGCCCTCGTTGCCGAACATAAAGCTGGTCCTCGCTGTGGCCTTTCGCCCTGAACCACCAGCTCTCCCCCACTAGGGGTCCTAATCCGTACTGACTGCTGCACGCAGTCAATCACTGCCCCATTGGGGCTCAGCCAATCCATACCAATAATAACCTTGTTCCCCCGCAAAGGTATGGGAACCAAGTCCACCAGGTAACGTTCCTTGAACAGCCTCAAAACACAATCCCGGTAGACCTCTGACGCTCGTACCGACCGGTCGTCCGCAATCTCGACCTCTAGAGGGCAATCCAACATGCCCGAAGACTCCGGAAACTTCTTGCTAAGCGCAAGAGAGACAAACGATCGAGTGGCACCTGAATCAAACAACACCTGAACTGGGATACCGTTCACATGGAACGATCCTAAGCAAGGCACATAATATATCCAAATCACAGCGAAATAACATAAAAGCATAAAAATAAGAAATCATACCCGTCACCACATCGGGTGCAGCGCGTGCCTCCTCGGCTGTCAGCTGAAATGCTCGGCTCCGAACCACTGGAGCCTCCAAGTTTGCCTTCCGGCCATCCACAACCCGTGCTGTCGCTGGAGTCGGTGCCACTGCCGGCACCGCTGCTGCTGTCAATCTAGGGCAATTGGCCTTTTTATGGCCCTTCTGATTGCAATGAAAGCAAATAAGGTCTGATATCTGAATCGCAGGAGTAGGGGCAGTACAATCTCTGCCAAAATGCCCAACCTTGCCACACTTATAGCAGCCTGAACCCGACCCAGTGCGACAAGCTCCCTCGTGTGACCGACTGCATTTCCCACAGCGGTCCCGCCCTGACTGGCCTTTCGGCCTACCATCGGATCCCTTGGGCTTCTTCCCCGAAGCCCCCATCGTCAGCCCCTCCGCTGCCTTCCTCTTCCGGATGTGCTCCAGATCAATCTCCCTCTCCGTAGCCTGGCAATCATGGAATCCAGGGTAGGGCAAGCTAAGAAACTGACATGCTCCCGGATGTCAGCTCGTAGCATGTCATGGTAGCGGGTCCTCTTCATGTCCCCATCACCCACATACTGGGACACCAATAATGCCCTCTCCCGGAACTTGGCGGTGATCACCGCCACAGTCTCCGTAGTCTGTCTCATGTCCAAGAACTCCCTGGCCAGCTGCTGAAGCTCCACAGCTGGCACAAACTCCGCCCTGAATCTGGTCACAAAGTCTGACCAAGTCTTAGCCTCAACAGCCGAGGCTCCCAGAGAGTCACCAGTCGACTCCCACCAGTCTCTAGCTCTATCCCTCAAACATCCCGCAGCAAAGCGGACCATCGACCCTTCCGGGCAGAAGCTCGTCAACTGCGCAGACTCAATGTCTGCGATCCATCTCCTGGCAGCGATGGGGTCTTTCACCCCGTGATAATCAGGCGCACCACTCCCACGGAAGTCCTTAAAGGACAGTATGCGCGTACTCGTCTGGCTAGACGCCATATCACTCCTGAATGCCCGGAGGCTATCCTCCATCAGCTCAACAATCCCTTCCTTGATCGACCCGAAAATGATCGGGGTCGACTCAAGAATGCCTCTCGTGATCTCAGACGCGATGAACTCGCGCAGCCCGTCATCAACCTGCTCGGATCCTGCACCCGAGCCTGATCCTGATCCTGATCCGGAACCTCCTGCTCCATGTCGCGTGGTCACCATGCTGAAAAATACACGCGTAAATGTCAGGATCATACATACTCTCGAGAGGTCTAACACACTCTCCAAGGTTCCCAGTTTTGTCTCAACCTTCCTTGATTCGAGTACGGATCCTCTGCTTCCAGTAGTACGGGTCCATACTGCCTTTCACATCTATCCGTACTTTCCTCAAGTACTGTCTCGACTTCACCAGGTCCCTTGACCATTATCCCCTTTCCATCTAGTCTCATCCCAGGCTTTCCTGGGGCACTCTCTGACCTACTCTCCGCCATCAGCTGCACTAGGAGTCCCTACTTTCCTTCCCTAACTAGCTTGCGAATACTGTTAAATATCCGCTGACTAGTTAGTTAAAGTTAGTCAGGACCCCTTAAGCACAAAGCAAACAACATTCGTGCATCGAGTAACCGCATCAGGCATAACCTAATCAGGCTATCCTACTGCTGACTAAACAGTCCTAGCATACAGCTCGCACAACAGGCATATAAGGAACCCTTCCTAGATCCTTAGCCCTACTCTAGCATGCAGTTCTCAGAATCATATACATCAGGCATACAAGGCATGCTCCTAGATCCTTAGCCCTAGTCTAGCATGCAGTTCTCAGAATCATATACATCAGGCATACAAGGCATCCTCATAGATCCTTAACCCTAATCTAGCATGCAGTTCTCAGAATCATATATCATATAACTTATTATAACAAGTATGGGTATCTTGGGGAAAACTTACTTGAGCTCGGCTGGTCGCACGCATCACATACCTTGTTCTTTCTCAAAACCATTTGACTCAGATTTTAGAAAACCATTTTCTTTGTAAAAATCTTTTAAATCCCTCGGTTTGAGTCCAGACACTCCCGAGGGTGTGTCCGAATCCCTCAAACCAGGGCTCTAATACCAACTTGTAACGACCCAATTTTCAAGTCCAAAAATTTCTTTTTAATTAACTAACTCATAAAAACATTCATAAGAAAGTACTGTGAAAACACATCATCTCATAAAACAATGTATCATGTATGAAAACCCAAGGCATAAAATAATAACATATCAGAGTACAATCCCAGAAAACTCCATGCGGAAATCATGTGTGTGTGTGATGCGCTGCTACACTGCCAGCTCCTTCCCCTTAGACGATGAGGTACCTAAAACCAAAACTAAAACTGTAAGCACAAAGCTTAGTGAGTTCCCCCATCATACCACATACCGTACAATATCGTCGGTATCTTTCAACCGGTAATCATCGTCGGTATCTTTCAACCGGTAATCATCATCGGTATCTTTCAACCGGTAATCATCATCGGTATCTTTCAACCGGTATTCATCGTCAGTATCTGTCAACCGGTAACCGTCATCTGTATCTTTCAACCGGTAACTGGGACTATTCCACCCCCTACCACTAGCATACAACAAGATATAAACATACAGTCAGGCATATCCGGGTACTGACCTACCCTTCGGTCCGAAGGACCGCTGTCAGGGAAACTAATCCCTATTATACACGTAACATATCATACAGATAAAACTCATGACCAAAGCACGTAACTAGACCAACATAATTTTCACAAAGACAATCATCTTCTAAATACTCCTCTTTGGTGGGTCGGCATTGTGGCCTTAGACCCACCCCTACTGGAAGGTAACTCACCTCGTGCGAGTAGCTGCTGATAATCTGTGCGGGAAACCTCTGTCCGCTGCTGCTGCGGAAATCCTCCGGCTACAATCCCCACAAAACACTCAGTCAGAATCTGATATCTACTCTTAGGGTAAAATGACTATTTTACCCCCAACTAAGTCCAAGTCAAAGTCAAATTCCAGTTGACCTGACTCGCCGAGTTGGGCCGTCAACTCGTCGAGTCCCTTCCCTTTACTCGTCCTTATCCACGACTCGACTCGTCGAGTTTGACAACGACTCGACGAGTTCCCTTTCTTTACGAACATCAATGAACCTCCATCTGACTCGCCGAGTCGTATGAACAACTCGTCGAGTTCACCTTCAACTGATGAACAAGTCCTGACCTTGACTCGCCGAGTTGTATAAACAACTCGTCGAGTTCATCTTCAAACATAAGAAGATTGCCTTGTACTCGCCGAGTCTGTTCTAGCACTCGTCGAGTCCCACGAACTCCAGGTCTAAAACTAAGTCCAATGCGTTGGGTCAC
Organism: Lactuca virosa; assembly: GCF_052849685.1. Lineage (NCBI taxonomy): Eukaryota > Viridiplantae > Streptophyta > Magnoliopsida > Asterales > Asteraceae > Lactuca > Lactuca virosa. The sequence goes on along the minus strand of NC_136433.1, from coordinate 262,019,157 downwards.
TCTTTCTGTCCTACTACAACCCTTCTAACACCCAACTGAGTTCTTTGACCCTCAACAGATATGAGACTCGAAGCCTTGGACTCGTCGAGTCCCAAGAACGGACTCGCCGAGTCTATAACGTCCACACCCTAAATCCTCGATTTCTGATGTACAACACTTGTCCAAATGATAGATCCAAGCCCCTAAGCTCGATCTAGCACGTAAAGTTACGAACTTTACGTGCATGCATGGGACTTTTGAGCCAAAAAGGCTCTAAAATGGCTCTTTTGTTGCATGGGGCCTTCCTTGGGTGCAAAAGCAACCCAAATTTGCCTTGTGACTCTCCCCAAGTGATAGATCCGAAGTCTTGACCCCCAACCATGTTTGCAATCATGGTTGGCTACCTCATATGGCTTAAAAAGCCCTAAATCCTCCCCAAAAAGGAATCTAACAAAGAAGCAAGCAAGGTACAGACTTTATACCTTTCAGAGACTGCAAATGATGAACCAAACTCGAATCCTTCAGTCTCCTCTTGATCCTTCTATGCTCTTCCTCCTTCCTTGAGGTCAAAACCCACAAAAATCACTCAAAAGCCTTAGATCTTGCACCAAAACACTTAGGGTTTGCTATGGAGGGTTTCTGGGAGCATAAAGGGGCGATGGAGGATGCATAAGGTTTTTTAAATAGGGTGCAAACCCTCAGATTAGGGTTTTGTCCAGTCAGAGCCTACTCGTCGAGTCCGGGACCCGACTCGACGAGTCCATCACTTAAATCCCGCGTCTCATCCCGCTTCTACTCGGCGAGTTGGTCCTTCAACTCGCCGAGTCCCAGGCCAAAAATGCAAAATCACTTGAATAAAATACATACCAGGAACCAGGTGCTACATTCCCGTCCGAAGCATATGAAGTGATAATGGCACCGAATTCACTAATTCTGTAGTAAACAACTTTGTAGTTGATAAAGGCACCAAACAAAACTTATCTGCTCCTTATACTCCACAGTAAAATGATGTTGTTGAACAAAGAAATAGAGCGCTCATTGAATTTGCTAAATCCATCTGAACTTTGTCAATCTTGCATTACATTTTTGGGCCAGTGTTCTGGCTAATGCATGCTTTTTTAACAACCAAATGATAATCAACAAACATCTCAAATGCACTCCATATCAAGCTCTAACTGATAAGAATCCTACTGTTAAATTCTTTCATGTCTTTGCTTATATGTGTTTCATCAAAACAAACAAAGACAATATGAGAAAATTTTAACCGAAGTGGGATTAGGAAATCATCCTCGGATATTCTACCAGAGGAGTTGCATACAAGGTTCTGAAATTAAGAACTCGTTTAATTGATGCAAGATTTTTTGTTACCTTTGATGACCTATTCATTTGAAATTCCTCACAAAATCGTGTCACTACCCACATTATGGACAGCAACAATCCCTCCTCGAATAAATCTACTTAACAAATCATCATCAACATTGATTTTGATTTCTTCTTTGGACCTACAATATTAGCTCTTGATACTAATGTGAACTCCACCAAATCTCTAGTCTCTACAAATTTCTATGGACCCATCAGAACAACATCTTTAACCAGTGAGTATCGCCCCTCTTCAATTGCGGAGGAGAATATGAACTCTACTCCTTGTACGAGGAAATCAACTTTCGAGGGGGAGTGCTCTAAACCCTTAAAGCCTCGGTCTCCTACCTGATATCTTATTCCTTACGTTCCCTCCACTGTACCTTCTAATAATAAATCTCCTGGGAGATTAGGCATTTATGGGGAACTTCCTACTCTAATCTCGAATGTGTCCAGAGATTCCCATGGTGCAACTTAATACATCAACATCAAGTTCTTCAATCGAACATGTTGCCCAATGATGGTGTTCAAAAAAAATTAGCCAAATCCATTCAATATGAATGTCATTATGTTGTGTGTATCTTGTTAGTAGAACCCAGAAAACCCATGATGCATTAGAACATTCTGACTGGATCACAGCCATGCAAGATGAACTGGGTGAATTCGAAAGAAATAAGCTTTGGATTCTTGACCATCCCCTAAAGCATCAAGAAGTTATTGAAACTTGTTGGGTATTTCAAAACAAGATCGATGATTCGAGAACTGTTATAAGGAACAAGGCTAGGTTAGTTGCAAAGGGCTACAGTCAACAAGAAGGTGTTGACAACGATAAAATAAATATTATTGTTGCAAGAATATAAGCTATTCATATTTCCATCGATTGTGCAGCTCACAAGTACATCAAGGTATCAAATGGACGTCAAAATTGTTTTTCTTAATAGAGAACTGATAGAAGAACTCTACCTTTAACAACCTCCTGCTATGAAAATGTGGATCTTCTAAATTACTTCTACAAATTCATGAAAGTTGTTTATGGTGTCAAGATTGCTCTTCGTTCTTGGTATGAGACATTAACAAAGTTCTTGGAAGACTTTGGATTTATCATAGGAGTTGTCTATACAGCTATATTCCTTATATCCAGTTAGAAGCATATGATGCATGTACAAATTTTATTTTAACGATATCATCTTTCGATCCATTGATGAATCCATGGTTGTTGACTTCTCAAAACTCATGGTAAGTAAGTTTCAAATGAGCATGAATCATGAAATGAATTTATTTTTAATTATGCGGGTTAAACAAATGCTACGAGGTACATTTCTTCATCAACAAAATCATCAACATCATCCATGTCCTTCGACACAAAAAAGTCTGCTGATCTATCAAGAGAATTAGTTGATCAGAAGATGTACCGAGGAATGACAAGATCTCTCTTATTTACCTCACAACAAGTTGACCCGACATCATGTTTGCCACTTGCCACTGTGCTCAATGTCAAGGAAACACTAACATGTCCCATCTCATTGGAATGAAACAAATCCTCAGATATTGATGTGCGGAAAATAGTCTAATAAAATAAACCTAATTTAAATGTCATATCTAGTTTTAAATTTAAATCCTAACAAACTGAACAGACTACTAGCATCAGGTAGTGTAGCTTATCAATAATACTATTAGCTGAAGTAAGTAAGGGTCTTGAACTCAAGGGGAATCAAGGTGTACTAAATAAATAAATAACTAAAGCAAAGTAATTCTAAAGTAAATAAGACACTAATAATTAAACGCTACCTTTTATTAGATATTTGAATCGCTAGAGAAATATGCTTAATTCATATGAAGTGCAATGGAAATGTGATAGATATTAACTAATTTCTAAGTTGATTAACTTAATTCTAATATAATTAATTTTGTGATTATAAGTTATCTACCAGTAAGGATAGCTTTCCTAGACTTAGTCCATTCATGCATATTATGTAATGACTTTAAAGGTATGATCCGTTCCAATGTTGGTGGCAACTTCTCAAATTGTGCAAGTTATTGGATCAATCACAAATATTAAAATAATTTTATTATGTTTAACCTAGGGACATAGCCTTCTAGTAGTCATGATTGCTTATGCTCTTGAGTAAGTTTTCTCGCTCGGACAAGTTACTAAACAATGTGATCCAAGATACATAATATGAATCTCATAATAAATCATGCAATCATTTAGATAAACATAACAAGTTCTCATTATGCATGTCGACTTCTTATGATTTTTTGATTAATTTATAATCACATTTATTCTTCTGCACTAATTTTCCTCTCAAAATAATATTTCTTTAATTATATATGGTTACATTTTTCTTCAAATAGAAAGACATGTGTCACTCTCACAAGAATTTATTTCTCACCAAGACTGCAACTTTTTCCAAAAAAGTAACTTTATCAAAACAGTTTTGGGTCACATCAATTTGGGTTTTTATACCTCGATTAACCATAAAACACAATGCTTTTCATTAAATAGCTCTACCATTATCGTAAATGTGCCATACTTATCGTGTTTAATTAATTCCTTTTTAATTAAATATCTCACGATTCATAACCTTATCCAGTTGATTTGAAACCCTTAAGTACCGCTTCACCACCTACGTTGTGCCCCACGCTCACAAACCTTTTCTGACTTCTTTCTCTTATCGTCTCAAACCATTCAACTTACCTTCTTTTACCTGCAATAATGGCAAAGTCTGGAACCTCATCAAAGAATCCAAAAACATCTGCTTACGTGAAACCTATATATGAACCTGCTTCATCTATCCTTCAAGTTGTTCTTGACACCAAAATTGTTACACCCCGCCAAAATGGAAACACGGGACGTGGCAGTGCAACGGGTCTCATAGCAAAAGTTAAAAGACAACACACACCACAATATTAAAAGCTTTACAATTTACAATGAGTTTGAACAAATTTTAAAAGTAATTACAATGTATAAAAAGAGTCACACACATGAATGCTCCTGTAAGTGATATGTCTCCATGTGTCACTTACACGACGATTCCTGAAAAAGCATGTAAAACGAGTGTCAGCTATAAAAATAGTTGGTGAGTTCACAGGTTTACAAAAATATTGGTTTCATGAATTGTAATCAAAGTTTTGATAGAAGTTTCCATAAATAAAAGTACATTGCTAAAATGAGTAAATATGTTTGCATAAACAAAGTTTGTTGTCATCATGAGAAATAAAGTACGTTGCCAAAATGAGATGAAAAGTTCATATTCTCACGGGAAATAATGTTCGTTGCTGAAACGAGTAAACAAGTTTTGTTGCTAAAATGAGTATACATGTTTCGTTGCTAAAATGAGTAAACAAGTTTCATTGCTATAATTACTAAATAAGTTTGTATGTATGTAATAATCCTTGTATGCGCGTAACAATAAACAATGAGTTCACAACCAAGCCTAAGGTTGATGCCCTATAAAGATCTATGCTTATCATTCCATAGATGAACATGGTAAAATGCACTCAAGCAATCGGGCAAGTGAGGAGTTGTCAATTTCTAATAGCGCTATTCATAATGACCATTGGCTCAAAGAGTTATTGGTTAGAGTAAAGTGTAAGGGACTTAAGACGATAAGGCCTCATGTTTCAAGTTGCATACAAATACATAGCAAAATATCAAAAAATATATCAATCAAGTTTGATACAATTCAATATAGATACATCAAACATAAATAGTTAGGACATGCTTTTCCACCCCAAAACATCTAAAAACCGAAAATAGGGGGATGTGAATACTCACAATGCTTTGAGATAATGTAAATGCTGCCTTGAATTATGCTCCACTTGTACGACTAACGATTCCTACAACGATGTTACACACTAATGAGTCTCTAATCGAAATCTAACACTAGTATACTTACTACTACAATAGAATTATTCCAATATTGTGTCAAAATTTTAATATTGATATGTTACAAACATTTTTCTATGAAATTTAGATTTCTATGAATCAATTTGTTATATAACAAATTCAAGTGGAAATTCTCATTATTAAAATGTTTTAATTTAACATTTTAGGAGGTTCTAATGATTAAATATTCAAAAACAAAATCAATTTAGTTCCAAAATTTCCTAAACTTTGTATTTCAGCTCTTACTGTAATTTAGAACTTGCTTGTAATTTTTCATGACTTTTAGATGTTCTTAACTATTTTTCCACCATTTATTACTTAAAAACATCATAAAATCATGGAAAAATAGTAAATGGTCATGAAAAGCTCTTAAAATTTTTGGGAAACTGTTTTACAATGTCCATAATTTGGGAAAAATATTGAAAACCCTTTTTGAATAGTAAAGCCCGATTTTTAAAATTTAAGTGTGTTTAATACCAAGAAAATAGAAATAAATAGTAAACAATTAAGATAAATCCTTAAAATTTTAATTTGTAATTATAATGTAATAAAAGATATCCTGGTAAATTTTATGTTTTTTGGATAAGTTTAACTATTTTTTCTCTATTTAATATTTTTAATATACATCAAATCTTGGAAAAATATCAAACGGTTGTGGAAATTTCTCCAAATTTTTTTGTGAAGGTTATATAATATATAGAAGCTTTGAAAAATAATGAATGTGGTTTTTAAAACTCATAATATGATGTTGTTATTTATTTGTGTTTAATAACAATAAAATCTAAAATAATGGTAAACAGTAATAACAATTGCTTAAACTTCAAGGAAGATGTTGACATGCACTATAGGTTATTCATGAATTTTCCTATAATTTATTGACCTCTATAAATATTTATTTGAGGTTTATGGTTCTATAATACTCAATTTTTTATAAAAATAAGAAAATATTTTTAGTACTTGAAACTTTGCAGAAAACTTATTCATATAATATTCTTTTTGTAGAGAATTTGCTTGTATTTAGTTTGGTGCTTAATAGAATATATAACTTTAATGAAATATAGGAATGAAAGTTTATTTTTGTTTGATCTTAAAAATTGGGTTGAAAGTTTGAGATTTTGTACTAGCATTTCAGCAAAGATTTAACCCAAAATATTTCAGTTTCACTGAGTTTAGCCTGTTAGGAGTTCAAAATAAATTTTGAATGATTTTTAGTGATGATTTACTCTCTTTAACAAGCAACATAAAGCTAGTACTCCCAAGAAAAGAGCTGTTGGAGCATCAATTTTGTAAAAATTGTTAAAAATCGAAATCTTAATGATTTTTAGTGAGACATTTTGGGTTCGAAAGCTGACTCATAGTATTATAATTAAAAAAAGATATTGACTTTTACTTAAGAAAAGAGTGATATATGGTAGTTCAAAGTCAGATAAATAAATCTGGTAGATTGCATGCATGATGACATGTTAGAAAAGTGAGTTTTCATCATTACTTTCAGTAAATCTTAAAGATAAAGATATCATGATACATTCATGTATGGTCATGTTTCTAAATATTAAGTAGAGTTTTAATTATAAAATATATAAATGAATCCAAGTAAAAAAAATCTTATTTCTCAAGAACTCTTAAAAATGAGTTTTATGTTGTTTATAAGAAATCGTTTGATCCAAACATTTGAGTTTGAGTGTTAGCATATGAAATATGAATTAATGAACATGCATAGTTACAAATAAGTTCTTTATGGTTTAGAAATGATTTAGGTACAAAAGACTTAAAATCTCAAGAAGAAAGTGTGAAAATCACCATTAATGATGGTTTAGAGCTTGCATGTGTTCATCTTTGGTCTCAACTTTGGTTTGATCATGGATTATCACTATTTTCATAACATGCAACATGTTTATGTAGATAATATACAAACATCAAGATTAAAGACAAGAAAGGGTCATAAAATCCAAAAATAAAAGTCGAAAATAACAAGGAAACTTGTAAAATTTGTTATGTATCTTCAAAAGATGTAAGCTCTGACCTTTTTCTTTGTTATGTAGCTTCAAAAACACTCAAATGTCTCCTGAATTTTGTGGTTTGGAGGGTGATTTTTAGAGAGAGAGAGAGAGAGAGTGAGTGAGAGTGACAGAGTGTGGGGTTTTAGAGAGAAGAGAAGAGAGAAAAAAGAGATTATGTCTCTCTGGATATCCAATCTCTCTCGTCATCTCTTTGGTGTTTCTCTCCACCAAAATCAGTCACCAAAATTCCGAAATGTGTGTAAGCTCATAAATAAACAAATGGAAAAATCTCTCCTACTTATTCTGCTTCTAAGTTCGTCATTATTAGAGAAAAGGGAGAGAGAATTCTAGAGAGGGAAATGAAGGTGGAGCGTGGGAGTGTTCTAATGAATAAGGTGCATCGTTTGAGTGAGATAGAGATATGAGGAGAGAGGGACCGAAATTTTTAGGTGTAATACCCTCTCTTTCTCTTTTCTCTTAATAAAATTTAAATCTTTTATAAAAATATCAAAGTTTTATAAAATATACAACTTAACCTAGCTTTTATCCATAAAACCTTGATTTTTGGCTTATAGATTAGGGGTAATTGGTAATGACCTAAAATTTATTTCCTTGATTATATTTTCCTAATTTTAATTATTTTAAATTCATATTGTAAGGTTCATACTTATTTTAGTTGAATTTTAGATATTAAATTTTATAAAATTAGTTTTTTAGGGCATTTAGGGTTTTTGGGAGTTTGTAATCTTTAGATATCAAAATAAATTGAATCTTTGAGACTTCAAATTATTTTTGGGTTTCCTTTCAAGTTGGAAATAATGTTTGTAATTTATTTTTGTCAGTTTATTGGCATTTCTATGTAGTTGTTCCGAGATTCAAGTGAAATGGAAGAATCAAGTATACTAGTCCTAGTTTTCAACTCTGACATGAGTTCCTACGAGACTCTGACCTAATTTCTATTACTAAGTCAATGCACGATGTGTCTACATGAATATACAAAGATTCTCAAGTCAAGGAATGACCTGAATTTGGATAGTTGTTACAGTTAAAGGTGTTATAGAATTCACATATCAACGTGAAATCTATGTACACTATCCCTCATTTCTAAATGTTTCCAAGTTTCAGGTAGGTTATGTCTTAGCCTCTAGTTACTAAATCTAGCATATGTCGTGCCCATACATGCAACTAAGTTTATTCAAATCTAGAAGTGTCTTGAATTTTTACGGTTGTCACAAAAATCTTAGATACAATCTTAGCCATTTTGATCGAAGCTCTTCAAAATCATCCTTTGTGTGTTCCTCACACCTTCACCACCAAAAGTTCCATTTGGTTATTTGGTGCAAGCTAATGTGACGCAACTCTTGAAGAGACGCGTGACTGGATCCAAATTCAAGTAATCAATGATGAAACTGTTTACCTAAAACAAACGCCTTTCTTGAGGCAATCGATCTTCCACGTTTAGTCATTCGAACCCATTGCGAAGAACCATCTTCAACCCAAGTTCTTTTCTCCTGCTCAAGATTGGTCACAAAAGCACTCCAGAAAACACAAGAGACTTCAAGAAATCAAAGCTCGGGTTAGATGGAACTTTCTAGTCCACCTGACCATTCGATTCCTAACTGGGAAGACTGGAGGTAATGATTAACTCAGTTCAGCATGACTTCAAATTTATTAGGGATTAATCACCGGAAGACTTGTCAATAATGCAACATGTCTTTTAAACTCTTTACAACGTGTCCAAAATTCCAATTGACGAATCGTTAGAGATGTTTGAAGAAAGAAAAATGAAAGGATTCGATGTTCCTGATCAAATCGACTTTGGTGCCATAAAATGACTCCCCAATTCTCTAATTGACTTAAGTTCGAATATACTAAAAATATCTTTCCAAACACGTTAAGGATACAAATGAACCTCAACCATAACACCCTACCCCATCCTTGCAAAGAAGTTTACAACAGGTCTCTAGGACCAAAGTCGAAGGCAATCCAATGAAGAAAAATTCCTTTGCAAAGAAGAATAAAGTTGAAAATAGCGAAAGGAATCCACTATCCCCTCTCCTAATCCTAAAAGGCGTCTCTTATCGCACACCAGAGACTCTCAACAGTCTGGGGTTGATAAAAGACCTTCCCTCAGGTCAGTGGAACCTAAAGACATACATTCACCATCTCAAGGAGAAGGTGTCTTAAAGATTAAAGGGTAACACTTGCTTCCACAACCATATCTTCTCAAAAATGTGTTAGAGTTACTTCTTCCACTCATACCTAATCGGACACTCCTTTAGGTAAGTTATTTTCTATACATAAATGATTATCTTATTCATTTTTGTATAGACTTCACTTCTAAAGCTAGTACTTCAGATTCATCTTATGTTGCCAGAACTATGGATATCTCCATAGGAAATCCTATACAACATAAAATTTATCACGTTAGTGTGACTAGATAGAAACTTTTGTATGTATCTTCACTTAAAAAGAGTTCCAAGGAATGGTTGCTATATACGTGTATGTGTTTGTGAGTTAAAAAATCTTTAGCAAAAATTCTTATAGGAAAACTTGCTCCTGGCTCTTCTTCAAAGAAAATCAACTCTCCAGAGATGTCCACCTCCTCAAACAAAAGAAATAAAGGAATTGCAGCAAAGATAGGACAAGAGGAAGTGATGAAAGAAGACAATGCTTAAGAAGCTAAAGAAAAATATAAGAAAGAGGCCGAAGAAAAGAAGATTGCTCTACAAAAGAAACTATTACAAGAACATTGTGAAAATACCAAAAGGGAAAGAATTGGAAAGGAAGTTGTTGATAAAAAGGAAGAAGATGATCAGATAAAAGCTGCCAAAGAGGAAGCCTGAAAAAGATTTGACGGAAGTGAAGGGTTTTGAGCATTCTAACACTCCTAAAGTGTACATGCAACCCTATAAACCTTGGATGTATGTTTTCTCTATTATACATGCAAATATTCAATATTCCAAGGTTTCATCCTAAATAGTATTATATGAAGCAACTACACTACAAGAATCTGGTAGAATGACATACCTTTTGATGGAGCTTGAAGTCTTGAATCTTTAAGAGCTTAGTGCCTCAAGTGTTGCACCTCAAATGGTTCACACAACACCAAGAACCCTTAGAATAACTTGAGAATAAGGATACTTGCACCAAATCGGTTTTGCCCTCTTGTGTACTATACACTAGTGTGGAGGATTAGGGTTACATTCATGTAAACCCTAATACCCATGACCTTTCATTTCCATAGGATCCATGGGTTAAACACTCCATGGACTATCCATGAAAGCTTAGCCCAACCTGAATAAACTTGGCCCACCATATATATATAAGAGTCCATATTTAATTTGTTCCTTTTGATCACTAAATTAATTCTTGATCAATACTAATTAAATAATGTGATTTCATATTAATATATTAGAACTTATAATATATTAATATAAATAATATGTATCCTTTTTCTCATTTTGTCTATCCAATTGTTCTGATGCCATGCAACCCAAATGGACCATGCCCAATCGGGTCAAGTACATACCAATTATAGTTATGGACTTAGACACTAATCCAACAGTCTCCCACTTGCATAAGTCTAAAACTATTATTGCGTATGACTCCAAAACCCGACTAGCAATCGTAGCTCTTAAAGCCGATGTCGAACTCTGACCTAGTCAATGACTTGTCTATTAGATAAGGGATCATATATTCCTCCATTCTAGATATCATATGGACTGAGACATGGATTACAATCATTCTCTTATTCTATTTGTTGTTTCCCGATTTCCGATTTATGACGACTGACTAATTGAACAAATCAAATCAGTCCAAGCTTGGCCAAGCACTTAGGGGTGTCATCACTAAATCATCGAGGGGCCCACATATATCGCTTTTATCCCTTCAAGGGTAAAAGGAATGGATAAACTTCGACTCATATGCTTGTTCTACTACTTGTTGAATCATACACAAAGGCACGTTTTATAACATCGAGTTACCAATGCGTTTTCGTACAATCAATGTATAACCAACTCATAGTCAACAACTCACATCTCTAGGTTTGAAGAATATAAGATATTATCGTCTCATGATCACTCGTGATAAAATCCATGAAGTGATTCAAATGAGCGTGGGTTTAATACAATACTCAGAACTTATGAGCACTCATGAATGTTGTAGCAACTCTTGCTATGTCCAACACCTTAGACATCTACAAGCCAACTTCATGACAGTCTTGCCTTAATACCTACTTCCAACGTATTATCGACTGTGGATGGTTTGAATAACTTATTCATTCGGGAAAAATGACCTAGTTATTCTGGAAGTCAAAACATGCAAAGTGAAACACAAGAAGAATCGAATCTAATATGGTCTCAGAACTTATGAACATAAATAGAACACCTTTTATTTATCACCATATTGATTACACATTATTCATTGCATAATGTTTCAAATCATCAACTTTATACTTGAATGAAAACAATAGTCATGCCATGCTCTAAGCATGCACACTATGTTTATCCAAACTATAGTTATGCCATACACCAAGTATGCACACTATGTTTTTCTATGATCCTTACTTTGTGGAAGAGATCAATTGAACATAATTCCAATGATTCTCATTTCATACTCCCAAATCCTCATCGTAAATGTAAGAACTCTAAATTCATGCTATTTACCGAAATCTATTAGATTCTAAACTTATATGCATTGATCCTCTTGTAATGATTACGCACAAAGTCACAAAGACTTGTCAACAGACATTACAGAGTATTCCAATTGAGATCATCCCATGGAAATGAAGTCTCAAATTCAAAGTACATTACTTTGAACATCCTTTTTGCATTAAGTTTCCTAATCTTACACTGATTTAACGAGTATCTTCCACCTATGGGAACATTTCCATATTCCCATTTTGACTATCACTTCTGAACAAGAGTTGCCTCTTTTCAGAATATGTCAATATGGTCCTGTCCACAAATTTCCACCATACTTCCAACTGTCCATGAGCAACCAATCTTTGGTGAACCTTAGATTGTCCTCGACAATTGCTTAATCAAATTAGTCATATCCAGTTCTAGTACTTTTTCCCTATTAATGCCCTATGCATTTGGAAAAAGTTAGAACAGATGAATATTATAGCACATGCAATCGATCCTATATCCGAAGCATATGGGACACGATTCATGATGTCTCACATAAAGACATGATTCTAGATCAGTATTTTGCTACAATATGTTTTATTTGCCATATTTTCATAATTCGACTATGAAGAGGGATGCCATAATCATAATCGAATTTGAGAACGCAATATATATAGAATTTCCTTATGTTGAACCATTCCAACATAGCATTCATAAATATACTTGACTAAATTTGATTAAAATCTCACGATCTAAGCTTTTAGATTTTAAATGACGTATAATTTCCTCTCCATTAATTGTTGCAAAACAACTTTTTCCCAATTGAAACTTTTGTTTTCTATAATTAACATTGCTAACTTGCAACACTGCTTATAATTATCATGCTCCCACTAACATGATGATTATTAGCATAACACTATGCTCCCACTAGCTTTGACATGTACTCAGAAATCAGCTGGACTTCTAAAAATCAATACTTTATTGACTTTCTTACCAATGTTCAGATTTATGATACGATATGCTTTGATAAAACTTTATCAAAATCATACACCTCTCCTTAGATAGCTCACATGTGTGTCTAAACAATTTTAGAACTATGAAAAGGGATGTCGTAATCATAGTCTCAATTGTTTAGACCTTTTCCATTTCTCACAAGTCCATGTTAGTGTGCCGGTTAACCACACACGCTCCACTAACGACTTTGAGAATGCAAATATCACACTTGCTATCTACTTAAAATCTATTTAGTGAAAGCGTTTCCTCACCATCATTTTCATAAATTGGAGAGAAACCTTATGACACTTAGATTTTATGGTGTATGTGTTCCTATCCATGTGAATTTGTCAAAACCATAATCACAAGACAATTAGTGACAAATCCAAACTCATATCGACCAAACTTGTGCAATCTTAACTTTTTGCCACCTGGCAGCACAAGGGCCTGCCATTGCTTCCTAGTAGTTATGCAAACAACTGTGAACTTGTAGAACTCAGATACATAACCAACTTTAACTTGAATCGGCACATAAATAAGAATATGTCAAGACGATAGGTTACAAACTTCAAGCCTTGTGCTAGTGATAACCAACAAGTTTTTATTCTTGATTAGTTCTTGAAACTTTTCCAAGATCTTTAAGACTCCCACTGACCTCTTCACATATAAGCTTCTCTTGTAAAGGACTATTCCTTGACAAAGCAAATATTCGAGAGTTAGTTCGGATTCTTATCAAGACAAACACTTCACACAATTGGCCTTAGTTGGTCTTTATTTTATCCAAAACATCACAACTTACCGATTTCAAATGTACAAGAGTAGAACACATTTTACTCTTCCATTTGACAAGTCTTATAAACCTTCTTTGAGATGTGTCACTCAAGTTACAATCTTGGAGTATGACTCTAAGACTTGTTTTGGAACGAAGTATGACTCATCTTCTTGATTTAACCACTTCAACAATTCTTGACTCATCTTCTTAGCCATAAGAATGCACTAAGATGTCCTTAGAGGATGAATTGTGATATGGTCTCACAATCATTAAGATGATCATAAAACATGATACTAAAGTACTCTCCCATCTTTTCAGATTTGAGAAACTTTTATCTTTCTGCCTAATTTAATTCTTCTCATTCGTTCTGCCATACATCAAAACTTTTCCAATGTTTCAGAATTATACTTAAACTTGTAAGTATAACCATATTTACGAAACTTTTGTAAATCATGACGAATAGTCTTATCGATCTTTTGTGGTGAACTTTGACCAGTGCACAAGAATGTGTACTCGATCCCTTAGTCCTTCACTTGACTCACACGTACATGTAAACAAGGAATTAGTCTTAATTTTTCCAAAGATGAAAATTCTCATTCATCATACAATACAACTTGCATGATTCCAAGTTTCTGTCCAATTGAAACTTCGGTCATGAGAATCTTTCCTTATTTGGTAAATTTAGACACTACCACAAAAGAGAGAATCAAATTCATATTTCCAATATTGCTGAAAACATACAAACATCATTTTTTCATAAATGCATTGCAAGCAGATATAAAATAAAACAAAATCCAAATTTTATTTATTTATAAAATGTGGAAAAAAACTTTTTGCTTACAATGCTATGAAAACTATGCTATTACATATTTCCTAGCAATCAATCATAACTCCTAAGTAGTGGCTTAAAAATCCGATCTTCGAACCGTGCGATTGAAGTCCATCTTCGCGATTAGATTCAATATACTCTTCTTTTAAGTTTCCTTCCCTTTGCTTGATCCTGCCAAACATCAAAATGCAACCTAGTCACATCTTGTGTTAAGAATCATCAATTAGGAACTTAACTGAGTTAGATAGTGGACTTACCTGAAGCAGCGTCAAACTTTTTGATTCTTACCATCCTAGTGAACTTTTAGGTAAATAGGGCAGCTTCACAACCAATGCCCCTTCCTTTGCCAATAGAAACATATGTACCCTTTGGGAATGGTACACGGGACAATCTCAGACTTAGCCTTTCTCTTTACCATTTGGTCAACTTAGTTGACTATGACCGATCCCTTTCCATTAGGAAGAGAAAGCTTTCCGGATTTCCAATGTCACCATTGTCAATGTCCATGGAAGTTTGGAAAGTCGATCTTCCAATCAAATTTGCTTTACCAGTTCTCCAAATCATTGTTGATTCAACAGCACCAAGCAAATAGATAAGATCATTAAGGGTCATGTCATAGTCTGTTACATAGTAGTCCCAAAGGAACTCACTATGTGACTTAGAAAGTGATAGTAGAACCTAGTCAACAACCAACTTCCTCAAGACTTTGACACCCAACTCTCCCGGCTTGTCAATATGTGACTTCATCTCCAAGATGTGAGCACACATAGACTTTGCTTGCCAATAGGGCTTGAGTAACCTTGAACTATTCAAGAACTTGTGGGTTAGGGAGAATAATTGGAGGAGGTGGAGGAAGAGAAGTATGATTTCCATTATCCAACCACAGAACATCATCTTCATTAGGAAAGCTTGTTCCAAGAGATTTGGGAAGATCATAATTGTCTGAACCAGACATCTACAATGGGAGAAATTCAAGTTAGTTGATTTAAGTCCTTAATAGAACACCCAATATGAAATATTAATGCTAGGACCCAACACAATATTTTATAACTTGGAAGAGGGATGCTGTAATCCAAGCTACAAAAATTTGAATGTAGGAGAATGACGATTCACCAATTTCCACAATGAAAAACGAAATAGGTTATTAGGTTTTAATTGGCTTTGAAATTCCTAGATCTTTTGAGATTCATTGAACTTTTCAATGGCATGTTTCAATCTCGATTGTGCCCTCTCAAGTTTGTGACTGGGATGTCGAGGATCACAAAGAAGGTGTGAATAACCATGCAAATATACTTGGTACCCTTAATATTTATCACTTAATCGATGTGCCGGTTAACCACACGCGCTCCACCGATCCTATGATAAACATTTAGTTAGCCTTTGCCTACCTTGTTAAATCCAAGCTAGTGTGTCGGTTAACCACACATGCTCCACTACCGACTTAAGCAAAGTGCAAAGTGTAATTTCATGGATTAGCACCAAATTAATATTTTCCTAAAGTAACTAAGATTGGGAATTTATAAAAGGTTTAGTTACTTTATATTTATCATTATACTTATAATGAAGGGAGAATTAGAGTCCTGTCAAACCCGTTCGGCTAACGACCCTCCACCAGTCAAGGAAGCGGTGGGTGAGAGTGGACACCCATTAAACCGCCATTTTATAGGCAGTAACCTTATACCCCCCTTATAGACCGGCTTCGTGATTGAGGCCTACTAATGGTAAGCCCGACATTGTTCTTATACATATATATATATATATATATATATATATATATATATATATATATATATATATATATATATATATATATATATATTATTAACTTATAATATTATAAAGTATAAGGGTTGAATTTTATGTTTTAAAAATCTAAGGGTTTAACTTGGAATTAAAGTATTCATGAGGGGAAACTTTACAAATTCCAAAACTTGAGGGAAAGTTTTGAACTATTCAAAAACTTTTGGATTTTTATAACTTATGAGTTTAATTAAGGTTTTAAAAACTTTAATGAAGAGACTCTTGAACATCCATAACTTGAGTACAAGTTATGGAGTTCATAAAACAAAAAGACTCTTCAATTGTGTAACCTATGCATTTTAATGGATCTTTAAAAGAAATGACTTTTGGTAATCCATACCTTGAGGACAAATTATGGACTCCATTAAAAACATTTAGATCAAGAATTAACTAACAAACAATTTGCAAATAATTCCTATGATCTACCAAAACTCATAAGTGTATGAACAATCATAGCAACAATTTCAAGAAATACATAAACACACATAAAACTTGAAATTTTGATAACAATCATGAAATTGGTTTACCATAATCATTACCACATCAAAAACAGGTTTTATAAGTCCAAAACAATTTAAGGTAATGATTCTAGACCAATTCCAGCCTTAAAACTCGAAGATATGCTGTCAGGGGGTCCAACTCGTCGAGTGCATGAACCAACTCGACGAGTTGGATGAATTTAGGCATCGACTCGTCGATTCCCTTAATGGACTCGGCGACTCAGCTGTCCAGACAGCATACAAACTTCGATTTTCAGCAATTTGCATCAAGTATAAATGAAAACAAGTCTAGGGTCTGATACCACTGATGGGATTTGAGCATTCTAACACTCCTAAGGTGTATATGCAACCCTATTAACCTTGGATCTATGTTTTCTCTATTATACATGCAAATATTCAATATTCCAAGGTTTCATCCTAACTAGTATAATATGAAGCAACTACACTACAAGAATCTAGTAGAATGACATACCTTTTGATGGAGCTTGAAGTATTGAATCTTTAAGAGCTTAGTGCCTCAAGTGTTGCACCTCAAATGGTTCACACAACACCAAGAACCCTTGGAATAACTTGAGAATAAGGATAATTGCACCAAATCGGTTTTTCCCTCTTGTGTACTATACACTAGTGCTACGCCCACATTTTATGAACCATAGACCTCTTTATATAGTGTGGAGGATTAGGGTTACATTCATGTAAACCCTAATACCCATGACCTTTCATTTCCATAGGATCCAAGGGTTAAACACTCCATGGACTATCCATGAAATCTTAGATCAAACCTAAATGAACTTGGCCCACCATATATATAAGAGTCCATATTTAATTAGTTCCTTTTGATCACTAAATTAATTCTAAATTAATTCTTGATCAATACTAATTAAATAATGTGATTTCATATTAATATATTAGAACTTATAATATATTAATATAAATCATATGTATCATTTTTCTCATTTTGTCTATCCAATTGTTCCAATGCCATGCAACCCAAATGGACCATGCCAAATCAGGTCAAGTACATACCAATTATAGTTATGAACTTAGACACTAATCCAATAGGAAGTACTTATCTGTAAATAGAAAAAAGGTGAAGCATCGAAGTCGATTGCAAACACGTTTATAACTCACAAGTCCCCATCAAAGACTCTAACTGGCACTCGACTCAGCTCCAAAGTGTTGGATCTATATGCCCAAGAATCATTATGGAGTGATATTGCTAATAATATATGATCCTATACGGTCACTCCTTTATCAAGTTTGCATATTTTGTATATTTATTATTAATGTAATTATTAATAAATAATATCGATTCTTGTATTTTAATTAGGGAATAATTATTGTTTTATGAAAATAATAATTATAAGAGAGTATAACTAGTTATTATTTCTTATGGTATGAATTAATTAGTCATGCACAATATTTTGGACTAGTTGGATTCTTTTGTCTTTTACCTAAAGACAAAGTTTATATTTTATAAACTTGGACTTTATAAAAAATAAAGAATTCTCCTCTTTTCAATAGGTATGGCCAAAAATATTAAAATATGGGGGGTTGCTTTTCAACCTCCATGCTTTGTATCCCATGCTTCTAAAGGCTAGAAATACTTTAGAGTATTTTAATAAAAAGACCTTACTTTGCATGGACTATATAAGAGATTCATGAGGCTTTCATATTTGCTAAGTTTTTGGTCTTCTTTCTTCACTTTTTTCTCTCTAAAAACTGTGAGTATGAAGAAGCTCCAACTCTTTGAAGTTTGGTGCTTTACTTTGGTCATTAAAGCCTTCTTGAGTTGTCTCATTTAGTGCTTATTTGAGTTAAGTACTTAAAGGATTAAGACACTCAAGAATACAAGAAGGAATTAGCATTCCAAGTGCCTTACTCTTGATGGTGGATACTTGTAGAGAAGATCATACACTTTGATTTTTGCTATCTTCATCAACACCGCAAAACCAAGTGGGTTCAAAGGCTTTAAAGGTTATATGTAAAACATCCTATGGTTGTTTTTATTTCATTCTAACCTCTATAAATGGATCCATGATGGTTTGGTTTTGTTATGAACTAAAAATAAACTTGTTATTTTTAAAGTCTTCCGTTGCCGGTTTTTATGAAATACAAACTTTTATTTCGTATCAAAACCCCAATGCATAGATGATCTCTTTAGAATTGATTCAGAAGAACACAAGTCAACATCTAGTTCGGGAAATTCTTCTATGAATCAAAAATGTGATTTAGTTCTTCAACAATTTCTGAAGTTTGATCCTTCTAAAACAAAGCCAATAACCTCTGAAAAACTAGAAGCAGCCCCTCATAAAGTTTTATTAAACACTGCCACCGTCGAAGAAGCCAGACTCCAGAAGTTCAAGGACCTAGAAACTTCTCTTTCCAAGTTTGTTGCAATGATCTCCAAATAACTTTCTAAAAACAAGAAATATATTCAAGAAGGTTTTGGATTGTTCTACACTTAGCTTATACAGAAGCATGGCGATGAAGTTGAACAACTAAGTCAAAGCTTCCGCCACAATAAGGTTAAGAACCTCATCATGACCAACATATATACAAAGCTTTCCAAAAATTTTCTTGAAATGACCAAATGTCTTAGAGAAGAAATTGAGAAGATTGGACAGTATATCAAGAAGGTGGATGAATTTCTTGAGACTGTCAAAACCAACACTGGTGTGGATGCCTTATCCAAGACGATGACTCAATCATTCCATAAAATCTTTGAAAAATTGGATAATTGAGTAAGGGTTTGGTGAATACAATGAGGCCTACATTTAAAAAAAAGGAGAAGAAGATAAACAAGATGAGCATAACTCATCGTCGAAGAATACCGGTTACTCACCTCCATAAGATCATCATCAAAATAAAATGTGTGAAACCACTAAACTAAAGAAAATTATATGAGGGTCACTATTAAAGAAATCTTTGACAAAAAGAAGAATGACAACCAAAAAAATAAGTCTCACTCCTTTCCCATAAAGTCTATAATCAAGTCTGGTGATAGAACTCCACCTCTTTGTATAGGCAATGGAAAGATCACAGAAGAAGAATAAAAAGAAGTCAAACTTTACTCCTCCTAGTCATATCGGAAGAACAAGTATAATAAGAAACTAGGAAGAAAATTATCCTGAAACAAGAACACAATGATCGCTCGACTACTCTTCTCCTTCAAGAACAACTAAATAAAACTCATCCAACATCCCTTTAAAACAGTGACGATGAAGAAGTAGAAGTTTATGATCCCCTATTCCTTCCATGGAGATACATCGTTAGAAGATTGGAAGATCGATACATGGTTCCTCACTACACATATGATGGTCCTCCAAACTCGGAGTTAGAATGGGATGTTCCAAATTCTCATAATGCTCATTACATCCTAATCTTCCTTCCCTAGATGACTCCAAGTTCAAGAGTATCAGTGATTCCATAGTCTCTTTCTTCAATTTAATACAATATAGAATCAATTTCCCTAAAGTGTGGCGGGGAAAAAATGGTGGTTATTATAAAATGGATTGAACACATCTCAAATGTGAGTCGTTGTAGAAAATTTTGAATTGGAAGTAGAGTAGTCCTGGCAGATTCTTTGGAGGAAATCTTCTATTTAACTCTTTTGCTATGCATAGAAGACTAGTAGGATTTGCAATTTGAAAATTAGCTTTTGTAAGATAGTGTTCGTGTTCATAATTTATAGATATTGGAATGCTTTGACTTTGATGATCGTTTTGCTGGACCATCCATAAATTTTCTCCTGATACTTGGGGAAGAAGTCACTTAACGTGTTCCTTTCCTCATACATAGGATCACTCCGAGTATTTCATCATGCTATATTGGGGTAAAATCAACTCTAATTTGTCTCGTGTATTACAACTTATAATTTCTTTTGACATTTGGATGTTTCTCCTTTTCTAATTCAATATAAGCATATGCACCTTCAAAATGTGTGTTTTCAAGCGATATTTAATAAAATCTTATTCTTGAAGCTAACATCATATATATATATATATATATATATATATATATATATATATATATATATATATCTCTCTCTCTCTCTCTCTCTCTCTCTATATATATATATATATATATATATATATATATATATATATATATATATATATATATATATATATATATATATATATATATATATATAGAGAGAGAGAGAGAGAGAGAGAGAGAGAGAGATAGGTTTAAGTATTCTAACTAAGTATTGTGAGGATGTAGGATTGATTGTAGACCAATCAAAATTTAAAAAAAAGTAATAATAATAAAATAAGTAAACAAGGGTCTTAAGTAATTTGATAAATAACTTCCTCAAATACATCCTCTAATCATGCTCATGACATTGAATTTTAACAGAATAAATCTCAAATGTCTCTTAAACCCTTAACAATCTCACGTCTCATTCTGCTTTCTCAATTTCTTTCTCAAAAATCATCGGTTAATCATCCCTCGTCATATATTTGATGAATATCTTCTTTGTCTCATCCACCCTTGCTGGTCGAAAAGTCCAGGATGTAGAACATTTAGTTACTGTCGCTACGGTGAACGTCGTTGTCGTAAACCGAAGTGAGTGTCATAGCCGCCTTCAATGGAGTTAGCATTGTTGCCACCTTCATGTATCTCTCCAACCCCAAGAATTCTTATTCGAAGATCGGTTCTTGTCCTCTCATCTTTATCGGCTGCCAAGATCTTGTCCATGAAATCATTTGACTGTTGTAGGCTCTATCTCACGTCGATGGCGACAACAATGATATTGGTGGTGGTAATCGGCCCATGTATATATCCTCCACACTGGTCATGCCTCCACAGGTACTCTTCTCCCTTTTCGACTCTTTCTTTTACAATGAACCTTTCCATGATCGGATCTGTAGATGAAGAAACAAAATTCGTACCTCTTTAATTAGGGTTCAAATTTGCATTTGTTTCTCTATATTCTCTCCCCGATATATCCTCAATATTTAGGGTTATTCTCTCCCCAATATATCATCAATATTTAGAGATTTCTCTCTTTCTCTCCTACTAGAATACGCATAAAGAGGATTCAATATCCTATCTTCTTGATTGATGAGTATCAAAAAATCTAAGTTTAAATTCTAATTCATGTTTTTATAGTCTTTTTACATATTCATATGTTTCATCAGTAATTGCAAGACGATAATGTTCTTTAACCCTTCCCCTTCACCTTCCCCTTTATCTTTTTTGTTATTTGATCGATAATACCCTGAACCTTGTTTTTCTTTTTGTAGGTTACATGAACGTTGACAAGAGTGTAATGGGGATGAAGTGTTAAAATCTGAAGTTGGTGCTAAAGTCCAGAAGTTCACGAAATGGGCATTGAAATGTATAGGATTTCATTCCTGTTTTCAAAAGAACAAAGACATAGTGAATCAAATTTTTTTTGTTCAGGTTAAATTACATTTTTCAGCTGTATAGACATTCTTGGATCTTGATGGGAATCATTCAGCAGGGAATGATTACACAGAAGCATTTGATGCAATTTGTTTTCCTCTTACTTTATTATCTAGTTCTTTTTATCCTGGTTGGGCATCAAATATGTCAGCAACTACAATTTAATGGTTGTTATTGTCTTCCTCAATCGACGAACCCACATATATATGTAAGTAATCATTTTTTTGGAATTTTTGTAGTCGTTTTAAACAGAAGTTGAACTAAACTTTATTTTGAGCTGAAGTGTTGTAATTTGTGAGAATTCATCGTGCCTACCAACTGTTTGATGTAATTACTGAGTAGACCATGTTATCTCTATAGTGTTATTTTTTTGTACTATAATGTTATTACTTAGTGATCAATTAACTGAAATATTGTACAACTATCTTTATGTGTCTACACATGAAGTTTTTCTATTTGGTATATATGTATATGATGTGCATAAACTAGTCATTGACCTCTTCTGATGTTTGTGTTGATTTGTTAAAATAGTTGTAATATTTATTTATTCATAGGTTTTTCGGTGGATAGATAGTTGTCGGAGACTGCTCCGGCCTCCACAGAGTCGTAGATAGCTCCCAGAATGTTGCTAGGACTGAATGAGAATGGATCATATGTTAGGGGTCGTCGTGTTTGAGCTCCATAGTCGCTTCTCCTCCAGCAAACACAAATGATCCTGTGGTTTTCAGTTTGATCGACGAAAGGGCAAGCACAAAACAAATAAGGATGGTGGCAGCAACAAGTGGTGTATGAGACTTCTTGATATATTTATGCGTAATCTGATGGTTTATATGGTCTATTTTCGGTATGTTGACTCTTCGAGGCTGACCGATTAGTGGTTCTGGTGCTGGTGAGGGTTCAGGCTCGGGTTTGAATGTTTCCCACTTCCATTTTATTTGTGCAGATGATGCTTGATCCTTATTTCGTCTAAGTGATTTTGTTGAGGGGAAAATTTATGCTAAGGACATTGGATCCGATGACGTTTCTATTGTCTGGGGGGAGATACCGGAGTTGTTTGGGTCTATCAAGACCGCCATGATGGAGTTCTTTGATGACCGATATGCTACACTTTCAAAGGTTGTTCATAGTTATACCAAACACATTCTTTAACTCATAGTATGAGGTTATTAGGTCATTACATGTTTTGTAATAGTTATTATTATGAAAACAGGTGTTACACATGCCCAATCCATAACATGTGCAATGTTTGATTAAGATGAAGATACCATGTTTTGCAAGGTACAAATTATGCAGAATTTTAGCGTTGTTTCAAATTGTTCTTGGAGTGTACAGACATTGTTGAAGCGAGGTTATAATTTCTTATGAAGCTATAAATTCTGAAAAAAAATTACGTCAAGTAAAGAAAAAGAAGCTTGGTGAAGAATGAAAACTCGATTGAAGCCTGGTGAAGCTTGGTGAAGAATGAAAACTCGTTTGAAGCCTGGTGAACAATATTCGTTCAGAATGGATTAGTATTTTTTTATGTCAGAAGGATTAGAAACATATATTCTTCAGAATGTATTAATGTTTTAGTTAAATTTCAATGTTTTATTCTTAAATAGTAAATGTAATTGTTAACCGTTATTACATATATTCTTTCAGAATTAATGTCATTTATGTATGTTCATAGTTGTATTTGTTAAGAATGAATGTAATTATTGATTTTAAGATATTAAAATTCTTTTCATATAAAATTTGTATTCATTAAAAATTATTAATCTTGATAATATATGTTTATATTATTCTGTCATAATTTAATGTTTTTTCAAGATAATCATAAACATATTCTTTTAGAATTTCCGAATTAATATATTTATTATCCGAAAAAATCAGATTTTTAAAGTTTAGAGAATTAATTATTCCTTAAAATCTGCAATTTTCTTTTTTTTAAATTTATGTTAATTGACTACAATACCCTTAGAATGAAATTACTTGGTATTTTTCTTATTATCTTTAATTTAATAATATATATTTATCACTTTTTTAAAATAAGTGTAACGATTGACCCACATTCATTCCTACATTCATATAATAATTAGTTACAATACAATAACCGAAGCATATATATATATATATATATATATATATATATATATATATATATATATATATATATATATATATATATATATATATATATATATATATATATATATATATATATATATATGACTCTTATATTGAAAAATCTAGAGATCATTAGTAACAATTGCATACCATAAGTTAAAAATAATATTAAGTTATAATTGTCATAATTGTCGATTAACCATCATAACTAAAAAAACTATTGAGTAGTAGTGATTAATCAATTAAAACTTAAATAATTAAATTATTAAAATGTATTAATAGTGTCTTCGAAAGACGAAGAATCTTGAAAATATCATATGAATATGGTTCGATATATTGGTTGATTTTGAATCGCTTTCATTTCATAAGATTTCTTTTGAGCATTATATAAAATGATATATGATAAGATACGATATGATACAATGTGGTATGATTATGATAATGATAATGATTACGATAATGATGTGAGAGATGGTTATTTAGGTTCAACATGAATAGGAAGTTAAGTAGTTGGTTAAGTGACATGGATGCGAGTTCTTTTAATAATATTATGAAGATTTTTAAATTGTATAATGAATGTGGTGCGGGTAATAAGTTATATGGTGAGAGATAAGTTCTGTAAAGTAGTGATGGGTTATTTCTGTTGATTACAAAGACTAGGTGTGAGACCCGTGTATTGCACGAGTTTATTAAAAAAATAATTAATATCAACTTGTAAACATTAAGCAATTATTAAAGTAATACTTTTACATATATCCAAAAACTTTATTGAATAAGTATGTAATTGAAGTAAAAGTACTAAAAAATAGGCTTCCATGAGATTAGGAGAAACAATGTGAATCCGACTGATAGAAAATCCTTTTTGTCTTGGCTCCCAATAACACCCCTTCAATTTCCAAACACATTTTGTAGGAAATCGAACATAAGAAAGTTTTGTGCATCTTGATTATGTTCGGCACACTCCATCGAAGATAAGAACATCGTAGATGAAACAAACTGTTTATCGAGGATATCTTCAATATCAATGTCATCACCATATACAACATTTTGTTGTCCATGAAGATGGAAAGGAAGCCTCACAACAGAATGAGGCATGTAATGAACGTCAAATCCAAATATACGCCACGACCCAAATTAGCTGAGTTCTTATTTTAAAATTGGAAATTTGAGATAGCAGAGTTCTTATTTTAAAATTGAAAGTATTTTTCAAACAGTGATGACCCGACCCAAATTATCTATGAAATAAAAACATTAGATAATGCACATATGTATTAGTTATATCACAAGAAAATACGATGACATAAAACAATATATTATGTATAAAATATTTAAAATACATCCAATACGTAAAAGTCAATATTAAAGGTAGATAGCATAATATTGTTTGTAGTGGTAGACATATCATTGGATCTTCTATTATCAAAATATATTATCTATGTATTCATTTTTCTTTATAGTTGCTTGAGAATGGATTTGTATGTATATTTGCATTGACATTTCTACTATTATTAGCAACATATGTACACTTACTTGATGACAGTGTATAAATGATGCTATTGAAATTAGGAAGGATTGAGAAAAAATTAGAAGATGTAAGTTATAACAAACATTAAAAATATTTATAAGTTATCCTATATATTAAGAAAAATGAATAAATAAGTGTAGTGATATCATTGGAAATTATATATAATGTATTTATTAAATCAAAATAGAACATATATTTAAATCAATTTGATGATGACAATCGGTAAGTAGGAAATAGTAACAATATTTAACAACTATATGTATCGGTTATTTTGCAAAAAATGCACATAATAAATTAAGCAATAAAGTGAACATAATGTGTAACATAAAATTAAGGATAAATGTTCAAATAAGTTGCATGAGAAAAAAATATTGTTTGATATGGTGGACATATCATTAGATCTTATGTTATCCAAATAATATTTTCTATGTTTTCTTTTCTCTTTAGCAACGTTAGATAATAAACTTATAATATTATCTAACTTATAATATTAACAATGGAAATATATTGAAAACTTGTATGTTGATATCCATATGATATATTTGAGTTAACATTTTGATTGTCACCAAGAACATATATAGAATTATCTGAATATCTTAAATTTTGTTGTCGGTAACCTACATCTGTTGTATAAAAGTAAGAATAATCAACAGTAAATTTAATTAGACATGTACATAAATAACTATCAATTGCGATGGTAGGCATGTCATTCGATTTTTTATTACCCATAAGTAGTTTTCTTTGTTTTAGTCTATCTTTAGGGTTGATAGAATCCACATCGTGTTAGAATTTCTAAAGTAAAAGTAAATAATGTAAACGAAAAAGTTATATTTTTTTATGAATTAAATGAGAAAGTACAAAATAAAATTTAGGGTTTTTTTATTTATTAGGTTAGATATATAAAAATTTTAAAATTTAAGCTTGAAAGATTATAATGACAATTCACGTTTATTTCTTAAAATTTTGTATTGTATGTATATTAAGAGAAAAAATATACAATAATTAAATGTTATATTATATAAAAAATGTACATATTGTATCTTGTTTGGAAAATCAGGAAAATCAAGTTTATTTCTTAAAATTTACGATAAACAAATATAATGAAGATATTTTATTTTATTTTAGGTTAGACAAAATGGAACTTCTAAAATTACTATATTTTATTAATTAAATTCCAAGAATCTAACAAGATCTAACTCAATGAACCATGAATGTGAAAGTTTTATACCTTTTGGAGTTGGCAAATGAAATGAAGGCTCTGGGTCTACAAGATTGAGCTTCACCAAGCTTTAAAGATGGGCTTCTCCTTCTTCAAAACGTATCACAAAACATACAAGAGGCTCAAATCTAGCTCAAGAGGATTAGGGTTTCGAGTTGGGTGTCAAAGAGGGTAGAGGTTGATGATCAGAAGGCCCTCAAGCGGTTAGAGTCGTTAAATAGGGATGAAAACCCCGAAATTAGGGTTTCCTCATTACGCGTCTATGCAGGGCATACCAAGCCTTACGCCACGCGTAGAGAACTATGTTCCCGATATGACTTTGTTGACCTACGCTATGTGTAGCTGATTACCTACCCCCCGCGTAGGACCCATTTTTCCAATATAAAAAATAAAATTAAAGTTTTACAAGATGTACCTGTTAAAACGGGTGTTACATTGCAAAAACTGGTGTTACATATCTCCCCCACTTGAATTAGACTTCATCCTCGAAGTTCGTTGCTTCAAATAATTTCGGGTAAGGCTCCCACATTTCCTCATCTGGCTTCCACGTACATTTTGAACCCTTACGGTGCTTCCATTACACCTTAACTAAACCAAATACCTTGGTGCGCAAGGCCTTTGACTTCCTATCAAGGATCGCTATCGGCCTCTCTACATAGTTCAGGCGCTCGTCCACCTGAATATCATCCAAAGGAACTACTGCGAAATCATTAGCTAGGCACTTCCACAACTTAGAGAGACGTGAAATGTGTTGTGGATATGGCTGAGCTCAATGGGAAGATCCAAACGATACATAACCTTGCCCACCCAGGTGATAATCTTGAAGGGACCAATATATCGGCGGCCCAACTTGCACCGCTTACGGAATCGGATGACACCTTTCCAAGGTGACACATTCAGAAGCACATAATTTCCCACCTGGAACTCGAGGTTCGATCGTCGCCGGTCAGCATAAATCTTATGGCAACTCTGCGATGTCTGCAGTCGACCTCGCACCTACTGAATCAACTTGATGGACGTGAGTACTACCTCAGTACATCCCATAACCCAATGTCCGACCTCTCCCCCCCTAACAAACCGGGGTCCTACATTTCCTCCCGTGCAACATCTCGAAAGGTGGCCGATCAATACTAGCATGATAACTATTGTTGGAGGAGAACTCGTCTAATGGAAGATAAGTATCCCAACTCCCACCAAAATCCAACACACACGCCGTGAGCATATCCTCGAGCGTCTAAATAGTCTGCTCACTCTGTCCATAATTCTGGGGTGGTATGTTGTGCTGAAATGCTGTTGAGTACCCAACTCCTCATGAAATTTCCTCCTAAACCTGGAGGTGAAGCGAACATCTCGATCTGAAACCACCAAAACCGGAACTATGTGCGAACCACCACCTCCCTTATGTAGATTTCACCGAATTTCTTAGTAGATACACCCTCTGCGATAGGTATGAAATAAGCACTCTTGCTCAATCTGAACAATGACCCAAATAGAATCAACCCCACGTGTCGTCCTCGGCGACTTCGTGATGAAGTCCATGGTGATTTCCTCCCATTTCCACATGAGAATGGTTAATGGTTGCATCTTGCCATGGGGTCAATGATGTTCACTGTTGACTTTCCTTCAAGTCAAGCACTATTCCACAAACCATGCTACATGCCTCTTCATACAGAGACACTAGTAATTCAACCTCCGATCCCTATACATCTTCGTAGCCTAAGGGTGGATCGAAAACTTCGATTTATGGGCCTCCTCCAATAGTGTCTCTCTAACCCCACAAGCAACAGGGACCCAAAACCTACGGCACTGAGTCAGAACCCACAAATATCCCTTAAAAATGGGATTTGACCACTGATTCGCTCTTCCTTCCAGTTTTCCTGCTTCAACCGTTCCGCTTGAGCCTTCTTGATCATATCTAACATGCGAGAAACAACAATCATCCTCAAACACATATCCCTGATGGGTGTACTCACGACATTACGACTAAAGGCATCAGCCACAACATTGGCCTTTCCCAGGTGATATAAAATCTTGTAGTCATAATCCTTCACTACGTCAAACCACCTCAGTTGTCTCATATTCAAATTTGGATGGTCGATAAGATATCTCAGACTCTTGTGGTCATCTACCTCGAAGCGTAAGCAGTCATGTGACCTCTCTGAATGAGTACTGCTCCCAATCCTAAAATCGATGCATCACAATAAACCACAAACTCGTCCATACCCTCAACAAGAGTGAGAATCAGGGCCTCACATAATCTCTGCCTCACAATCTCAAAAGCTTCCTGCTGATCAGGTGCCCATCAGAAAGTGACATTCTTCTTCGTCAAGCTGTCAATGGTACAACAATCTTGGAGAAATCCTGTAGAAATCTCTGATAAGAACCTGTCAGACGAAGAAAAGTTTGAATCCCAGATGGTGTCCTAGGAACCTCCCACCGCATCACCGCCTAAATCTTGGTTGGATCGACCAATATACCCTTCTGGTCGACGATGTGCCCTAAAAACCACACCACGCGTAAGAAGAACTATCATTTCAAGAACTTGGCATAAAGCCTATCCCTCCTCAGGGTCTCTAATACCTCTTGTAAATGCACCTCGTGCTGCTCCTTGGTCATGGAGTTGACCATAATATCATGAAGAAACAAAATCACCGACTGATCCAACATCAGTCTGCATACCCGATTCATGAGATCCATGAATGTTGATGTTTCATTAATGAGCCCGAATGACATCACTACGAACTCGTAATGACCATAATGAGTCGTGAAAGGCCGTCATCTACTCTTCCTCATCTCTAACCCTTATCTGGTGGTAATTCAACCGCAAATCAATCTTAGAGAACCAAGATGCACCTTGAAGCTGGTCAAATAAGCCATCGATCCACGGGAGCGGATAACAATTCTTCAATGTGAACTTATTTAACTCCCGGTAGTCAATGCACATCCTGTGTGAACTATCCTTCTTTTTCACGAGCATGATCGGTGCTCCCCATGGCGAACTACTCGGTGTGATAAATCCCTTGTCTAATAGCTCCTGAAGCTGTGTAGACAACTCATACATCTTTAAAGGTGCTAATCGATATAGTTCCCTGGTTATCGGAGCCACATTGGGAACCAAATCAATCCGGAACTTAACCTGCCTCTCAGGAGGCACTCTACGTAAATCCTCAGAAAACACATCAGAAAATTTCTGAACAATAGGCACATCAGTCAGGGTCATCATGCCCCAAGCTTGATTATCCGCCACATAGGCCAAGAACCCATAACAACTCTGCTGGAGATATCTCCTAGTCCTCACAGCTGAATAGAGTGTCGGTCCATGTTGAGCACCCTCACAATGAATTACTAGTTCTCCCCCACATAGGATTCAAAATCTCACTAACTGGTGCTCACAACCAATCATAGCCCGGTTGGGGCCCAACCAATCCATCCCCACAATAACCTTTGACCCTCGCAGAGGATTCAGAACCAAATCAATAGAATATCTCTTGCTGAACATATTCAGAACACAACCTCGATGAAACCTTGAAGCACTCACTGAACGATCTTCTGGAATCTTTGCCTCCATTGGGTAATCCAAAATCCTAGAAGCATCACTAAACTTCTTGCTAAGCGCAAGAGATACAAAAGATCGGGTAGCGCCCGAATCGAATAGAACGTGAGAAGTCATATCATTGACTAAGAAAGTTCCTATACATGATCAGATAAACATAAGCATAAACAAAGAGAGTAGTAAAGGATAAGGTAAGGAGATATACCAGTAACCACATCAGATGTTGCTCTTGACTCCTTTATTTTCAACTGGAATGACCTGCTCTTCGCCACAGGTGCCTCCGCCTTTCCCTAGCGGCCGTCAGTGATCCTCAAGTTGGCTAGTGCATGCGCCACCACTGCTCCTCCCATCATCCTCAGACAACCGGCCTTTTCTAAGGCATGTCTGACTCAAATGAGTGCCCCCGAGGGCAATCCTTACTCAACTGACCACTCTGGTCGCATCTGAAACAACTCGAACCCACTGATCGACATGCCCCGACGTCCGGCTTGTCGCACTTGCCAAAATGGCTCCGACCCAATTGGCCGCTGGGATGTGAATCAATAATCTTGCACCTTTTTGTCAAGCCCATTGTTGTATGTACCCGCTCTAGGTTGCGCTTCGCCTAAAGCTCTAGCTCAATCTCCAATTCCTACGCTTTAGCAATCATGTCATTCAGGGTCTGACACCTCGACAATCTCACAAACTCTCTAATATCAACTATCAACATATCATGATATATCCTATTCTTCATCTCCATATCATACTGAAGAACCAACAAAGCTCTCTCTCGGAACTTGGCGGTGATCTTTACCACAGTCTTAGTAGTCTAGCAAGCATCCAAGAACTCCCTCGCCAGCTGCTGCACCTCAATCACCGGTGAAAACTCCTCCTAGAACCTCATCACAAACTCCTACCAAGTCATGGCGACCACGACCGCAAATCCCAATCCACGACAGACCTCCTCCCACCAATCACAGGCTCGGTCCTTCAGAAAGCAAGATGTAAACCGCACATTTTCTCCCTCAGGGCATAAGCTCATTTGTTGAGCATTCTCCGTGTCAGAGATTCATCGGTGGCTAGCAATGGGGTCCTTAGCCCCAAAGAACTCTAGAGTTGCACATGCCTTGAACTCCCAAAAAGAAGGAGCCTGTGCTCCTAATTGTCCTGCCGTGATCTCGACCCGAAAGGCCTCGATATGCTCATCCAAAATCTCCATAATCCCATCCTTGATGGTACCAAAAATTACAGAGATGGTCTCCCTAATACCGCGAGTAAGCTCCGATGTAATAAACTCGTGTAACCCTCTTCAATTGGTTATGCACTGGAGCTAGAACTGAAACCATAAACTCCTCCTCGAGTGGTCACCATACTGAAATACAAACATACAAATGATCCAAGTAAAGTTGAGGTAACTCCCACTCTGCAGGATCCTTAGAATCTCCAAGACCGTCCTTGACTCGAGTACAAATCCTGTGCGTTTAGTAGTACAGGCCCAATACTACCTTCCACATCTATCCGTACTTTCCTTAAGAACCATCCCGAATCCTCTAAGTCACCCTACTAAATCCATAAACACACAGTCCCTATGATAATCAACATACATATCCCTCTATGGCATTTCCTAGGCTCTCGTAGGAATCCATGACTCGCCAACCTCTGCAATATTAGGTACCTCTAACAACACTGTTGGTTGCCTTATGCATGCAAATTTCGTAACATCGTGATTTTCACCTCAAAATTTTTTTAAATTTTAAACACCTTTTCACGGAAAATCGCAACGGAAGACTTTATTTAATTAATTTAAAACAATTTCAAACCATAACGTTACTTCAAAATTACAACATTATTCCAAACCAATTAAAATGTAGCGGAAGCAAATGTATTTTAAAGTAAATAATCAAAAACGTGTCCAATAGTGGTATCAATAATAAAAATCTACTACCTATTAGCAACCCCTCTCACCAATCCAAGCTCCTAAGCTATATGTACCGATCGCATGACACAAAGTAAAAGAAACTAGTATCAACCCCTACTGAGTGAGTTAATAAATGTTGCATATAATCATACGTAAACCGTATATTTCCAAAACGGGTCAAAAATTTAGTTTATGAGATAACAACATTAAGCAACACATACACACATATAACAAGAAATTCATTACGTATCACCAAAAGAAAAACATTTCACCAAAAACAACACTTATCACCAAAAGCATCATATATCACCAAAAGAAATAGATATCATCAAAATCATATCATGAAAAAAACATCACCAAAAGCAACACATATCACCAATTGAAATAAATATCACCAAAAGCATATCACTAAAAGTATGTCAATAAAAGCATATCACCAAAAGTATGTCACCAAAAGTAAATCACCAAAGGCATGTCATCAAAAGAATATCACCAAAGGAATGTCACCAAAAGAATATCACTAAAAGAATATCACCAAAGGAATATCACCAAAAGAATAGTATATCACCAAAAGCGTCCTATAATAGGCATGAGACTCTACGCACATCCTATCCCAAAAGAACTACCCAGTTGACTACTTGTATGACCCCATTGTTGAATGCTCTAAGTGGATCATGACATCCACCTAAAACACCAACCCAGACACCCCTTTCGGTACTTCGACTATGTAAAACAAAATTGTTCTGAGATGTCGTTCAAGATATGGTACCAACTGTTTCGTACATCCATAACACCTCTCAATCCAATGTGATGTTTGTACTAGTCCTCCTTGGTAGGACCACATCAATCAAGTCCATGAACACTGTAGTAATAGTGTACGTGTACCATTTATTGCGGGATCTTCTAGATAGATCAGGAGACTAACATCAAAATGGCTTAATCTCTTTTTATAGGTCCTTTTTCAACTTTATAGGTCACCAAAGGTATCCAGATATGGTTTAAGGCAAATATCATAAACTACTCAACCCACTACGTAACACCCCGCAAGACTCAACAAATCATCAAGTAAAGTATGCAATTACATACAATCAATTAATATAATCATATTCACCAAATTCATCAAATATTGGCCAAAGCATAGTCAACTATCATCATTTCAATTAAATTCATGGTACCATACCATAAACATCTTAATTATCAAAATGGAGTCAAATATAAATTTAGACCCTGTCACACCCCCAAACCAGAATGGCGGAAACATTCGGGGGCGGATGACTTCACGTAGTATCATAACAGTTGAATATTGTAAAGAAAGTAAACACAACCATCATAAATATAATAAAAACTTACATTGTTGCGTGTAATACATGTTTCAAAAGAATATTACAAATATGATGATTTAAAATGTTTTGATAATAGACGCCTTAGCGTTCCTTCTACAAAAGCTGATGGTTACCTGTATTACTGATTCCCTGAGAAATACAAGTAGTTTTGAAAAAATGTCAACAATTAAGTTGATGAGTTCATAAGCGTTTTTGTACTGAAATTTGTATGTCCTTTAGTAAAAATAATTGAACGTGTTTTCCAGAAAATACAATATTTTCTACATATAGTTTGAAAAAGATTCCAAAGGATGGAGTACAATGGTGTCTTTCGTGCTCGAATAGTGATAGTGTATTTATACTCAAATAATGTATTTACTGAATGTATCAAAAGTCTCGTAAATCAAACTTATTTTAATACTACCGTGTGAGTTTTATAACCATGCTATTGACCCAGACTGCCTGTAACAACGTTCTTCAGGCGTTGTAGTGTTATGACGTTTGTCACCCCAGACCTGCCGGTCTAACTGTAGCTAACAGTTTAGGTGCGGGATTGTCAATCCCGTATAGATCTATACACAAGTATCACGCTCTCCCTCCAAGAGATTATGGTTTATAATACAGGACTTGAAATACATACTTGAGAGTACGTTGAAGCTGAATATGTCACTACTCTGAGTATTTAATAGATTTACGAAAAGAAAAGTCTATATTTCGTGTAGATGAAAGTATTTCATTTTCACAATGTTTACGTAAAGATGTAATGAATAACCCGCAAACTATACCCATTATAGTTTTTTCGAAAGTGTGTTCCATTTGGCGATAAAAACTCAATGTAATACTAACTTTGCATGTAAAGTATAACGTTGATATCAAAGTTATTTTAACATTTATAAAAAATGTAGGTGATGTATGTGAATCCGTATAAAACGATAAGTTTTTTTCATATTGCACTTGTATTCCCCCCCCCCTAAAACATGAAAATACGTGACAAAGTAGGGCTATGAACTCACCTGGAAAGTGTGATGATTCGAAGAAAACAAGATTTTTCCTCGGGCAGCACCTCGACCGGAAAGTGGTGAGATTCTCGGGAATCTCGCGGCTTCGGACCTTCGTCGGGGTTGTGGTATGAAATCGGGAAGTCGGGATCGTCTCGGGATGCTAAATATGGAGTAAGAATGAGAGAGAAGGAGGAAATGGGCAAGGAAAGTCGGAGGTCTCGCATCCTATTTATAGGTGAGGAACACTGCCCTCGTACGCTGGGCGTACTCCGAAGTACGCGGGGCGTACCTCGTACGCGGGGCATACGTCAGCGATGATGTCATGGTCTACGGTCTTCGGATGGGATGGCAGTAGAGTGGTAGGGGCGACGTGGCCGATCCGAGGTCCTCCATTCAGTACGCTGGGCGTACTACTTCGGATAAGCTTCGTAATGCGTGCCAAAAACTTCAAAAATGCATAACTTTCGCATACGAGCTCCGTTTTTGACGTTCTTTATATCCACGCGAAGGTGAGAAAATACTCTACAACTTTCATTTAGACTTCGTCGGAAAATTTTGAATTTATTTGTAATTATATTTTATTTAATAGGACGGGACACGATAATTCCGTTAAAAATCCATAACTTCTTTATCCGACGTCCGTTTTCGTCTGTCTTTTTACCATTGTGCTACTATTATACAGACCTTGAACCCTCGTTTAGGTTGCGTCGGCTAAAAATCGCTCGATCTTTATTCCGAATATTTAGCTGTCTACCGCTGTTCCGAAACTTAGAAAAATCATAACTTCCTCATACGAAGTCAGATTTGGGCGTTCTTTTTATGTATGCTCACGGTTTAACGAAATCTACGACTTTCTTTTAGAGACCTAAGGCTAAAATGTATTTTATCGAAGTTCACTTTTTACGTTTAGCAGTGTTTTACCGGGTGTGTCGTGGATTTTCGATTGGTCATAACTCCTTCGTTATAACTCGGATTTGAGTGTTCTTCATGTTTTTGGAAACCTTGGCACGATATCTAACACTTTGAGTATCCTAATTTAGATTTTTGAACACTTCATTTTTGATGCTATTTTCGTTGATTCCAAACAGTTTATTACATTTGACTTTTTGAATGTTACATTGACTTAAAAATATCGGGTTGTTACAGACCCTAAGAATGGCAACTAGCAAGCATATCACATTAACACCATACTCAAACACAAAACAATGACTAATTTTTGACATAAAATGAATCAATGATCCGTATGTGAAATGTATTTTGCGACTTATGCACATTTAGTGAGTAGAACTACTAACTCCCCTTGGCCTTGACGAAACCTATGTTAACGGAAAGTTTCGATCTCCCTTGACGTTGTCAAGACCTCACCTAAACACATATATCATCAAGTTATTAAGTGTATTTAAAGTCTACAAGTTTAGCTCAAGATAGTTTAAATTTTATATTATACTTTTTTATAATTCCAACTATGACCACTGTTCAATGCTTTGGTCATAAAATAGAATCTACAATCAAAATGGGATGGCATCATACTTTCTAGAAAATATACTCGATTTCCTAGAACTCCATCAGATTGGAGAATCATCCAATTATAGGATATAGTGTCCAAGGTCATTAACTAATGGTAATATTTCTAATAATAATAGGGTCCTTTTGGGTTGCCCTCAAGACCCAAATTGACTAGAATAAATAAAAGGAGAAATTGGTTTATTAATTATTATCGTTAATAATTAATTAGAAACTAATTGGAAATATATTTTGGGAATTAATTAATAGTTTAATTAATCAAATGGTTGAATACTCATTAATCGATAGTTGGTTAATTAAGAATGTTCCATAACTCTTATGGAATTATGGTTGGACGGAAATCACTCCATCCCACATGATAAAAAGAGTGAATTTCGTTGTTGGCCTCCCATCCCACATGGGAAGGAGTACATAACCTAGTAAGGGATCTAATGCTATAAATAGGGCCTTAGGGATTTCATTCTTCCTTCCACCCTGGCTTGAAGTTTCGCCAACCCTTCTTCTTCCCCCTCTTAGGGACAATTTATTACCCTCTTAGGGTTTGTGAAATTGACCCTTCTCCAAGTTATTTTTATTCCACTGTTTGGTGTCATTGGGTGTGATACCATTAGAGGGATTCTGGTTTGGGTCCTCTCAACCAAGCAACTTCATGGAGGATCAAGATCTCAAGCATGAAGATCAAGGGCTACATAAGAGGTACGTTTTTCTTCTTTGTATTTTTATGTTTTCTAGGGTAGATGTAATTAGCATGAAACCATAGATTCATAGGTTGCATGTACACTTATGTATATCGTAAGTTTGATTTTTCCGCTACCTAGTTTAGAGTGTATTTGATTCGTAGAAAACCGAACAGTGGTATCAGAGCCATTGGTTGATGATTACATTTACCCTAGATCCATATTTTCTATAAACGCTTGTTTGAAATTGAATGAAAGAATAAAAATCACAAAATTCGTACTTGTTAAAACCCTTAGTCGCAACTCACAACGTGAGAGCTTGCTGCTCATGACGTGAGCTGGCCGGATTAGGGTTTCCTATTTTTTTTTCATTTTTCAAATTTAAAAGTTTTTTAAATATGGATAAATATCAAATTTAAAATGTTTTAGATCTGGAAAATAATAAATATTATTTAATAGATATTTGAATTTGAATATTTATTTAAATAGTGAATTTAAATATTTAATATTATTTATAATAGGGATTTATAAATTTGAATATTAACCCCTCGTGATTTAATAATTGTTACATTTTGTCTTCGCAATGATCTAGAATTAATAATAGACAACTAAATTTAAAGAGTTTTAAATTTACCCCTTATATATATATATATATATATATATATATATATATATATATATATATATATATATATATATATATATATATATATATATATATATATATATATAACAACCCGATATTTCAAGTCAATATAATGATCTATAAGTCAAGTATTGTAACCTACTTTTAAGATAATAAAAACAGCGTCAAAAATAAAATGTTCATAAAATCTCAATTTAGATGTACTAAGTGGTAGATATCGTAACAAGGTTTTCAAAAATATAAAGAACACAAAAATCCGAGTTATAACGAAGGAGCTATGACCAATCGAAGATCCGCAACAAAACCGGTAAAACATTGTTAAGTGTTAAACACGAAATTTCAATAAAATACTTTTTAGCCTTCGGTATCTAAATGAAAGTCGTAGATATCATTAAACCGTAAACGTACATAAAAAGAACGTCCAAATCTGACTTCGTGGGAGGAAGTTATGATTTTTCTAAGCTTCAGATATATCAGTAGACACGTAAAAAATCGAAATAGAGATCGAGCGACTTTTAGTCGATGCAACCTAAACGAGAATAAAAGATCTCGACAATAGTAGTGCAATGGTAAAAAGACAGACGAAAACGGACGTCGGATGAAGAAGTTATGGATTTTGAACGGACTTTTCCAGTCCCGACCTATTAAAAATATATTATTAAAAATAAATTCAAAATTAGCCGATAGAGTCTAAACGAATGTGTAGAGCATAATCTCACCTACGCGTGGATATAAAGAACGTCAAAATCGGAACTCGTATGCGAGAGATATGAATTTCTAAAGTTCGGGACACGAAACCCCACCCTATTAGGGAACTCATGACGTGAGCTTGTGACTGATGGGTGTCATAGACGGGCTATCAGAAGTCGAGTCTATGGAAGGGATAAGATCGAAACTCATGACGTGAACCACCCCAAGTTCACGACGTGAATTCCAAAAATGCCCCCTACAAATTGAAACCGAAGGTTTCGGGTTTAGGCTGCTCAATTCTACTTTCCTTTCTACTTTTACTCTGTGTTAAGCATCCCGAGACTACCCCGACGCCCCGGTTATGTGTCCAAGCCCTGACGAAAGCCCGAAGTCCCGAAGTTCCCGAGAAACTTGCTTATTTCCAGTCGAAGTGCTGCCCGAGTTAAACATCGTCTTCATCAAACCGTCACTTTTACCAAGTGAGTTCATACCCCTATCACTACACTTTCAAATTCTTTTTAATGCTTTTTAAACTTTTTTAGGGGGGAATACAAGTAAACACATGGTTAAAGTTGTGTGAAAACATCAATCTTTTACTATAAACTCCTTGTTGTTGTTATAACTATTATACGAAAATGTTAGCATGCAAAACATCTTACGAAACCATTTTACCCTCTCGGGATGAAGTACGTTTGTGAATCAAAATATGCTTTATTATTATGTTTTCATAATACATCTTAACAAGGGTAACCATTTCAACTATAACATTACTTATATACAAGAAAATACAAATCATTGTTATACCTTTATCATCATAATAGAAAGGGTAATCATTACGGACACAAACACATTAATTTCAAAAATACGTGACTTAATTGAGAATATGTGAGTCATTCGTCTTCAACGTACCTATCAAGGTATACAAGAAAGCCCTGTTTTATAACCAGAGTCTCTGTCCGGAGAACGTGATAAGTGTGTATAGATCTATACGGGACTGATGATCCCGCACCCTGGTTGTTAGCTACAGCCGGACCGGCAGGTTAAGGGTGACAAGTGTCATAACATTTCGATGCCTGAAGAACGTCGCTACAGACAAATCCATCATAGTATGGTTATGAAAACTCACAGGATAGACAATTATTATGGTATTATGTTTTACGGGAAAAGTAATTTTATAGTTATTTTACGTAAAAATACAAGCTTCCTATAGTTTTGTTCACTAATAAAACTATACATTTTCAGTATAAGTATGTCATATTTACTTACAAATTACAGTCTTGGAGATTTAAGACTAGTTCTCACTTTTACGAAAATATAGGATTTTCCTGGTTCAATACATTCTTTTCATACAAACAACGATTCATAACTCATTTTATAATAAAATATCAGATTTTCTGGAAAATAAACGTGAACTTTCGAATGGCATGCATTTATCCAAATAACTACTTATGAACTTACCAACTTAATTGTTGACACTTTTTCTTTGAAATAACTTTTATTCTCGGGAAATCGATAAGCACCAGGTTAGCAACTACTTTTAGGGACTAATGCTCTGGCGTTAGCAACATCTTTTGGAACATCATATTGTATTTGACCTTTGAAACATGTAATACAACAATCATGTAAAATTTTCAAATATATATTATGGTGGTGTGTACTTTCTTTACTATTCAATTGTTATGATACTGTACATGACGTCCTCCGCCCCCGAATGTTTCCGCCGTTCAGGTTTGGGGGTGTGACAATATATATATATATATATATATATATATATATATATATATATATATATATATATATATATATATATATATATATATATATATATATATATATATATATATATATGAAGGGTCCATGTTATGGTTTGGGCTAGGCTTTGGATGAATAGGTTATTTAGTAATTGTAATAGAAGTGTTTTGGTTGTTTACGGCCTAAAGTATGTTTACGACCTTAAACAGGTTTACGGCCGTAAACCTGTTTACGGTCACGTATTCTTTCCTATATATAGGTCCAGTCTGTGTTTGTTAGTTGTAGTTGATTCATAGTGTTTACGGCCAGTCAGAGTTGTACCAGACGTTTTCTTAATACAAGCATGTGCAAGCTTTGATTCATTCTTCTTCTACTCAATTCTCTTCTTGTTTGATTGTTAGATTGCTTGATCACTAGTTAAGATCCTGTTCTGGGACCTGACAATTGGTATCAGAACTTGTCTAGTGTCAATACATCTTTCAATCACGTTTTCAGTCAAAGGAGTTCAGTTTCATCGTTTTTCAAGACTGCATTTGGTGGTTTCGTGACATAAGGGGATTAGATCTGCTTGCAATTCAAGTTTTCATCAAATTCTGGGTGTTTACGGTCAACAGTTTGCGACCGTAAAACGGCGATCTTCATTGACCGTAAAGAGAAAATCTTCATTGACCGTGAATAGGAAATGATCTTCATTAACCGTAAACAATCGATCTTCATTGACCGTAAACATACAATCTCCCTTAACCGTAAACTCACCCCAACCGTAAATCCCTCTTAGGCCGTAAACTCAATTCAACCATAAATCCTTCTTCAACCGTAAACTTAACCGTGAACCTCCAACCGTAAACTCCAAGCTGTGAACATTGACCGTAAACTCGTGTTTACGGCCGTAATTGTTTGACCTCAAACTATCTTTTTGGCATTTTAGTTAATTTTTCTAAGTCATTTTCAATTTTAAAAAAAAAATTAAAAAAATTGATTCTCAGGGTCAAGCACATCATCATGAATTAGATTCCATCATGGGAACAACCACTCGCATTCCCCGATTGTTGTCCGCGGAAGGGTTTCTAGAATGGAAGTACAGAATCGAGAAATAAATCAAAATGAAAGATTTCAAGGTTTGGAGAAGTATTTTAAGGGGACCAGTTTGTATCACTACAACATTCGAAGATGAAACAGTTGTTGAGAAAACGATTGAACACTACACCGTTGAAGACTTCGAAAAGATTGAAGAGCAAGAAAGAGCACTGGCTACCCTCACAATGGTACTGTCCCCTGAGATTGCACAAGGATTTAGAGAATACACTTCAGCAAAGGCTTTGTGGGAAGCTTTGATTGAAGTTTATGAGGGTAATGAAGATATGAAACAGAGTCGCCATGACATGTTGAGGAAAAAATTCAATATGTTTAATTATGTTCTTGGAGAAACTCTAGAAGCCCAGTTGCAGCGTTTTACCACACTTACCACTGAAATGAGTTCAGCTGGGGTTTATGTGACTAAGTCTGAGATAAACAAGAAGTTGCTGAATTCACTTCCGAAGACACGGGATGTGAACGTGGCGGTCATAAAAAAGACGAAAGATCTTAATCGTCTCAGTCTTGCTGATAATATGGCAATCATCAAAGCTTGTGATCTTCATGATAAGCAAAGAGAGATCAATCATGTGAATTCCTACTCAACTGCAAATCTTGGGATTTCTTCAAATAATGTTTTTTTATCTTTTACCTCTCCAAGTCAAGCTTTTGCCATTCAACAGCCTCAGAATCAAAGATTGATCACTCCATCAACCACACTATATGTTGCTTCAACATCTGTCTCCCATCCACATGTTGCTCTAGCATCTGTTTCTCATCAACAAAGTCAATCTTTCGGTGTTCCTCAGGTTGTTTCCTCCTCAAGTGCACCAGTTATGGCTCCAGTTCCCCATTCCAAAGAAACTGATGAGAACTTAGCTCTTGCCACTGGACTCGTAAATTGCTACAATGCTTTTGTAGCTGGAGAACTTCCTCCGCAACTTTCATTTGCTGACCTGGATCAAATTTATCCAGAGGATGTGGAGGAAATGGCATCACTTGGCAAATTGCTATGGCTGTGTTCAAGGCTAAGCAATTTGCTAAGAAAACAGGAAAGAATAACTGGGGAATGAATGTGGATAAGAAAGTAGGGTTTAACAAGGGAAAGTTACGTTGTTACAATTGCCACGAGCCAGGTCATTTTGCTCATGAGTGTCCAAAGCCAGACAGAAGGGTAAGCAATGATAGAACAATGGTTCCAGTGGGAAATAATCGTGGAAGTGCTGCTATCAATAGTGAAACTGCTAATCTGGCAGTGGTTGCTCAGTCTTTTGACTGGGAGGACGAGATTCAGGCACTGAATATTTCAGGACCTGAAAATGCTCATCTCGCCCAAATTCATGATGTTGCTGAAGAAGAAGCTGAAACAGACCCAGAATCAAAAATGATGGCACTCCAATTTGCATTCATGGTTCAAACCACGCCGGAGCCTACAAAATCGGAGGTTAGTGAAACTGTTTGTTCTCAATCTTATATTAAGACTGTCAAATTCTTACGTGATCAAATTGAGTTGATTAAAAGAGAAAATGAGGATTTAAAATATGAGAGATATAATATTAGGAAAGAACAAAAACCATTAAAAGAAAAATTAGAGGCCAAAACTAAGGACTTCAGGAAATTGCAAGAAGATTAGAGCAACAAGTGTGTAAACTATGATCACATTAAGGGCAAAGTTGCTACTGTAACTGCAGAACTTGACAAATTGAAAACTCGTTTTCAAAATGCTGATTTTAACTTCAAAAAATTCGATATGTCAAGTGAGAAGGTTGCAACTATTATTGAAAAACAAATGAAATGGAAAGACAATAAACAAGCAGGAATAGGATATGAGAGTGTCCCCCCTCCATTTAATCATTCATATTATGTTACTCCTTTAACAAAAGAAGAGATCGACAGAGAACCTTATATGGTTTAAGGCAAACCTATTGCTGAACAGGCTACAGGACCTAGTGTTAGGGTTTTGGATACTAACATTTCTACTTCAAATGCAGATGTGTCAGTAAACCAAGGAAAGCAAGGGGATGCGAAGTTTGAGTCTAATAATTTAGTGTCTAAGTTTGGTGTACCTGTTTGTGATGAGTTTGTGTCTGATGTTAAACCTGTTGTTTCTAATTGTGAGAAAATGATGTCAAACTTAAATGATTCTGATGTTGTTTTTGTAAAATCTACTGAATCTGGTGCTAACACATCCACTTCACCAAGCACACAACCCGGTTCACCCTCATCTATCACACAATCTGATTCTTGCACATGTTGTTGTGGGAAAAGTAAGGGTGTCAGCAAAGAAAGTAAATCAGACACAGGCAGTACCAGTTACAATAATAATAAGCAAATTTGTTTTAACTGTCGTACTGCCGGTCACATCGCTAGAAATTGTCTGAATAGGGCATTTGTGCATTTTTCGTCTAAAAGAGGAGAGAACGAGTCTCGAGGAAGGTCTTTAACTAGAAAGTCTTCGAGATCTCGTCCTCGAGATGATGATTGGAACGCTAATCAAAACCAGAAAAGGGCAGTTTTTCAAAAGAACAAACAGGTTTTCAATAACAAAGTCACAAAAGGTTTGCCAAAGTCGAGCTCGGCTAAGCTAAGGTCGGTTTCGTCAAAGAGTGAATCTGGATCTTCAACGACTACTGGTAGAAAATCCAAATGCTCAAAGCAAACTGAAAAGAAAATTTCTTCAAAATCACCCGTGAATGTTAAGAAACCTAAATGCCAGTGGGTGCCCAAATTATCTTCCAACCAATCATCATCATCCTCTGTAAATTTTTTACATGATGATTCAAAATCAAAAGGATTAAAAGATAAATCTGTGATCGTTAAGGGTCAACCCAGAGTTGTAATGACCTGGGTCCCCAAATCTAAATGATCCCGCTCATTTTGCAGGGACAGTTGCGAAGGAATGTCGTCAGACAATGGTATGTCGACAGCGGCTGCTCCCGACATATGACAGGAGACATCTCCCAATTGAACGACATTCAGACTTTTAACGGGGGATTTG
Source organism: Lactuca virosa (assembly GCF_052849685.1). Taxonomy (NCBI): domain Eukaryota; kingdom Viridiplantae; phylum Streptophyta; class Magnoliopsida; order Asterales; family Asteraceae; genus Lactuca; species Lactuca virosa. The sequence continues at coordinate 261,975,006 of NC_136433.1, read as the reverse complement.
TTTCCTTTGCGGGCGGTGAAGGCGGAAAAATCACTCAGAGAGGAACTGTAACAAACGGAGTGCTGAGTTTAGAGAACGTCAACTATGCTCCCGAGTTAAAGCACAGCTTGTTAAGCGTCTCTCAGATTTGCGACAAGGGTTATTCAACACATTTTACTGATAAAGAGTGTCTGATCTTAAAGTCAGGCATTGTCATCCCGGATGAGTGGATTCTTGTTAAATCAAAGCGGGATGGAAATGCTTACATTATAGACATGAATAGCAACATTCCTGAGCAAGTCACCTGCCTCTTTTCAAAAGTCTCAGACCAAAACGCTATGTTGTCGCATCGACGACTCGGCCATGCTAACGCCAAGAATCTGAATCGTCTTGCTAAAAACGAAATGATGTGTGGCCTGCCTGTCAGAGACTTCATAACTTTTGAAAAATGTGTGTCATGTGCCCAAGGAAAGCATCACAGGAAACCACATCTGCCAAAGCAAATCAACTCAATCAGACAGGTGCTCCAATTGTTGCACATGGATTTATTTGGTCCGATCAATGTCCTAAGAAACAATAAAAACTCATACTGTCTAGTTGTGATTGATGACTTCTCGCGTTTCACGTGGGTTTTCTTCTTAAACAACAAAGTTGGGGTATCTGATCTGATCAAGAAATTCATCGTGATGATTGAGAACCAAACAAATAACCGGGTGAAGGCGCTTAGAACTGATAATGGAACAGAATTCAAGAATGCAGTTCTTGATCATTTTTGCGCATAAAAGGGAATTGTGTGTCAATACAGTTCCGTTCGCACTCCTCAACAGAATGGTGTTGCTGAACGGCGGAATCGAACGCTGCAAGACGCTGCAAGGATGATGCTGTGTGACTCAAAGTTACCAGTTTTCCTTTGGGCTGAGGCGATTAACACTGCTTGCTATGTTCAGAATTGTGTTTTGATCAACAAAGCCCAGATGAAGACTCCGTATGCAATTCTATACGGTCACAAGCCATCTGTCAGCCATTTCCGTGTATTTGGCTGCCCTTGTACCCTTCTTCACCTGGAGTCCAACCCGAAGTTTAATGCCAAAGCTGATGACTGCTATTTCGTAGGGTATGCTACTCGTACTACGTACAGGGACTACAACAAAAGAACAAAACAAATTGTAGAATCCTTCGATGTGCGCTGGCTGGAGGAAAATGAAACAGATGCCAGAGTGGGTCCTGATTGGCTGTTTGATTACACATCTTTGTTCAAATCATTCAATATGTGTTCAGATAGTTCATCTGGTACTACGTCTGGTTCGAAGATTATACCTGAAGATGAAGACGAAGACGTTGTTTACAGACTGCCGATAGTTTCTTCTTCAATTCCCTCGGTGGAGTCATCTGTTCCAATTCCTAGTCCAGAATCTCCAAGTCAACAACAAACTCCAGATGCTAATTCCACTCCTCTTACTCCTGATGAAAGAGAGTTCATGTCACGAGATGCTTTTGCTGTTACTCAAACTTTTATGGAACTTCTCTTTCCTGAGCAAATTGCAAATGAGTTTGTGGCAGATCCGACTAATGAGACTGGTTCTTCTGATGTGGATCCTTTGGCAGATGATGGAGTTTTTAACATTCACAATCTTCCTGTTTCACTTAATGCCATCAGCCAGGAGATACCTTCACGCATTCAACGCGATCATCCGATCAAAAATGTCATTGGCCAGCTGGGTGATGGTGTTAAAACAAGAAGTCAGAGTGGAGACGTCAATACATGTCTCTATTCTTGATTTATCTCTCAAATAGAGCCAAAGAACGTTGAAATGGCTTTGAATGAGCCTAGTTGGGTAGATGCTATGCACGAAGAGCTAAATCAATTTGAAAAACTTGGGGTTTGGAAGCTGGTTGAACTTCCTAAAGGCAAAAAGTCTCTTGACACTCGCTGGGTATACCGCAATAAGCAAGACGATTCCGGAGTCATAGTACGTAACAAAGCACGATTGGTGGTTCGTGGGTTTAGACATATCGAGGGTCTTGACTACACTGAGGTTTATGCTCCGGTGGCTCTCTTGGAGGCTATCCGTATCTTCCTTGCATACGCTTCTTACATGAACTACACTGTTTATCAGATGGATGTCAAGACGGCTTTTTTGTATGGCAAGGTGAAGGAAGAAATCTACGTTGATCAACCCCCTGGGTTTGTTAACTCGAAGCTTCCTAATCATGTCTACAAGTTGGACAAGGCGTTGTATGGGTTACATCAAGATCCTCGAGCATGGTATGCAACTCTCACAAATCACTTGCTCGAACATGGATATTCTCGCGGCACTATCGATCAAACTTTGTTCATCAAGCATGTGGTTAATGATCAGATTCTAGTCCAGATCTACGTTGATGACATTATCTTCGGGTCTACAAGTCCACAGCTTTGCAAAGAGTTCGAAGGAGTGATGAAAAAGAGGTTCGAGATGAGCTCGTTAGGCGAAATGACCATGTTTTTAGGGCTTCAGGTCCAACAAAGTTCAACCAGAATCCTGATTCATCAAGCAAAGTATGTGGTCGATATACTTGAGAAGTTCGGGTTTCAAGACGCAAAACCTGCTTTGACGCTAATGGCCGAGAGACCCCTGCTGACTCCAGATACTGATGGCGAATCCGTAGATCAAACTCACTACAGACCAATGATTGGTTTGTTGATGTATCTAACTGCAAGCCGACCAGACATCATGTTTGTAGTTTGTCAATGCGCACGTTATCAGGCTAATCCTAAACTTTCACATCTTATTGTTGTCAAAAGAATCTTTCGGTACCTCAAAGCCACCCCAAAATTGGGTCTTTGGTATCCAAAATATTCTGAATTTGATATATATGCATTTGCTGACAGTAATTATGGAGGTTGTGAGCTTGACAAGAAATCTACGTCTAGAGGGTGTCAATTCCTTGGTGACCGGCTGGTGTCTTGGTTGTGCAAGAAACATCACATCGTCTCTACCTCAACAACTGAAGCGGAATATGTTGCTGCCTCTGCCTGTTGCTCTCAAGTTATATGGATCCAACATCAGCTGTTGGATTACGGTTTGAATTACTTAGAAACCCCTATATTTTGTGATAATGAGGCTGCAATTCAGATTGCTAAAATCCTGTCCAACATTCGAAAACCAAGCGCATTGACATCAAAATTCATTTCATCATAGATTGTTATGAGCGTTCGCTCATTCGGCTCGAACAGGTTCCCACTGCTAATAATGTGGCGGATTTGTTCACAAAGACGTTCAACAAAGCTCGATTCGATGTGCTTGTGAGCTTTTTGAAAATGCTTCGTTTTGAGGACTAATTTTTTTTCTTTAACTTTGTTTAAATTTGCGCATTTTTATTTCATTCTCACCCATACACAAATTTAGGGGGAGAAATAATCAAAAACCAAACAAAAAAAAATTTAAAAACTTAAAAAAATCCAAAAATAGTGTTATTTCTGTGTATACATTAAGAAGTTTAAAGACTTGACAAATATTAACCTAGATAGTTCCATTTAGCCTGACAATACGACGCTTGGGTAGGTTGAGCAGAGAGATATACATGGGAATCTGTGGATACATTAAATGATCTATATCTACAACTGTGGATTAATTTTTCCTCGATGTGCGGATTTTGTCCTTAATTCCGGTATTGACGTGGCGACTGGGGAATTTCAATAAATTAGCTCTGTAGAAAGTTATTTTCTTTTTTTCTTACTGTTAGTCATATGTTACCTCCTCTGTGTGATCGAAAGATCTGACCTGGATTGTAACATATGCAATTATGTCTCTCTGCATCTCCTTCTATGCTATTTTTTCTATCTGTTAGCCATATGATGTCTCCTTTGCGTGATTAACAATCCGACCTGGTACATATCATATGCAACATTCTTCCTCTCACCCCATCTAAGACTCTAGTTAGTCATATGTTTCACTCTCTGCGTGATTGGAAGAGATCCGACCTGAGTGTATAACATATGCATTCTAAATCTAACTTCTTCCTTAATAATTGTCTGCTCATCTGATGTAAGGAGTATTCTGGAAGAACTTGATTATTGGGGCATATCAGGAAGCGGGAAACACGTTCTAGTACAACTAAAATTGAATACTTATAGGTTGTCTATAGATCTCGCTGCTCAATTTAGGTGGACAACAATATTCTTGGTCGTCGTCAACAAAATGGTCTTTTAGGAAATTTATCTAAGTTCATAGGATCTAATGTCTTGTCATTTATAGTTTATCTTTAATTTGTCACAACCTTTCGTGTTTAAGTGGACCACAATACCGGTGATCAACTAGACATAGACATGAAGGTAAAAGTACCGACAAGCGGAGTAAGACTGTCTAATAACATTGATCCCAATATCACAAAATCTTATCAGCGTTTGTTAAAGTGAAAGTAATTTAAAATTCCTGTTATTTTTTAATTCCTAAATTTTATTTTTCTTTTTTAAAACTTTATTTTATTTTTATTTTTGTTTTTGTCCTCAAAATGTTTTATTTTATAAAAGGTTTTTGGGTATTGGACTTTATCATTGTGGATTGTAGCCTATGAGATTTTTGGCCCGGGTATATAAAGAAAAGGAGAACAGTCGAGAACCCTCTATTCCTCATTTCCCTCATTCTGGCCGCAAACTCTCCCGTTTCTCTCTCTCTCTCTAAAATTTTTTCGTGAGTTTTGGTGAAATTGGTCCGATAACTTCAAAGGTATGCCATTTCCGACCACAGATATGCAAATATCGCATAAAACCGACATGATTTCAAGCCTTAAACGAAGAAAAACTAACTGTCAGCATTTACGGCCAAGGCGTTTACAGCCAAGGCGTTTACGGCCAAGGATGTTTACAACCAAATTTTAAATGTTTGAATATGTTGTTTTTCTTATTTGACTTTTTGATTGCAGATTCAAATGGCAAAGCTCAAGTTTGCTGACAGGCACAACCTGGCTATCGTCCTGGCTGTTCCTCCAGCTGCTCACGGAGAATTCAAGTCCATGATGCATGGATTGCGAGAGTGTTGCTTGTCTACGGCTTTGACTGTTAATATAGACATTTATCAAGGATTGATTAAGGATTTCTTGAAGTCTGCATCGGTGAAGAAAGGAAGTGATGGAGCTGTTTGTGTTGAGGCTTCTGTCAACAACTGCAAAATCATCATCACTGAGCAGTTCATCAAAAGTACGCTCAAAATTGACGATCAATCAACCTCCTCCTCTGAGATCGAGATTTCCCATGTTGAAGACTTTCTTGCAAAAATGGGATATGAAGGTGTCTTCCCTCCAACCATAAAGAAGTTACTGCCATCGTTCTAGAGATTTTTAGCTCATGTCTTCGTGAGCTGCATTTCCGGAAGAAAATATGGCGCATATGAAAATCATCGCTCTGGATGCGGGACTGAATTTCAACTTCTCAATGTTCATTCTCGAAGAACTGATTACAAACATCAAAGGAAAAACTAGGGATAAGTTCTTGTTGTACCCTAGGTTCATTCAAGTATTCATTGATGAACAATTTCCCAATATGGCTAAAGATGGTGAAATCCTCGACATGAAGTCTTTAGGGCCACACACTGTCGGGTTAATAAAGCAAAACAGAAAGGGAAAAATAAATTTCCAAGGAAAGTTCCCCTTGGTGAAGTTTGGCTTGTTTGCCGATTCAAGTGAGGCATCTGACTCTCATATTTCATCTGATCGTGTGACCTCTGAAGATGATATTTTTCTGAAGACGACGTCATTCCAGTTTCTGATCACGACAATGATGATGCTACTCCTGCTGTTATGGTAGCTGAAGAACATGATCTACACTCTGTGAATGTCGAGAGTGATTTTAACAAGGGAACTTCAGAGGATGTCACACCGCAAAACCGGAATGGCGGAAACATTCTGGGGTGGAGGACGTCATGTACAGTATCATAACAATGCATAATAGTAAAGACAAGCAGCAACATCCATTGCATTAATATAATAATTGTAATACAAGCATGTTCTGTATAGTATGTAAGACACCAAAATGAATTATCAAAATAAAAGATGAGTCTTGTATGTGCTCCATCTTCTCAAAATCTTCATCGGTACCTGTCTACTGATGACCTGAGAATACAAGTTATTTTGAAAGAGTTTATCAGCATAAAGCTGGTGAGTTCATAAGTTTTTAGTGTCATTGCTTGTATAAAAATGTTTGTAACAACATAGTGTAAATGTAGTGGTTGATTCCAAATGTTTGTAAATAGTGTACTCCCTAGAAAATCCTATATTTTCTAGTAAAATGTAGTCTTCTACCAAGACCCGACTGTTTGTATGTTTGATCTTTTGTGATAGTAAGAGTTTTTCCCAGTGAAACTATCAGTATGAAAATATAGTTTTAGACTTCACTCATGAAAGGTGATTACAAAATAAATGTATTAAGGGAAAATAATGTTTTTCCTCAACAGTGACACTGCTGGTCATAAAGTGATAAAATACAGACTCCAGGTAGTACTAAATGTACAGTACACCTCGGGGAGTCTAAGGTAATGAAAATGTAGACTCCAGGTAGTATTAAATGAACAATACGCCTCGGAGAGTCTATTTTGCCTTTGATTCTTAATTGGTTAATTAAAGGTTTGAATGTGAACTCGTATGTAACCATGCTGATCGACGGATGAATAACTGGTGACCCTCCAGGTCGTATGTAGTGAGGTAACATTCTGTCACCCCTTAGCCTTATCGACTGGGACTGTAGCTAGCAGTCGGGATGTGGGAGTGTCTGTCCCGTATAGATCTATACACATAATGCCCGCTCTCCCTCCAGGAGACTCTGGTTACAAAGTGATACCACAATGAAGTGTCGTATCGAGAAGTAGTATGTCACATTCGGTTTATAGTATTCAAAAGTTGTATAGTATGTCATAGTGTAGTGATGTTTTCTCTTTACTAGTATATAGTATGTTCCTGTATAGTGTATAGTATGTTCTCTTGTATACTGTATAGTATGTATTGTTTTCTCGATGTAGTACTTATGTAGTGACTCGTAAATGTACTGACTCTTGTATGTATCTTTGTAATAGTAGTAGCGAGTAGTAATCCCTTAACTATACCTATTATAGTTAAATAGTAATGTGGTTTGTATGCCTTCGTTACACAAAGGCATTGAACTGAAGTGAAAGCTTTTATATCCAACATATATATATATATATATATATATATATATATATATATATATATATATATATATATATATGATATATAAGTAAGAGTTCAACGACCTTCGGACAAATAACAGGATACCCTAAGTCCACAACCAAACAAGGAACAACAAATAAGGTGAGCTATAAGTCCTAAGTCCTTCAAGTCTTACTTATATAAATATATTAGTGTAGATATGAGTTTGAAAACAATGCAAATTTAAAAGAGTTTGGATATAGTTTTAGTATTTAAAAGTTTAATAAAAGGTTTTGAAACGCTTGAAAATCATAGTTTTGATAGTAACTTGAAAGTAGTAGTAAATCTTTCTGTTTGTTCTAGTCATTAATCACATGTGATTAAAGCAATAACTAGAATATTTCAACTTGTATCCCCCCCCCATAAACGCATTTAAAATCATTTCAAAGGTTGATTAAGGGGTATGAACTCACCTGTAGTGAGTGGTTTGGATGGAAGTGCCGGATAGGATGCTAAGTGTCAAGTGAAGACTTGAACACACACACGGATCCTATTTAACATGTAATGACACATATATGTATCTAATTAGTCATTAAACAACTAATTAACCAAGTAAGGACACCCTAAAACATGGATAACACTTTGATTCAAGTGCTAGGAGTATCAAGGGGTTGCATCTAAAGAGAGTATGGCCTCACATTGGAGTTTACTGCCCATATGTTAACACCACATGAGTTTACGGTTTATGGTCAATTCCCCATGAGTTTACGGCCGTAAACTCATGGTAATTAGTACCATTGTGTGTTTTAGGGTCTTATGTGACAACCCGAAATTTCTATTTTGTACAACCATTCACTTCAATAGGAGTCAAAACTGTTTCTGCTAATTTTCAAGCTTTTTGGAATAAGTTTGAGTATTTTAAGATTAGTACTCCAGGAGATAACAGGAGAGAGGATGCCCTAGGGTTTATTTTGCAACAATATAATTCCAAAACTCCAAGAGTTTGGAGTTTACGGCGTAAACAAAGGTGTTTACGGCCGTAAACCCTAAAAGAGGGTATAAATATGACACTTAGTCATTATTTATCACTTTTTACATTTTTAAGATCCGAAATCTCAATTCTCTCTCAAGTATCATCGACTTTTCTTCTTGATCTTCAATATTGTAAGTGTTTCTAGCCCTAAAAAGTTGATATCTTACTTAATCTAGTGATCTAACATGATTCCATCCGTGAAATCATTCCAAAAGTATAGATCTTCAAGTTTCACCAAGAACACCAAGAACACACACTAGTGTTCTTGGACTTTTAGCACCTTTTCAAGCTTCTACCTAGTAAGTACTTCTATCCTAGAGTATTATAGAGCTTGTTACACTTCTAAACATCAAGAAAACACCCAAGAAACCAAGGATCAAAGGTGTTTACGGTCCAAGGTGTTCTTGGACCGTAAACCCTAAAAAGGGTGCCAAAGTGTGCCCTAGTCCCTTGTAAGCCTTGGAAACTAGCCTAGATCCCTTCCTTGATGTGCTTAGTACTTGAAAACATGAAAAGACCATAAACCATATGGGTTTACGGCAGTAAACCCAAAGGGAAATGGTCCAAGGACCGTAAACTCCTAAAAGGAGTGAAATGGTGCCCTAATCTCTTCCTAAGGCTTAAACATGAAGTAGGAATGCTTCTTGTGATCTTTAAGGCTTCAAAACACATAATGGTCAAAGAAACATGAGTTTACGGCCATAAACTCATGGGTTTACGACCGTAAACTCAATGAGTTATGGTCACAAAACCGTAAACTCAAATAAAGGGTCCCTTTGAACCCTAAACTCAATAGTAATGTCCTACAACACTTAGATGCAATCCTTAGGACTTATAGCACTTAAATAAGGTGTTTTACATGTCCTAGGATGTCTTAACTTTGTTAATTAGTTGTTTAAAGACTAATTGGATACATATATGTGTTATTATATGTTAATTAGGATCATTGTGTGTACAAGTCTTCACTTGACACCTAGCAATCCTATATCATTCCGTTCATCCAAACCACTCACTACAGGTGAGTTCATACCCCTTAATTAACCTTTTAAATGTTTTTAAATGCTTTTATGGGGGGGGGGGGAATACAAGTTGAACTATTATAGTTATTATATCAATCACATGTGATTAATAACTACACAACAAGTGGATTTCTTACTTTTCAAACTGTGTTATCAAACTGTTTTACTTCAAACTATTATACAAACTCTTTTACATATCAAATACTTTTATTAAACTCTTTTAACTTATATTCTGTGTATCTATATGGATATAATTATATAAGTTGGATTGAAAGGACTTAGGACTGATAGCTCACCTTACTTCCTGTTCCTTGTATGGTTTTGGACTTAGGGTATTCGAGTTATTTGTACGAAGGTCGTTTGAATCCTAGTTATATATCATGTATATGTGTATATATATAAAAGGTTACTTCTTTCATTCAGTTCAATGTCTTTGGGTAGCAAAGGTATACAAACATGTTCATATACACAAACAACATTACTAGTAAACTATAATAGGTATAGTTTAGGAAGCTACTATTACTAGAACAATGAAACATACAATGAGTCAGTTCATTCATGAGTAATACATAGTGATGAGAAACAAACATAATACATAGTGATGAGAAACAAACATAATACATAGTGATGAGAAACAAACATAATACACTGTGATAAGAAACAAAACATACAGGCTAGACAGAGAAAGAACACACAATACAGCTAGCACATACATATACATATACATTACTTACAGTTATGTGAGCCACTTAACGGGGGCATGGCACTACATGTCATGACCCGTTTTGTATGCAGAATCTCCTTAAATGGGGAGCGTATGAGTTTGTGTATAGATCTATACTGGATTGACTGTCCTACACCTTGCTGCTCGCTACAGTGGGACTTGCAAGTCTACGGGTGCCAGACGTCATTTCTTACGATGTCTTACATCGTCGTTTTTCTATAGAGTCGGTAGCAGGATACAGGCCGATCACATGGTACTTTAAAATAGCAATTAGTTTAAAGTAATTAGTACAGCAGTAGTTACTTAATACAACACTACAGTATTATATCATTTTCCCTTTACATTTACTTTGTGATATTCACACAATAAACAATAATGTAGAAACTATATTTTGGTTAATAATAGTCAGATTTGGGAAAATACATACTCTTACAAGAGACACACACACAGACACTAGATGCCTTGGTAGAAGGCTACTTTTAGTAGGAAACATAGGGTTTTCTAGGAGAGTTCAAACAATTACAAACTTTTACAAAACTTATACATTACAGACTTACAAACACTTTCATACAAATATAGACACTAATATACTTATGATCTCACCAGCTTTAAAGCTGATAAACTCTTTCAAAATAACTTGTATTCTCAGGTCACCAGTAGACAGGTACCGGTGCCAGGTTCTGAGAAGATGGAGCTCGTTCAAGACTCATCTTTTATTTTTGATGTATATTTTTGGTGTCTATATAACTTGACAGAACACACTTGTATGAAATTATATTATTAATGCAATGGATGATGTTGTTGCTTGTTTACTACTTTGCATTGTTGTGATACTGAACATGACGTCCTCCACCCCCGAACGATTCCGCCGTTCCGGTTTTGGGGTGTGACGGATTGGTATCAGAGCATTGTTTATAGTGAACCGAGTGTATCAACCCATAAAAGATATATGAACTATAAACACAGCGGGATTAAAATACTCCGATAAAGAGTTTATACTTTTAAATAATAAAATATTTAACCAAGTATACATACCTGCATTCATACAAAAATCAGTGTCACTAGGACAGAATAAAAGTATTACGATTGTTGGACAGCCCAAGTAGACTTAGAGACATATGGTCAACCCTGGGAAGATGTAGCGTGATCAACTACATTATCCGAGGAGTGATTAGCATGTGCCTAAGTATGGTTGTGAGGTTGCAACAAGTCTAAAAACTTACCAACACTACTACAACGAGAACAGTAGAACATAACATAAACTTAAAATACTATAGGAGTATTTTGTGTGACTATTAATTACTTATCTGAGAACTAAAAAGGTCTTTATTGGTATGTCAATAGTTGCTGGGTGGATACATTAAGGTTATAGGTAACTAGGATGGCATAGACTTAGAATCTTTGATATTTGCTCTACTTCCTGTTCCTTGTTTGGTTGTGGGCTTAGAGTTAGGGTCACTTATTCGAAGGTCTATCCTGTCTAGGTTACCTATGACTGGTATGCACTACGCAAATGTTGGAGTAACTAATAAAGATCATCTTATAGTTATCTAGTTAGTTCGTCTATTAATTATTTCCTTATCCGTTTTCTCGCGTAGATATAATGGTTGGATTCCATCTTCCCGGAGACCCATACTATCCCAACAACGGCAATGCAGGATGGCTGGGAGAAGAAGCAGAAGATGATCACCCAATCCCATTGAATGATCACAAAGCTGAAGGCTTTTCTGATGGTTCTCACTCAGAGCCTGAAGTCAACAACCTACCCCCAGCTGCTCAAGACCCAAACCTGAACCCTCGTCCAACATTTCAAGTACCCACTCCTCTATGGGCCACAAACTTGAACAGATGGAGTCAGGAACAGGGTCAACCCATACCCTACAATGGAGACAGAAGCTTCTACAACCTCACCGAAGGAGGTTCAGCTGACAGGGTCCTACCCATCATGGTCCGTAGGATTGCTCGGAACACCGAGGAAGGTCGAGCAGCTATTGACCGAGTACTGGAGATTGACGCCAACTCTGGCATTAACACAGTGCGCATTCGCCAGCTAGAGTCTGCTCATGAAAGGACTCAGGTCCGCAATGCAGTTTTACAGAGGGAACTTGCTGAAACCCAAGCTGAAGTCAGGGAACTTCGAGCTCAACAAGCAAGATCTGATAGGCGCGTGAGAGACATAGAACGCCTTCTGTCGGATTCAAGAACTCACTCTAGTAGTTCTCGTCATCGATAGTGTCTTATCGACTTCCCTTTTGGATATAACCTAGTTAGTGTAAAAACTCTAGTCTAATTTCCTATCTTTGTAAATCTTAGACCCGTTAGGTCTTGATTTGGTAGTAGTCTGTCAAAATTTTCCATCTTGGTTGATGTAAGACCTACTTCTAGGTCATTTTTCCCGAACTCATTACATCTGTAATCCTAGTATTCTTGACAGATATCTAATCTCATGGAAATTATATCCAAATGCTTTCGTTTACAATCGATCGTGTTATTCATTTGTGCTGTTGGACTATGGAGAGTTAGTCCATGAGTCATTCTTATCTACTTCCTATTAAATTCTTATCAATATCTTCAGCTTTCTAAACTTATAGTTAAAAGATGCCTCCACGTAAATCGACAAGACGTGATCCTCCCGCACCAACACCACCTGCTCCTCAATTCGACACGACAGATCTGAATGCTGCTGTAGCTGCGGCTGTGGCTACAGCCATGGCACAATATCATTCTTCTGGTTCCACTGGAGTAGGAACCCCTGTCCTATCTACTCATGGTGAAATCCCTGTGTGCTCCAGAGAGTGCTCCTACAAGGACTTCACAAACTGCAAACCATTGTCCTTCAAAGGGACTGGCGGAGTCATTGCCCTCTCGCAATGGTTCGAGAAGACCGAATCGGTTTTTGAGATCTGCTCCTGTCCAGAAAGGAGCAAGGTCAAGTTTGCTGCTTGCACCTTTGAGTCAAAAGCCCTAACATGGTGGAATAGCCATGTCAAGTCACTATCCCTTATAGTGGCAAATGCTATGGGCTGGGAAGCTCTGAGAGAGCTAATGGTTGAGGAGTACTGACCGAGGGGCGAAATCCAAAAGCTAGAGGAAGAACTGTGGAGCCTAACCATGAAGGGCTCCAACATAGTCTCCTACACCGCTAGGTTCTGTGAACTGGTGGCCCTCTATCCCAACATGGTTTATACAGAGGGGAAGAAGATTGAAAGATACATATGGGGGTTGGTGCCTCCATTCCAGGGAAATATTTTGGCTTCAAACCCCACTACATTTGATAGTGCCAAGCGATTGGCACAACGGCTTATAGACCATGGGGTTCGTACCCCGGCCGCAACAACAACCCTGGCCATCTCAGAACCCGTCAAAACCGCCGATTCCAAGCGGAAGTTTTGGGATGAAAAGAGAAAGACAAAGGCTGCTAAAAACCAGCAGGTCGTGGCAGTTCATGCTGCGATAGCACCTGCCGCTGCTGCTCCGGTAAAGCAGTACGCTGGAAGTTTGCCTAAGTGCAACAAATGCAACTTCCACCACGTAGGAGCCTGCCGGGAAATGCAGTGTTTGAACTGCAACAGGAAGGGGCACACTGCCCATTTCTGCAAAGCTCCGGCGAGGCCAATCACCTAAGTCCCCGGCGCTGGTGTGAGCTAAACTTGCTACGGTTGTGGCGAGGTGGGCCACTACAAAAGGAACTGCCCGAAGGCAGGGAATGCCGGTGGAGTGGAAAGAGTTCTGGCCATAGGCCACGAGGAAGCGGTTGCCGACCGCACAGTGGTCAATGGTACGTTTCTCCTCGATAACTCTTATGCATGCATTCTGTTTGATAGTGGAGCGGAGAGGAGTTTCGTGACTCAAAAATTTGCTCATTTACTTAAGCAAAAGTCACGAGCACTTAAAGAACCGTTCACTATAGAAATGGCTAATGGAAAGACAGAGAACACTAGCAGTATATTCATAGGGCGTACCCTAACACTAGATACCCATTCTTTTTCGATCGACCTTATGCCGGTTTCTATTAAAAGTTTCGACGTCATTATTGGCATGGATTGGTTAAGTCTTCATCGTGCCGACATCATGTGTTACGAAAAGGCTTTACGCCTTAATCTGCCGTCTGGCGAAACTCTAGTAGTTTATGGCGACAAACCCGGCACGAACCTTCGTATCATCTCGAGCATTCAAGATCAGAAATTCTAGCGAAAGGAATGTCGCGCATTCCTTGCTCATGTGGTCGATGTGAGTCAAGAAACGAAAGACATTCAGAACATTCCAGTAGTAGGCGACTTTCCCGACATCTTTCAAGAAGAACTCCCAGGATTACCTCCGCAACGTCAAGTCGAGTTTCGAATCGACTTAGTTCCAGGGGCTACCCCCGTAGCCAAATCGCCTATCGTCTAGCACCTGCAGAGATGCAAGAGCTGTCCTGTCAACTTAACGAACTGCTCAGCAAGGGCTTTATAAGACCAAGCTTCTCACTCTGGGGAGCTCCAGTCTTGTTCGTCAAGAAGAAAGACGGATCGTTTCGTATGTTCATAGACTACAGGGAGCTCAACAAACTGACCGTCAAGAATCGTTATCCTTTGCCTCGTATTGACGATTTATTTGACCAAATTCAAGGGGCGAACTTCTTTTAAAAAATCTACTTAAGGTCCGGATATCACCAACTACGAGTGCTAGGGGAGGATGTTCTGAAGACAGCCTTCTGAACTCGTTATCGGCACTACGAATTTGTAGTGATGCCGTTCGGATTAACAAACGCACCTGCTCTATTCATGGACTTAATGAATAGGGTGTGTCGTCCTTACTTGGATTAGTTCTTCATCGTCTTCATCGATGACATACTTATCTACTCTCGTAGTAAGGAGGAGCATAGTCAACATCTGCGACTAGTCTTAGAAACCCTTCGTTCGGAGAAGCTCTATGCGAAGTTCTCGGAATGCGAATTTTTGATCCGACGAGTCGAATTCTTAGGGCACGTGGTTAGCGAAGAGGGAATACACGTGGACCCTTCCAAAATGAAAGCCATTGAGAACTGGTCAGCACCGAAGATGCCTACAGAAATTCGTCAATTTCTAGGTCTCGCTGGCTACTATCGCAGGTTCATTCAGAACTTCTCCCGCATTGCGAAACCTCTTACGACACTGACCCAGAAGGGCGTGGCCTTTGACTGGGAAGAGAAGCAGGAGAGAGCGTTCCAAACGCTCAATAGAGCCTTGTGCACCGCACCAATACTATCCCTCCCCGAAGGGATAGAAGACTTCGTTGTCTATTGCGATGCGTCGAATCAAGGACTCGGATGTGTTCTGATGCAGCGAGGTAAGGTCATCGCCTATGCCTCCAGACAGCTAAAGACACATGAGGTCAACTACGCTACCCACGATCTTGAACTAGGAGCAGTTGTGTTTGCTCTGAAGATCTGGAGACACTACCTGTACGGTACAAAGAGCATAATATTTACAGACCACAAGAGCCTACAATACATATTCGACCAGAAGGAGCTCAACAGGAGACAACGACGGTGGGTCGAGCTACTCAGTGATTACGAATGTGAAATTAGTTATCATCCGGGTAAAGCCAACGTAGTAGCTGACGCCCTAAGTCGGAAAGAATATTCTGGTCGTAGAGTCAAATCATTGACTATGACTATCCATTCACACTTGTCCACGCAAATTAAGGAGGCTCAGCTCGACGCTTTGAAACCTGAAAATGTGGCTGGTGAATCCCTGAGAGGGATGGATAAGAACTTGGAAGTTAAGGGTGGCGGAGCTTATTTTCTCATGGATCAGATCTAGACCCCGAAGCTTGGTGGTTTCAGAGACTTGATCATGAACGAGGCGCACAACACTCGTTATTTCGTCCACCCGGGTTCAGATAAGATGTATCTGGATCTTAAAAAGCTATACTGGTGGCCTAACATGAAAGCAGAGATTGCTACCTTCGTAAATAAATGCCTTACTTGCGCAAAGGTCAAGGTCGAATACCAGAAACGCTCCGGTCTACTACAACAGCCAGAGATACCGGAATGGAAGTGGGAGCGGATTACTATGGACTTCATAACCAAGTTGCCCAAGACAACGGGTGGACTTGATACCATATGGGTCATCGTTGATAGATTAACCAAGTCCGTACACTTCCTGCCTATCAAGGAAACAGACAAGATGGAGAAGCTTACAAGAACTTATATTTGGGAAATTGTACGACTGCACGGTGTTCCCATATCCATTATCTCGGACAGAGATAGTAGATTCACTTCGAGGTTCTGGCAGTCGCTACAAAGTTCCCTAGGAACTAGGTTGGACATGAGTACAGCCTACCATCCACACACAGACGGGCAAAGTGAGAGGACTATCCAAACCTTGGAAAATATGCTACGAGCCTGTGTGATCGACTTTGGGAAAGCATGTGACACTCATTTACCCCTTGTCAAATTTTCCTACAACAAAACAGTTATCACACGAGCATAAAGGCTGCTCCATTCGAGGCCCTCTATGGCCGGAAGTGCAGATCCCCTCTGTGCTGGGTTGAGGTGGGTGATACCCAGTTAGCTAAAGGACGAGTTCCTGAAAGCACTCTCACAGGTCCGGAGATCATTCGGGAAACGACAGAGAAGATCGTTCAGATTCGTGAACGATTGAAAGCCTCTAGAGACCGACAGAAAAGCTATGTTGATAAACAAAGGAAACCGTTGGAATTCTAGGTGGGCGACCGTGTTCTATTGAAGGTCTCACCCTGGAAGGGCTTGATACGCTTCAGAAAGCGTGGAAAACTAAATCCAAGGTACATAGGGCCTTTCGAGATTCTCGCAAGAATCAGCCCTGTAGCTTACAAACTTAACTTACCGCGCGAACTCAGTAACGTACATTCTACTTTCCACGTCTCGAACTTGAAAAAGTGTCTGTCCGACGAGACTCTTATAATCCCACTCGACGAGATCGAGATCAACGAGAGCCTCAACTTCATGGAAGAAGCAGTAGAGATCATGGACCGGGAGGTCAAGCAAACGAAACAAAGCTGTATCCCGATAGTGAAGGTTCGCTGGAACGCCAAGCGAGGACCTGAATTCACTTGGGAGCGAGAGGATCAGATGAAACTGAAATATCCTCGTCTCTTTACTTAGTTATTTGTAACTACTTATTTGCTTAAATACTAATTTCGGGACGAAATTCCTTCTAATGGGGGGATGATGTGACAACCCAAAATTTCTATTCTGTACAACCATTCACTTCAATAGGAGTCAAAACTGTTTCTGCTAATTTTCAAGCTTTTTGGAATAAGTTTCAGTATTTTAAGATTAGTACTCCAAGAGATAACAGGAAAGAGGATGCCCTAGGGTTTATTGTGCAACAATATAATTCCAAAACTCCAAGAGTTTGGAGTTTACGGCCTAAACAAAGGTGTTTACGGCCGTAAACCCTAAAAGAGGGTATAAATATGACACTTAGTCATTATTTATCACTTTTCACATTTTCAAGATCCAAAATCTCAATTCTCTCTCAAGTATCATCGACTTTTCTTCTTGATCTTCAACATTGTAAGTGTTTCTAGCCCTAAAAAGTTGATATCTTACTTAATCTAGTGATCTAACATGATTCCATCCGTGAAATCATTCCAAAAGTGTAGATCTTCAAGTTTCACCAAGAACACCAAGAACACACACTAGTGTTCTTGGACTTTTAGCACCTTTTCAAGCTGCTACCTAGTAAGTACTTCTATCCTAGAGTATTATAGAGCTTGTTACACTTCTAACATCAAGAAAACACCCAAGAAACCAAGGATCAAAGGTGTTTACGGTCCAAGGTGTTCTTGGACCGTAAACCCTAAAAAGGGTGCCAAAGTGTGCCCTAGTCCCTTCTAAGCCTTGGAAACTAGCCTAGATCCCTTCCTTGATGTGCTTAGTACTTGAAAACATCAAAAGACCATAAACCATATGGGTTTACGGCCATAAACCTAAAGGGAAATGGTCCAAGGACCGTAAACTCCTAAAATGAGTGAAATGGTGCCCTAATCTCTTCCTAAGGCTTAAACATGAAGTAGGAATGCTTCTTGTGATCTTTAAGGCTTCAAAACACAAAATGGTCCAAGAAACATGAGTTTATGGCCGTAAACTCATGGGTTTACCACCGTAAACTCAATGAGTTATGGTCACAAAACCGTAAACTCAAATAAAGGGTCCCCTTGAACCCTAAATTCAATAGCAATGTCCTACAACACTTAGATGCAATCCTTAGGACTTATAGCACTTAAATAAGGTGTTTTACATGTCCTAGGATGTCTTAACTTTGTTAATTAGTTGTTTAAAGACTAATTGGATATATATATATATGTGTTATTATATGTTAATTAGGATCATTGTGTGTACAAGTCTTCACTTGACACCTAGCAATCCTATATCATTCCGTTCATCCAAACCACTCACTACAGGTGAGTTCATACCCCTTAATTAACCTTTTAAATGTTTTTAAATGCTTTTATGGGGGGGAATACAAGTTGAACTATTATAGTTATTATATCAATCACATGTGATTAATAACTACCAAACAAGTGGATTTCTTACTTTTCAAACTGTGTTATCAAACTGTTTTACTTCAAACTGTTTTACAAACTCTTTTACATATCAAATACTTTTATTAAACTCTTTTAACTTATATTATGTGTATCTATATGGACATAATTATATAAGTAGGATTGAAAGGACTTAGGACTGATAGCTCACCTTACTTCCTGTTCCTTGTTTGGTTGTGGACTTAGGGTATTCGGGTTATTTGTCCGAAGGTCGTTTGAATCCTAGTTATATATCATGTCTATGTGTATAAATATAAAAGGTTACTTCTTTCATTCAGTTCAATGGCTTTGGGTAGCAAAGGTATACAAACATGTTCATATACACAAACAACATTACTAGTAAACTATAATAGGTATAGTTTAGGAAGATACTATTACTAGAACAATGAAACATGCAATGAGTCAGTTCATTCATGAGTAATACATAATGATGAGAAACAAACATAATACATAGTGATGAGAAACAAACATAATACATGGTGATGACAAACAAACATAATAGACAGTGACGAGAAACAAAACATACAGGCTAGACAGAGAAAGAACACACAATACAGCTAGCACATACATATACATATACATATACATTACTTACAATTATGTGAGCTACTTAACAGGGGCATGGCACTACCTGTCATGACCCGTTTTGTATCCAGAATCTCCTTAAATAGGGAGCGTATGAGTTTGTGTATAGATCAATACTGGATTGACTATCCTACACCTTGCTGCTCGCTATAGTGGGACTTGCAAGTCTACGGGTGCCAAACGTCATTTCTTACGACGTCTTACATCGTCGTTTTTCTATAGAGTCGGTAGCAGGATACAGGCCGATCACATGGTACTTTAAAATAACAATTAGTTTAAAGCAATTAGTACATCAGTAGTTACTTAATACAACACTACAATACTATATCATTTTCCCTTTACATTTACTTTGTGATATTCACACAATAAACAATAATGTAGAAACAATATTTTGGTTAATAATAGTCAGATTTGGGAAAATACATACTCTTACAAGAGACACACACACAGACACTAGATGCCTTGGTAGAAGGCTACTTTTAGTAGGAAACATAGGGTTTTCTAGGAGAGTTCAAACAATTACAAACTTTTACAAAACTTATACATTACAGACTTACAAACACTTTCATACAAATACAGACACTAATATACTTATGATCTCACCAGCTTTAAAGCTGATAAACTCTTTCAAAATAACTTGTATTCTCAGGTCACCAGTAGACAGGTACCGGTGCCAGGTTCTGAGAAGATGGAGCTCGTTCAAGACTCATCTTTTATTTTTGATGTATATTTTTGGTGTCTATATAACTTGACAGAACACACTTGTATGAAATTATATTATTAATGCAATAGATGATGTTGTTGCTTGTTTACTACTTTGCATTGTTGTGATACTGAACATGACGTCATCCACCCCCGAACGTTTCCGTCGTTCCGGTTTTGGGGTGTGACACCTTACAAGTCAAGGTTAAGCATCCTATGATCAAGTCCAAGCCTTAGGAAGTAATAATGGCACAATTTGCACCAACTTTTAGAGTTTACGGCCCATGGTCATAACCTCATGAGTTTACGGTCGTAAACTCATGTGTGCTTGCTTCTTTTGCTTGGTTAAGGTGCTATACTCCTCAAAGAAGTGATCTAGACTTGGTTCCAAGGCTTTAGAAGGGACTAGGGCTCATAATGGCCCCCTTATTAGGGTTTACGGTTCATGGACCAACTCCCATGGAGTTTACGGTTTAGGGTTTACGGTCCTAGTGAGTTTACGGCCGTAAACCCATGGTAACTCCTACTATTTCCTGGTTTAAGGTCCTTAGCTCATGCATACAAGGTTCTAGTCCAATATCCAAACCCTAGAAGGTAATGGTGGCACATATGCACCACCTTATGGTGTTTACGGTCCAAGGAAATTGCCTTGGCCGTAAACCCATGTGTTCTTGGGTATTCTTGATGTTTTTCAATTGTTTAACAAGCATTCTAAGTAAATAACTAGTTAGGAGGAGTGTACTTACTTATAGGAAGCTTGTAAGAGTGTTTAAGGTCCAAGAACACTAGTGTGTGTTCTTGGTGTTCTTGGTGTTTTGAAGAACACTTGAACATCTATGAAAAAGACAAGATTTCATGGATGAAATCATGTATAACTACTAGATGAAGTGTTATAACAACAAATCAAGAGAAGAAACACTTACATTTTTGGAAGATTGGATGAAATATGTTATGATACTTGAGAGAAAAATGTGGGTGTTCTTGAGCTTGGAAGTGAGAAGTGAGGAAATGAGGAGTAAACTCATGCCTTAAGCATGAGTTCACGACCAAGAGGAGTTTACGGCCCAAACTCCCACGGTTTGGCCGTAAGCATCTTGTTATGGTGTGAAATGTTTATTTGTTACACGTCACTCCTAGAAGATACTTCCGTTTATTTGTTCGTTTGACAAATTTATACTAAAAACACCCAAACGGACTTTAAACTGGCTAAAAATTAGCAGAAATGAACTTGACTATTATTTGTATTGCTTGACTACAGGGTTTGTACAAATAGCAACTTCGGGTTGTCACATCATCCCCCTGTTAGAGGGAATTTCGTTCCAAAATTAGAGTTCAAAAAACTAAGTTATTACAAATAACTAAGTAAAAAGATGAGGATATTTAAGTTTCATTTGATCCTCGCGCTCCCATGTGAATTCCGGTCCTCGTTTGGCGTTCCAGCAAACCTTCACGATTGGGATGCGGCTTTATTTCGTTCGCTTGACCTCTCGGTCCATAATCTCTACAGGTTCTTCCACGAAGTTGAGGCTCTCGTTGATCTCGATCTCGTCGAGTGGGATTACAAGAGTCTCGTCGGATAGACACTTTTTCAAGTTCGAGACATGGAAGGTAGGATGTACGTTACTAAGCTCGCGGGGTAAGTTGAGTTTGTAAGCTACGGGGCCGATTCTAGCGAGAATCTCGAAAGGCCCTATGTATCTTGGGTTTAGCTTTTCACGCTTTCCGAAGCGTATCAAGCCCTTCTAGGGTGAGACTTTCAAAAGGACTCGGTCTCCCACCTGGAATTCCAAAGGTTTCCTCCGTTTGTCTGCGTAGCTTTTCTATCGGTCTCTAGAGGCTTTCAATCGTTCACGAATCTGAACGATCTTCTCTGTCGTTTCCCGAATGATCTCCGGACCCGTGAGAGTGCTATCAGGAACTCGTCCTTTGGCTAACTGAGTGTCACCCACCTCAGCCCAATACAGAGGGGATCTGCACTTCCGGCCATAGAGGGCTTCAAATGGAGCAACCTTGATGCTCGTGTGATAACTATTGTTGTAGGAGAATTCAACAAGCGGTAAGTGGGTGTCCCATGTCTTCCCAAAGTCGATCACACAGGCTCGCAACATATCTTCCAAGGTTTGGATAGTTCTCTCACTTTGTCCGTCGGTCTGTGAATGGTAGGTTGTACTCATGTCCAGCCTCGTTCCTAAGGAGCTTTGTAGTGACTGCCAGAACCTCGAAGTGAATCTACTATCTCTGTCTGAGATAATGGATATGGGAACACCGTGCAGTCGTAAAATCTCCCGTATGTATGTTCTTGTGAGCTTCTCCATTTTGTCCGTTTCCTTGATGGGCAGGAAGTATGCGGATTTGGTCAGTCTGTCGACAATGACCCAAATGGTATCAAGCCCACCCGTTGTCTTGGGTAGCTTGGTTATGAAGTCCATAGTGATCCGCTCCCACTTCCATTCAGGTATCTCTGGTTGCTGAAGTAAACCTGATGGTTTCTGGTATTCGACCTTAACCTTTGCGTAAGTAAGGCATTTACTCACGAAGGTAGCAATTTCTGCTTTCATGTTAGGCCACCAGTATGACTTTTTAAGATCCATATACATCTTATCTGAACCCGGGTGGATGGAGTATCGAGTGTTGTGTGCTTCCTTCATGACCAAGTCTCTGAAGCCACCGTGTCTCGGTGTCCAGATTCGGTCCATGAGATATAAGGCTCCGTCACCCTTGACTTCCAAGTTCTTATCCATTCCACGTAGGGATTCTCCCGCCACATTTTTAGGTTTTAAGGCTTCGAACTGAGCCTCCTTAATTTGTGCGGATAGATGCGAATGGATAGTCATAGTTAATGACTTGACTCTTCGTCCATAATATTCTTTTCGACATAGGGCGTCTGCTACCACGTTGGCTTTACCCGGATGATAACGAATTTCGCATTCGTAGTCGTTGAGTAGGTCGACCCACCGTCGTTGTCTCATATTGAGCTCCTTCTTGTTGAATATGTGTTGTAGGCTTTTGTGGTCTGTAAAGATAGTGATCTTCGCTCCTAATTCGAGATCGTGTGTGGTGTAGTTGACCTCGTGTGTCTTCAGCTGTCTTGAGGTGTAGACGATGACCTTACCTCGTTCCATCAGAACACAGCCGAGCCCTTGGTTGGATGCATCGCAGTATACCACGAAGTCTTCTATCCCTTCGCGGAGGGATGGTATCGGTGTGGTGCATAAGGCTCGCCTCAGCGTTTGGAACACCTTCTCTTGTTTCTCTTCCCAGTCAAAGGCCACGCCTTTCTGGGTCAATGTTGTAAGGGGTTTCGCAATTCGAGAGAAGTTCTGAATGAACCTGCGGTAGTAGCTATCGAGGCCTAGAAATTGACGAATTTTCGTAGGCGTCTTCGGTGCTGACCAGTTCTCGATGGCTTTAGTTTTGGAAGGGTCCACGTGGATTCCTTCTTCGCTAACCACGTGTCCTAAGAATTCGACTCTTCCGATCCAAAATTCGCATTTAGAGAACTTCGCATAAAGCTTCTCTGATCTTAAGGTTCCTAGGACTTATCGTAAATGATCGCTATGTTCCTCCTTACTTCGAGAGTAGATAAGTATGTCATCGATGAAAAAGATGACGAACTGATCCAAGTAAGGACAGCATACCCTATTCATTAAGTCCATGAATACTGCGGGCGCATTGGTAAATCCGAATGGCATCACTATGAACTCGTAGTGTCCGTAACGAGTTCGGAAGGCTGTCTTTGGAACATCCTCTTCGAAAAGTAGCTCGCCCCTTGCAGCTGGTCGAATAAATCGTCTATGTGAGGAAGATGGTAACGATTCTTGACTGTAAGCTTGTTGAGTTCCCTATAGTCGATGCACAAACGGAACGATCCGTCTTTCTTCTTGACGAACAAGACCGGAGCTCCCCAGGGTGAGAAACTTGGTCTTATGAAGCCATTGTTGAGCAATTCATTAAGTTGACCGGATAGCTCCTGCATCTCGGCTGGTGCTAGACGATAGGGCGCCTTGGCTACGGGGGTAGCTCCTGGCACTAGGTCAATTCAGAACTCGAATTGACGTTGCGGGGGTAATCCTGGGAGATCTTCTGGAAAGATGTCAGGAAAATCGCGTACTACAGGGAGGTCTGTTAGGTCTTTGGTTTTCTGGTTCGCATCGACTATGTGTGCAAGGAATGCACGATATTCCTTACGCAAGTACTTCTGGGCTTGAATAATGGAGATGATACGAAGGCTCGTATTGGGTTTGTATCCGTAGATCAACAAGGTTTTGTTTCCCGATAGGTTTAGGCAGATTGCTTTCTCGAAACATAGGATATCGGCGCGATAAAGACTCAATCAGTCCATGCCTATAATGACGTCGAAACTCTGGATAGCAACTGGTATGAGGTCGATTGGGAATGAATGATTATCTAGCGTGAGGGTACAACCTATTTAAATCTCTTGAGAACTTTCTGTCTTTCCGTTGGCCATTTCTACGACGAAGGTTTCTTTTAGTGTTTGCGGTGATTGTTTAAGTAAGTGTTTAAATTTTTGGTTTACGAAGCTCCTCTCTGCCCCACTATCAGATCTGCCAGTTGACGTACAACTTCCTGAAGATGTCGTTCATGCGACCTTTGACACACTCGGAGTTCCATGACTTCGGCTCGGGATGCAGCTAGTTGTTGCTACAGAGTCTCATTGGTCCTCCTAGTCCTATCCATAGCTTCTTTGAGTTGGCGAATGCGGGCCGTGTTAAGGCCAGAGTTGGCGTCAATTTCCACTACTCGGTCAATGGCTGCATGACCTTGCTCGACGTTCCGAGCAATCCTACGGACCATGATGGGTAGGACTCGGTCAGCGGAACCTCCCTCGCTTATATTGTAAAAGCTTCGGTCTCCATTGAAAGGTAAAGGCTGACCCTGCTCATCACTCTATCGATTCAAGGTTGTCGCCCACAAGGGAGTGGGACCTTGAAATGTCGGACGGGGGTTGAGGTTTGGGATTGGGACTTCTTGGGGAAAGTTGTTGACCTCTGGTTCGGAGTCAGAGTCATCCGAAAAGCCTTCTGCGAGGTGATCATCCAAAGGGATTGGGTGATCATCTTCTGGCTCATCATCAAGCCATCCACCAATGCCTTGGTTGGGGTAATACGGATCGCCGGGGAGATGGAAGCCAGCCATGTTATCTACGCGAGAATGGGGAAAAGAATAGTTAATAGACGTACTAATGAAGATCCTTGTTAGTTTGCACAAAGTGGTTATAGCAACACAAAATACTCCTATAGTATTTTAGGTTTATGTTCTGTTCTAATGTTCTCGTTGTAGTAGTGTTGGTAAGTTTTTAGACTTGTTGCAACACCACAATTACTCTTAGGCACATGCTAGTCACTTCTTGGATAATATAGTTGATCAGGCTATATCTTCCCACATTTGACTATATGTATCTAAGTCTAATTGTGCTGTCCAACAATCATAATACTTTTGTTCTGTTCTAGTATGATACTGACCCTGGTATGAATAGATGTATGTATATACTTAGTTAAATATTTTATTATTTAAAAGTATATATTCTTGGTCAGAGTGTTTTAATCCCGTTGCTTTTATAATTTGTATATCTTTTATGGGTTGATATACTCGATTCACTATAAACAATGCTCTGATACCAATCTGTCACACCCCAAAACTGGAACGACGGAAACCTTCTGGGGTGGAGGACGTCATGTATAGTATCATAACAATGCATAATAGTAAAGACAAGCAGCAACATCCATTGCATTAATATAATAATTGTAATACAAGCGTGTTCTGTATAGTATGTAAGACACCAAAATGAATTATCAAAATAAAAGATGAGTCTTGTATGTGCTCCATCCTCTCAAAAGCTTCATCGGTACCTGTCTACTAATGACCTGAGAATAAAAGTTATTTTGAAAGAGTTTATCAGCATAAATCTGGTGAGTTCATAAGTTTTTAGTGTCATTGCTTGTATAAAAATGTTTGTAACAACATAGTGTAAATGTAGTGGTTGATTCCAAATGTTTGTAAATATTGTACTCCCTAGAAAATCCTGTATTTTCCAGTAAAATGTAGTCTTCTACCAAGACCTGACTGTTTGTATGTTTGATCTTTTGGGATAGTAAGAGTTTTCCCCAGTGAAACTATCAGTATGAAAATATAGTTTTAGACTTCACTCATGAAAGGTGATTACAAAATAAATGTATTAAGGGAAAATAATGTTTTTCCTCAGCAGTGACACTACTGGTCATAAAGTGATAGAATACAGACTCCAGGTAGTACTAAATGTACAGTACACCTCAGGGAGTCTAAGGTAATGAAAATGTAGACTCCAGGTAGTATTAAATGAACAATACGCTTCGGAGAGTCTATTTTGCCTTTAATTCTTAATTGGTTAATTAAAGGTTTGAATGTGAACTCGTATGTAACCATGCTGATCGACGGCTGAATAACTGATGACCCTCCAGGTCGTATGTAGTGAGGTAACATTTTGTCACCCCTTGGCCTTATCGGTTGGGACTGTAGCTAGCAGTCGGGATGTGGGAGTGTCTGTCCCGTATAGATCTATACACATAATTCCCGTTCTCCCTCCAGGAGACTCTGGTTACAAAGTGATACCACAATGAAGTGTCGTATCGAGAAGTAGTATGTCACATTCGGTTTATAGTATTCAAAGGTTGTATAGTATGTCATAGTGTAGTGATGTTTTCTCTTTACTAGTATATAGTATGTTCCTGTATAGTGTATAGTATGTTCTCTTGTATAGTGTATAGTATGTATTGTTTTCTCGATGTAGTACTTATGTAGTGACTCGTAAATGTACTGAATCTTGTATGTATCTTTGTAATAGTAGTAGCGAGTAGTAATCCCTTAACTATACCTATTATAGTTAAATAGTAATGTGGTTTGTATGCCTTCGTTACACAAAGGCATTGAACTGAAGTGAAAGCTTTTATATCCAACACATATATATATATATATATATATATATATATATATATATATATATATATATATATATATATATATATATATATATATATGATATATAACTAAGAGTTCAACGACCTTCGGACAAATAACAGGATACCCTAAGTCCACAACCAAACAAGGAACATGAAATAAGGTGAGCTATCAGTCCTAAGTCCTTCAAGTCTTACTTATATAAATATATTAGTGTAGATATGAGTTTGAAAACAATCCAAGTTTAAAAGAGTTTGGAAACAATTTTAGTATTTAAAAGTTTAATAAAAGGTTTTGAAACACTTGAAAATCATAATTTTGATAGTAACTTGAAAGTAGTAGTAAATCTTTCTGTTTGTTCTAGTCATTAATCACATGTGATTAAAGCAATAACTAGAATATTTCAACTTGTATCCCCCCCCATAAACACATTTAAAATCATTTCAAAGGTTGATTAAGGGGTATGAACTCACCTGTAGTGAGTGGTTTGGATGGAAGTGCCGGATAGGATGCTAAGTATCAAGTGAAGACGTGAACACACACAGATCCTATTTAACATGTAATGACACATATATGTATCTAATTAGTCAATAAACAACTAATTAACCAAGTAAGGACGCCCTAAAACATGGATAACACTTTGATTCAAGTGCTAGGAGTATCAAGGGGTTGCATCTAAAGAGAGTATGGCCTCACATTGGAGTTTAATGCCCATATGTTAACACCACATGAGTTTACGGTTTATGGTCATTTCCCCCATGAGTTTACGGCCGTAAACTCATAGTAATTAGTACCATTGTGTGTTTTAGGGTCTTACAAGTCAAGGTTAAGCATCCTATGATCAAGTCCAAGCCTTAGGAAGTAATAGTGGCACAATTTGAACCAACTTTTAGAGTTTACGGCCCATGGTCATAACCCCATGAGTTTACGGCCGTAAACTCATGTATGCTTGCTTCTTTTGCTTGTTTAAGGTGCTATACTCCTCAAAGAAGTGATCTAGACTTGGTTCCAAGGCTTTAGAAGGGACTAGGGCTCATAATGGCCCCCTTATTAGGGTTTACGGTTCATGGACCAACTCCCATGGATTTTACGGTTTAGGGTTTACGGCCCTAGTGGGTTTACGGTCGTAAACCCATGGTAACTCCTACCATTTCGTGGTTTAAGGTCCTTAGCTCATGCATGCAAGGTTCTAGTCCAATATCCAAGCCCTAGAAAGTAATGGCGGCACATATGCACCACCTTATGGTGTTTACGGTCCAAGGAGATTGCCTTGGCTGTAAACCCATGTGTTCTTAGGTATTCTTGATGTTTTTCAATGGTTTAACAAGCATTCTAAGTAAATAACTAGTTAGGAGGAGTGTACTTACTTATAGGAAGCTTGTAAGAGTGTTTAAGGTCCAAGAACACTAGTGTGTGTTCTTGGTGTTTTGAAGAACACTTGAAGATCTATGAAAAAGACAAGATTTCATGGATGAAATTATGTATAACTACTAGATGAAGTGTTATAACAACAAATCAAGAGAAGAAACACTTACATTTTGGAAGATTGGAAGAAATATGTTATGATACTTGAGAGAGAAATGTGGCTGTTCTTGAGCTTGGAAGTGAAAAGCGAGGAAATGAGGAGTAAACTCATGCCTTAAGCATGAGTTCACGGCCAAGAGGAGTTTACGGCCCAAACTCCCTAAGTTTGGCCGTAAACACCTTGTTATGGTGTGAAATGTTTATTTGTTATGCATCACTCCTAGAAGATACTTCCTTTTATTTGTTCGTTTGACGAATTTATATTAAAAACACCCAAACGGACTTTAAATCGGCTAAAAATTAGCAGAAATGAACTTGACTATTATTTGTATTGCTTGACTGCAGGGTTTATACAAATAGAAATTTCAGGTTGTCACAGAGGATGCGACAGAGCATGGTGAAAATGATTCCTTTGAAGACTTGGATCTTTCGGGATTTGACAAGGATGATATTCCCTTGAATCTTGGAGAAAATGCAAATCTCTTGTCAAATGAGGATCTTGACTCTTTCTTTGACACTATCCATGATGTTGCTCATCCAGCAACGGAGATAAGGGAATCAGAAGACGTTTTTGAGACTCCGCCTCCTTCTCCAAAACAATTGGCTAAGACTTCAACTCCTATGGAGACATCTTCAGAGATTCCTCCCTTTGAAAATGTTACTCCTACCATTGAGCCAACATTGAGTGAGCCGCCGACAACTCAGACTTCATTGAAGAGGAGAATACTTGATCCTAGACCGGTTGTTCTTGTGTCAGGACTATCTCAAGGCTTGTCGACTCCACCAATTACTACTTTTGTTGCTACTTCACCTTTTCCATCCAATGATGAGCCGCACACATTTTATGAAGCTGGTGGTTCTTCTGTTCCTTCAGGATCCTCTCCTCTTAGGCCTTATCATGATGTTGCCTCTGAGAGGCTTGCTCTACATTTGGCCCACGAACAAATCGCAGTGCCTTCCTCCCGAGCTAAGGGAATTTTTATTGAGGAAGGCCACTCAAAGGAGGATGATCCCACAATAACTGGACTTCAAACGGAAATCAGTGTACTTAATCAGAAAAATATTGAGCTTGATATCCAGGTGGCTGATCTTGAAGCTGAAAAGGTTCAACTCAAAATTCAGGTTGCAGATCTTGAGGCGGATAAAACTTTAAAAACTCAACAAATTTCAGATCTGCAAACTCATCTGGGATCCTTGACAGCAAGCTACTTTGACCTTAAGAAGAAGCTGGCAGAAGAATTTGGTGATAAATTCAAGTGTTCAGTTCCTCATCTCAATGCTGGCCAGCCTTCTTCCCAACAAGTTGAAGACCCCCATGTTGACCCGCCTACTCAAAGAAGAACAACGATTGTCGATCGATTCAATAAGGAACCTGCTCAAGCACCAAGCGTTGTTGCACTCAAACGTGCCAAGTTAGTAGCTTCTGATAATAAAAAGCAACTTCTTTTCAAGAAAACCTATGATCAGAATGCTCCTGGAAATAAACCCTCTATCATAGTCACTGATCATGAACAGAGAAAATTTGGTAATAAGTATGGTGACAGAACGGGAATTATGTCATGGGGCTATCATGATAGGCTGAACATGTGGATCGTGAAACGCAAAAGCAAGAATGTGGAGTATTACAAAGACTTCTATGATTTCCATTCATAGATAAGAGTTGATCTCTCAGAATTATCCAGTGCTCCTTTTTGCAATCCATCAGGTGATCCAAAGGCTTCGCATTTCAAGCTTTTCTTGGAGGATCAAGTAAAGAAATGATTCCCTGCCATGAAGACTGCTGAGTCTTTCATAAAAAGTTTCCCTAATGTACTGGATCCCAAGACCAATAAGCCCTTTCAGACTGTCATGTGGCCACCAACACATCAAGTCAGACAAGTTCCAGTGCTACATACCTTCAATGATGGATCTCTCAAAGACATGCATTACCGGATCTATGATGAAACTACTGCGTCTGCTGTCATCAAGTTCCAAGATGGCTGCTTTCGCCTATACGACAAACAAGACTTACTTCAATTTGGGAGGTGGGATATTCATCATCGACCCCTGCATCAGATCAAGGTTGTTGAAGACATTTTCGAGCCTGCTGCGAAAGAGTACACAACAATGGTTGCCGGGATTATTGCTAAGGGGATGTGGCAAGGGGCAATGGGAGGGTCCGATGTTCTTGTTATTGAGAAAGACTGAGTTTCAGCTAGCCCCAAACCAAGGGGGAGATTGAAGGGTCCATGTTATGGTTTGGAATAGGCTTTGAATGAATAGGTTATTTAGTAATTGTAATAGAAGTGTTTTGGTTGTTTACGGCCTAAAGTATGTTTACGACCGTAAACAGGTTTACGGGCGTAAACCTGTTTACAGTCATGAATAGTTTATGGTCAGGTCTTCTTTCCTATATATAGGACAAGTCTGTGTTTGTTAGTTGTAGTTGATTCATAGTGTTTACGGCCAGTTAGAGTTGTACCAGACGTTTTCTTAATACAAGCGTGTGCAAGCTTTGATTCATTCTTCTTCTACTCAATTCTCTTCTTGTTTGATTGTTAGATTGCTTGATCACTAGTTAAGATCCTGTTTCTAGGACCTTACAATATGTATGTTAGAATTGTATCTTATGTATGTATGAGAAAGTTACAACATGCGTCCTCACGTGTTTAAATATTGACATTATTAGTCCTACCATGACTATTCTCACCCATTCTGTTGAAGGGGTTTAATTAGGTCTCTATGATTCCTAATGAGATCGGTTTGTAATACGCTTTGTGCTTACCACCCTCACCTCCCTATTGCATTTTGAGAATGGAGTTACTGAAAGGATTTGATAGTGATAATGGTCAATCTAAAAGTACTCTATATACAAGTATAAAACAAAATCCCATTTTATTAATAGAATGTGAGTTTCATATTATCCACAAAATTTAACTTTCTCTTTATATTTTGTTGATGGAGCTCGTGTGGTTAACTGACACATCAGTCTAGAGTATATTTGAGCATGAAATGGAACTCACGAATCTCAAGCGTAACTTGAGCCGGGAACCATACAATTTGGCATGGTTAATTCAAAATCTATTTAATGTGAATCTTATGTTATCCATACAATTCTACATTCTCTTTATAACCTTTTGTTTGAGCCGTGTGGTTAACCGGCACATCAATTTGAGAGTATAGGTAGAGAATGATGTGGAACTCACGAAACTCAAACGTAACTTGAGCCGGGGACCACACGATTTCGTATGGTCGATTCACCATTTCTTTAGTGATCCACGTCGACGCCGTCATTGAATCTGAGATGAACATAATCTGAGATTAACATGCCATTGATAGTCAATGAATCTTAAACATAGGAATTTATTGGTGATCGAAATTGGCAAAGGGCTTTCCCTACCTAAATAACTTTATGGTGTGCTTAAGACATCCCTTTACACATCATGGAACCAAATATGGATCCTATCCTTCTAAAATAATTTTATTTAGGGTGATTATTTTCTAAGGATATATAAACCAAACTATAATGGGAACTGATATTGAATGGTGTCTATAACCTTATCCACTGAAATCTACTGCTTCAAAACCTATAAGGATTAGCTATGAGGATGATTAATGTTGTATAAATTCGTAGTTTGGGAATAGTTCTCATAAACCAAAAGAAAGAACATGCATTTGATAAAGCTCTTCCTATGTTACTCCAAAGATTGCATTATAAACTATTAGAAAGAGTAGTTATCAAATGCGCGTTGTAAACAGACCTATTGAAGTAAAATGGAATTTCCTTGAGTTAGTAGTGGACTAGGGTTAGTCGACTAGCTAACATGTACATATAAACAGTTCACTCTGATTCTATAATGAACAACTTGGAATTCCCATGAAGGAGTTGTGTAGCATGTTGACGTTTCTTTTTAAAACTAACATGAAAATCATAGAAACTAAAACTTCAAAACACTCCCAAAGAAGAAGAAATCCAATTGCCCATGGGTCAAAAGGCGATTAGTGTTGGTATACCTAATCTAGGCCCAAATGCCTAGGACAAAGGAAGGCTTGTTCTGAGACATGTTCTGATAGCTATTCATTTAAATAACAAGAAAGGAATTAGAAAGCATACATGCCCAAAATATATATATGAGGTGAATGGACTGAAACATGAAGAAGTTAAATTTGATCATGGATAGCGAGCCCTTGCTACTTTCCATAGGATCAAAAGATACGTAGTTATCCAATTTTTGGTGTTCAATCAAATATATGGATTGATAATGTCATCAGAACATTACTTCTAAACCTTAAGTATTTTACTAAGGATTAAGTACTGACATTTGCAAGAATGTGCAGTGACTAAAATGAAGTAAGAAGATTGAAACATGGAGAAGATAATTTGATCATGTGTGTCATGCTCTTGATACTATTCATGGGATCAAAAGACAACTCTTTTCCAAAATGTTTAGTCTATGGTATTATAATTGAAATTGTTTATACTCTGATTCATGAGATTGTTTTGACTTATTTAAATGTAGAGCATTCTATCATGTTAAAAGAAAGTCATGAAATCTATGAAGCAACTATAGTAACAATAGTTCAAAGTTGATTCAAATATTTGAATAAGATATATTATTGTGTTGGAAATATATGTTCATAGTAGTTTACCTAATGGACCATTCAGATTGACCACAATACGTACTGATTCAAATACATCCAAAAGGTTTGGGTCAATTGTATTTGTGGAATCATAGTCTTGGATACATAAATGACAAATGCATTACCAAGTATCCAGTTGGATCGGATTTTGGATATCATTTGACCTAGTCTCATGATAAATTCAAATCTTTTTTATCAAGATAGATGATGAATACATCACTGGCTGAATTGAATATCTATTATAATTAGTTTGTACTAATGGACCGTTCAGATTAACCACGATACATGGTAAGACCAACTTCGTATGAACGTGAGTCTAGAACGTTACAGGTGTTCAGAGCTCTTACAAAGCGATTCTAAGAATCAACTGGGCAATAGGATCAGACATTCATAGTGATAATATTAGTCCAAAATTTATCGATCATCTAAGGAATTATGAAAGAGTCTCACAAGCCATCTCCACCCAAAACACTGCCACAAGGAGTGTTAGTTGGATAGAGAAACAAATCATTGATTGATTTTTTACTAGATGAGTTGCAATATGTTTACTAACAATTCATGGATTGTAACATGAGTAGTGTTACAAGAAGTCCTTTGGTCTTGTACCTACTAAGTAGGTTCATGAAACACTTTATGATATGTGAAGTGGGATTCATTCCTCATTAGTACATATGGAAGTTTAACAATCTAGCACTTAGAATAGATATGTGTTATCTTGTTGGAGAACCCATCAAGAATTTTGGATAATTGTTTAACAATCCTTTTGAGAACAAAGTGTATGTTCTTCGAAGGGCAGTCTCCAAGAGAGGGAGCGGATATCCAAAAGGGCTGGTGGGAGGTATGCTAATCTTGATAAGATTCAAGAGCAACCAACAAAGAACCTAAAGTTGGACCTAACATTCAATTCGGGATTGAAAGAACTATTGAGGAAACTGAAATACTTCCAACTCTTCCTTATAGATCCGATAGATGAAATCATACACTAGTTATATACGAGCTTATGTTATAGTGGTATACGAGTCACTGGTAGATATAAATCAGAGTTACCAGCTATCGGAAGCTATGGTAGGCCCTAAAGGATACAGAATGGAAGGAATACATGGAAAGCGAGATTCAGTCCATGTACGTCGAAACTTGGTAGATCAAGCACTTGACCTTAACCATTAAGTGTAAGTGGATCTTTAAGAAGAGACAATCATGGATAGGAACAAACACATTATCAAACCAAGATAGGTTGTGAAAGATGTGTAAGCTTGATAAGCTCAGTTATGGACCGAAATAAGCATCTCGCAAGTGGGATCACTATTTTAATGAGAATGTTCAAGGAGTTTGAATTTTGAGAAATAAAGATGAGCCATACATATGTCAAAGCTAGAGGTTGTAATTGGAATCTTTGTTTCAGTGAGAAAGTTCAAGTAGTTTGAATTTTGAGAAACATCGATAAGCCATATGTATGTCAATGCTAGTGGGATTATTGTAGTCACCCTTGTATTGTACATAGATAATTTACAATTCATAGGAAAATATATTCTAACTTAGCAAGTGTAAAAAATTGGCTTAGTATGAGAATTTTTTCGCTGTGATATACATGAGGGAAACAGAACACGTACATAAGAAGGATCTGTGGAAATAGATCAAATGGATTTGTTGGATTAGGCAAAAGTACATGGAATCTTGAGGAAACTCAACATGCAGAACTCAAAAAGGAGTTTGTGCTTAATAAGACATGGCATAACATTGAGTGATGCTAATGTCTTAGTTCTACTAGATGTTATGAGTCGTATCCCACATGATTTGCTATGTGATTTCTAGTATATTCCATGACATGTACTAGATCTAGTGACTCATATGCCTCGAGCATGACAAGTTAGATTAGATCAATTTGGAAAGAACCAACGAATCAAGATCAAGAACATTCTTAAGTGTCCTAGGAGGACAGAGGAAATGATCTTGATAGTATGGAAGAGATCATTGTTAAAGTTACATTGATGCTCAGTTCCACACTAATGAAGACGATTCCATTAGCAGTAAGAATTCGTGCTTTTAGTGAATGGTGAAGTATTGGCTTGGAAGAGTACCAAGTAATACACCATAGTGGATTTGATACATTTAGAGTATATTGCAGTTAGTCAAATTGAAAAGAAAACAATGTGACTAAAAGAGATTCATTAGTGACATCTTTGTTGAAATTCAATCATTGATTAGTGACATCTTTGTTACTAAAAGATAGTCATTAGTGACATCTTTGTGACTAAAAGATAGTCATTAGTGACATCTTTATGACTTTAAGGGTGAACTTACCTCGAGTATGGCTCCCAAGTCACACAGGATCACAAGATACATACCATCACATTTGATAGTGAGTCAAATGTAAATACATCATAGTCAATAAGTCATATCAAAAGATAATCTTGTCGATCCATTGCACAAGCCAATGTCACTAACCATGTATGATAGTCAGACAAAGTCAAGAGGCATTAGATTTGCAAATGAATTGGCTTGAACACTTTTAGTTTAGTTTGTTTTAAACATAAGAACTTAAAGCAGTATAAGTGTTAATTCGATTTGGCGATTACTAAGTGGAGATCTTAATATATGATGGAGATCAGTCATTTCAATTAGCTTATTATTGTGTTCTCCTTTTGTATGTTTGGAACCCACTTCCCGAGTATTAATTTACTCAAACATCCACAATCGGTCATACCTTTTGAAGTAAGTAGTGCTTCAAGACTGTCATGAATTTTAGTGGATTGTTCATAATGATTGGACATAAATAGAGATAGCGCTAATACTCATGCGTACTTAATAGAGATTTAAGTATTGGACCAACTCGCTCTTAGAGATTACTTCATGGATTCAGTCACAAATAATTCTAAGACAATAATATCTTCTATTCTTCAAACCTAGATACATGTGGGGTTTTGCTCTAGGATTCTGTTATGCATTGGTCTACTCCAGTGTTATCCGTAAATGATAGTTATATAGGGGATCTCCATGTGTGACGTGATGAAATAGATAAAAACTATGTAGTCGAAGTTTATTTGTTCCTTCTGCCTTAACAGGAGATGCGATATCTATGGGCCCCTCTGATTTGGTGCTAACATCTAAAGTGCTTGGCCGAGCCCTTACTGAAATTGAAGTGTTCAATTTAGTAGTCAGATGCAGTCGTCACAAATCTATATCAGGAAACATAATCTTGAATTCTAAGATTGATCGTTATCTATGTATTGAGTTCATACATATATCATAGAACGAAGGGATAGTTGGTCACTTATCTAAGGGCTGATACCTTGATTAGGTCAAAAGCTCGGTAGTTGCATTGGATGCCTAACTCTTTGTTGATTAGTGGAGAAGTATCGTTGCTTGTATAGTTGATGACTTGTCCAAGTGAGAGACTGTTGGAACTAGTGTCCAAGGTAATTAACTATTGGTAATATTTCTAATAATAATAATAATAATAATAGGGTCCTTTTGGGTTGCCCTCAAGACCCAAATTGAGTAGAATAAATGAAAGGAGAAACTGGTTTCTTAATTATAATGTTTAAAAATTAATTAAAAACTAAATGGAAATATATTTTGGGAATTAATTAATACTTTAATTAATAAAAGGGTTGAATATTCATTAATCGATAGTTGGTTAATCAACCCTTATGGAATTAGGGTTGGACGAAAATTACTCCATCCCGCATGGGAAAATGAGTGAATTTCGTTTATGTTCTCCCATCCCACGTGGGAAAGACTACAAAACCTAGGAAGGGGTCTAAGGCTATAAATATGGCCTTAGGAATTTCATTCTTCCTTGCACTTTGTCTTGAAGTTTAGCCAAACCTTCTTCCTCCCCCTCTCAGGGACAATTTCTAACCCTCTTAGGGTTTATGAAATTGACACTTCTCCTAGTTATTTTTATTCCACTCTTTGGTGTCATTGGGTGTGATACCGTTAGAGGGATTCTGGTTTGGGTCCTCTCATCCAAACAACTTCGTGGAGGATCAAGATCTCAAGCATGGAGATCTAGGGCGACATAAGAGGTGTGTTTTTCTTCTTTATGTTTATATGTTTTATAGGCTATATGTAATTAGCATGAAACCATAGAAAACCCAACACCAATTTTGCCCAGATTAGCAGCTACAACTCTCGCAAGACGGGACAAAATCGTTGTGCAGAATTCCAACATTCACCAAAAATCACCATATGCTTTAAGATTTTAGGTAAATGATTAAAGTCACTCAATTTTTCACACAAAAGGAATGAATGATATTATTAAGACATCAATTGGGTACTTTATGAAAATATCAAAGAGATGACACAAAAATGTTGAAAGTAGTATGCTTAAACATATATACGAATCTTTAGAGCAAAGTTCTAGATTTTGACCCGTAACAACTACCCGTTCAAGGCCATTTTAGCAGCATCAAAGGCTGCAAAATATACAATATTTTTGTATATTCAAGTAGTTTAGACTTTTATCTTTTCAGGAAGTACCTGCACAAGTCCATACAATTTTTCTACAATTTTATATGGATTTTACAAAATGGGATATCAATGCAACTAATTTCAGACCAGTCAGTTAAAAAGACGATTTTCACCTTGGTTAGGAAAAATATCAGGTATTGGGAAAACTCATGGACAAACTATACTCAAAATGTATACATCGAGAGTTTATGATTCACATATCTGACTCCTGATGATTTTTCTAGATTTTTTTTTTCAAAAAGCAGGGGCAGAATGGAAATTTTTCAGAATTTCCCAGCAATGCATTTTAAGGATTAATTGACAACTTAACCTATTAATCTATAACCAAAATCAACTAGAAAGATTCAAATTGAGTTCTTAACAGTAGCAACATATCGAGAAGTTAAAATAAAAATTTCAACCTCAAACCATGACTCAAAGTACATTGCTTTTACGGGAAAAACAATGTATGTTACAAAAAGAGAAAATACAATTTGGGTTTGGGTTTTCTTCACCATTAAGACATATAAAAATACACTTAGGAACTGTTTTCATAACCACACGAATGGTCCAAAACATGGTCTTTTATGAAGAAAAATTGCACACACGAAATCATTGTAATTGAAGTGAGAGAAACATCAATTTTTACACAAAAATAGAGAAACTAACTTCACAATTCCAATAAATCCTTTGGCACCATAAACAACACATAAAGGAGAGCTTTTAGAAGGATTTTGACCACAATAATTAGCCAAGAACACACCTATTAAGGCTGAAAATCAGACATATGATAATTCACAAGGATTGAAGTGAAAAGAAGAAGATTATATGAACTAAATCACTATCAATTGAAGAATGAACACAAGAGAAGGAATAATCAATACATACCAACACTTGGGATCGATTTCACAACTCCAATATTCTTCAAGAAGTCGAAAATTGAAGCCCTTGTTCCCTCCTTCTCCTCTCGGTTCGCGTCGCCTCCCCCTCTCCCTATTCGTGATAATTTTTTTTCTTTCCTTCTCCACATATTGAACGATGCACAAAGGAACAAATAGGAAGTCATTTTTTAATCTCTTCTCTTCTATTCGAACAACCACACACACACACCTCACTTAGACTTGCACTCAGTCGATCGGACACATAAAAGAGGAAAAGAAACGGTCAAGGGAAAAAATGCACGAAGCTTAATTAAAACCCTACACACATTGATTTGTAGTAATTGAAGATCCAATGCATTTGTTTTTTAATTTTAGTCCCTCCATTTTCATAATTAAATTTCCAAACACCCATACCCTAGTATGATAACATTTAAAGTTTCTTTTAATGAGAACTCAACCCCTTCAACTTGAGTTATACACTTTTAATGAATGATAAATTAACCTAAAATACCACAAATCAAGTTAATTAAATTATATACCTTATAGTTATTGATTAATTCTTTCATAAATTATTGACATCATTTTTTAAAATAATAATAATTAACACCTTCTTATTTAATTTATTTCAATTTATAACCTAGAATCGAAATAACTTTACGAAACTAAAATTCGACTAACGGAAAATCTAATGTTGTTAACGAAAGGAGTTTCGAGTCCTTACAAATTGTACACAAAATGGGACCACATAGATTGTCGAATAATCACTCTACCCTAAGAGCATCCATAATGCAAGTAGTATAAGAGTTGAATAGAATGACGACTATGATTGAATAAGAGTTGAATGGAGTGTGGGTGATCACATGGAGTAGTGTTGAATGGAAGAGTTGAATGATCATTGAATGGTTCAATAGAATGAATAAAGTGGTGATTAGGATTTAATAGGTGTTTAATGGGTTGTGGGTGATGTTGTATTGATGTTTAATGGATGGTGTGACAATCTACTGAACTCTATAGAGTTCAATGGATTGTGGATGCCCTAAGCCTACCACCAGACAGGGAACAAGAAATGAGGCAAAACCAATCATTATAGGGCTATATGATCCAAATCGTATACACTTTTTAAAGCATACACTTAGCAATTAATTGAGCTGATATTAATCTCGAGTAGTACATACCATCCAATCCCCCAAGGCTATAAGTCATCACACTAATCAGGAAATTCAAGCATAGGATTCCTGAAGGTATCCTTAGCCCTACTCTGGTATGCAATGCACATATCCGACATATTAGTCATAATACATTGGTATGGGTCT
Organism: Lactuca virosa; assembly: GCF_052849685.1. NCBI lineage: Eukaryota > Viridiplantae > Streptophyta > Magnoliopsida > Asterales > Asteraceae > Lactuca > Lactuca virosa. The sequence continues at coordinate 261,935,524 of NC_136433.1, read as the reverse complement.
TTTGGGAATCACTTACTTGAGTTCGTCTAATTGTACGCATCACACCCCTGTTCTTTGTAAAAATCTATTTATAAAACTTAATTTTCTTTTGGAAAGATTATCAATTTCTCAGATGGAGTTCTTACTCACCTGGAAGTGTGTCCGAATCCATCAAACCATGGCTCTTATACAAACTTGTAACAACCCAAAAATAGTGAAGTTTTTTCATTCTTATTTCAACAAAACATACATTATGTGTCTCAAATCATCATAAATCAATGTATCAAAAACATCTGAGAAGAATTATCATCAACGCAGAAATCGGAAAGGGATGTTGTGTGATCATGACAGGCCCTTCCCGCTCGAAGTGGAAGTACCTGAAAACATTAAACCATAAAACCGTAAGCATAAAGCTTAGTGAGCTCCCGAAAATACCACATACCATACAAATTAGTGGGCCCAACCCTGGGGTATATTCCAACCCAAATATAAAATAGTGGGCCCAAACCTATGGTCCATTCTTCGGGTATTTTTCAACCCAAACATACAATAATAGGCCCAGCCCTAGGGCCCATCCCTAGGATATATTTCAACGCAAGCATACCATAATGGGCCCAACCTTGGGGTGTATTTCAACCCAATCATACATGAAAGAGTCACAAAGACCGCTAACATCCTACATAATAAAATCCAGTGAGTCAGTATTGGTGCCTTCGACCCACAATTATAGTGAAGAGACTCGCCTTAAGAGTAACAGATAGATCTCACACACGAGCTACTGGTGGTAGAATCCCCTCCCTCAGTACACATATCCAAAACCAAAATCGAATTAACAGTTAAGGTGGTAATTCGAAATCAAGGGTCCTAATTACATTCTCTCTTTCTAGGGTAAAAGACCATTTCAACCTTCCAAGACTAGACCCCACTTAACTTGACCAAAGTCCAATTTTGACGAATTGCACTCTCTGGTGTTACGCCTTGCGTACACCATGCTCTACGCACTGCGTAGAGCCTAAGCTCGAAGGATAGGGGAAACATCAGGCTACATTGGGCGTAGGCCAATTTACGCCATGCGTACAACGTTGTTAAATGTCACACCCCGAAAACGATGGCGGAAACGTTCCGGGGCGGAGGACGTCAAGTGTAGTATCACAACAGTTGTATCATAGTAAGCGAAGTAAACACAACCATTACATTATAATAAGAATATTTACATTGTTTGAAAACATGTTTTATACATAACAATATATAACAAAAGTAAAAGACGTGACTCCAAAATGCTCCGTCTTCTCCAAAAGTTGGCAAGAGTACCTGTCTATTGTTGCCCTAAGAATACAAGCAGTTTTAAAATATCAGCACAAAGCTGGTGAGTTCATAAGCGTTTAGTTCTGGTGAAAGAAACGTTTCTTTGATCCTTTTAAAAGTGTTTCCCAAGAAAATCCTATATTTTCTTATGAAAGATGTTTGATTTTTCCATTCGTTATTTGTTTAACAGCCTGTTTTTTGTAAGGTTGAGTTATCCCAAGAAAATCCTATATTTTCCTTAAAAGTTGATAGTTGGTTATCTGTTCTGGTATGAGGTGTACAAGTATCTACCATACTTGTATCGTTAGATGTAGTTTCCTTGAAAAACCCTGTTTGTTCTCGGTGAGATGTATTAGCCTTATTACATAAATAAAACTAATAAATAAGTAGTGAACTAGATCCTAAGGGTATTTCTAATGCCCTCTAGTAATCAAATCGGTTATTACTTTGAGGTTAGTTCACTTGTTTCATTATTACAAAAGTAAATTTTTGCTACCTAAGTTGTGAGTGTCATAACCGTACTTAGACTGGATAAGGCACGTAACGGGGCCAGTATCTTTTTATGACTTTGTCACCCCTGAACCTAACGGTCCCGCTGTAGCTGGCAACGAAGGTGCGAGATAGTCAGTCCCATATAGATCTATACACAATAGTCACGCTCTCCCTCCAAGAGATTCTGGTTACAAGGGTTAGTCCTACACTCTCGTATCCGGTGGAGTGTTACCAAGGACGTGTCTAAAAACTTAGCCTAACAAATTTACAAGTAATAATACTGAAAATCCTATTTATGTTTTGTATGAATCCTTTGCAAAATATCACATTTTATGGCAATATTCACAAGTTCCTTGCTTTAGTTTTGAAAACTGTTTCTACGAGTTGATTTCTTAATCGTTTGGTAAAACTGTTTTCTGCGTTAAAAGCATACTGAACATATAATTATTTTAAACAAAATAATATACTTGAGCACAAGTTTCCTTGTACTTTTTCTTGTATTCCCCCCCCCCCCCCCTGAAAACATGAAAAACTCGGAAAAAGTGTAGGGGTATGAACTCAATGTTTGACGTGGGATTCGAGTGTAAGTTGCTAGGAATTTCTGAGTGTCAAATAAAGCCTCGGGCACAAACAGATCCTATTTAGCATGTAAAAGTACATATATACATTAGGTGAGGGCATATCACTATTTGTTATGGAAGGAAACCACCTTAGGGACTAGGAAACACTTAAAACTAAGTGTTAGAATCACATGTGTTTGAAGAGGGGAGTTTGTGGCCGTAATCAGGAGTTTAGGGCCCATATGTTTATGGCCCAGGTGTTTACGGTCCATATGTTTACGGTCCAGGTGTTTACGGTCCATGGGTTTACGGCCCAGGTGTTTACGGTCCATGGGTTTACGGCCCATGGGTTTACCGCCGTAAACACTTTGGCGAAAAGTGCGATTTTTGGTGTTTCAAGGTCCTTTCTAGCCTTCTGGAAGTGTTCTAAACCTCGTTTTTAGGCTTAGGAGGGTGTTGTGGCAACTTTGCACCCTATAAATAGAGTTTACGGTCAAGGGAGATTGCCTTGACCGTAAACACCCTTCTGGTCACGATTTCTAGGTGTTTAACAAGTGATTCTTGTATCCTACAAGCTAGGGGTAGTGTACTTACGTAGTAGAAGCTTGAAATGAGGTTTTTAGCCACCAAGAACTAGTGTGTGTCCTTGGTGCGAGAGAAAATCTAGAAAAAGATGAGATTTAGGAGATGAGACATGGATTCATCACTGGAAATGGATTTGTAACAACATTCAAGGTGGAAAAACACTTACTTCTTGAAGATCTTGGAGAGAATTCGAAGTTTGTAGAGAAAGGAAGAGAGAGAGTAGAGAGAGAAAGCTTCTGGAGTGTGTAAAGTGAGAAATCAAGGCCACTCATCCCTTATATAGGAGTGAGTTTACGACCAAGGGGTGGGGTGGAGGGTTTACGGCCGTAAATAGGGTTTACGGTCGTAAACAGCGTTTACGGCCGTAAATTGAGTTTGTGGCCGTGAACTCCTCTCGAAGGGTTGTTTGGCCCGAATGCTATGCTTTGACTTAGAAAACCTCGTTTTCGAATACGAAACTCGATTGAACTGAGTTTAGAACATTCCGATAGACCAAAAATGATACTAACGTGAACGGAAATAAATCAATTCGGACTTATTTAAAACGTATGGTCCTTCCCAAACTAAGAAATTTGACGAAATTAACTAAAAACCCAAATTTTATAAACGGAAATTGGGTAAAGATAATGGAAAAAGTTTCGGGTTGTCACATCATCTCCCCGTTAGAGGGAATTTCGTCCCGAAATTTGAACATAGGATACAAATCATGGATTAGAAAAGAGATGCGGATACTTCTGTTTCATTTGGTCTTCGCGCTCCCAAGTGAATTTAGGTCCTCGCTTGGCATTCCAGCGAACCTTCACTATCAGGATGCGACTTTGTTTCATTCGTTTGATCTATCTATCCATGACTTCGACTGGTTCTTCCACAAAGTTCAGCTTCTCATTGATCTCAATCTCGTCGAGAGGAATCGTAAGGGTTTCGTCGGATACGCATTTCTTAAGATTCGAAACTTGAAAGACAGGATGAATGTTCTTAAGTTCTTTTGGTTAACGAATTTTGTAGGCTACGGGACCGATCCTAGCGAGGATCTCAAAGGGTCCTATGTATCTTGGATTTAGCTTTCCACGCTTTCCTGATGAAACAATGAATCGAGTATAAAATGAATCAGAGTTTAATGATCAAAGTAGGATTGTGAGATTTGAACACAGATGTAAATATGATCTTGTTTCAGCTCTTTTATGCTCTCAAGTTTTAGAGAGTCCAAATGACAATACTGTAAAGACTCGTATTTCCATGACTCTAGTAAACACTCCTATTTATAGGAGAGGAAAGCGTACAAAAAATATACTAAGGACTATGCGTTAAGCTTTGAATACAATTCCCTAGTAAAATAGATTTCATAAGATACGAAGACTCAGTATACTCGAAGACATGAAACCCTTCAACTAATTACAACTCTATTTACCCTTACAATCTCCCCCTTTGTAATCAAAGTCGAAGTCTTCAACTTGTAAGCAGTTGAATTGAATACATCATCACTCTTTGTATCTCTGTGTACCATGCAATGACCTTCTTAATCTCCTTCTTTTCTCCTTCATTATTCTTCCTGCATTGGTTCCTACGAACAATTAAGTTCGTATACTGAGAAGTTGCATATCTCTCCACTTCGCATGTTTGGAACAAAAACCGCTTTGCTCTACCAGCTTTGTCTTTTCCTACGAAGACAATCCCCAATGGTTTTAAGCAGATTTCACCATCTTCATATTTCTTCAGATCTACTTGTTTCTTCGTAGGAGCCATTGGTGCAGTAATTTCAATACCTTTCGCAGTAGCCAATTCCACATCAGTTTGAGCAAGACACTAAAAATAATTTTCAATAAAGATCTTGATGTGTTTGACTCCCAGTTGGAAAACATCTGGCTCTGTTTCTTGTAGAAAGGAGAATGACTTGTCTTTCAGAATTAATGCAACTTGTATAAGATCATACAAGTTCATTATCGGAAAATCAGCAATGGTAAACTCATAAACTTTTCCATTTGATCTAATCACTGTGTATTTGAGATTCTGAATAACATTTTCGAAAACCATGTCTCTTTTGATGCTTATAACTTTCTTGATTTTTAACAGTGACCAGACTTCTTCTGGTGCTTTCGCCAACACTGAATGAAAACGAATTTTTATCTTCTTCCCTTCTTTGTCTTTACACATAATTTCTGCTTTACACTGAGGCATGATGAACATCATTTCATTTATAGGAAAGTCAAGCTGACTTGCATCAGTGTTTGAAACCACATAACTCTGTTTTGGCACCTTTTCGAATGAATACATATGTTCAAACATGACTTTTGCCTCAATTGTTTCATAGTTGTATTGCTTCGAAGGATCTCCTTTTTCCAAACCCACAGGGTCTTGTGCACGAAGAGCCATAACACTTTGAATACGCCTCATCTTTTCCAACTCCACATCCACTTCAGCCTTCTTTTCTTCCTTAGTCTTTTCTATGATCTTGGCTTTACCTTTATCTTTAGACTCAGACTCTCCCACCACAATCTTTGGTTTAGAAGCACTTCCAGCAGCTTCTCCAATCACAACACCTTTAACAACTGATCTGATCATCGGAACCATTGTGACCACAGTTGAAGTAACTAAACCAGCAGATACAATAACAGGCTTTGTAGTTGGAATCTTCGAAGGAAACACTTTTCCCACCACCTTCGAATCTTCTTTACTCGCCTTTACTTCTTCACCAGTCTTCTTAGATTCATCTATCTTTTCTCCCCCTTGCACCCCTGTGAAAGCCGGTGGGGCATCTGATACTGTTGGAAGAAGACTTGAAATGCGAGTAAGAGGAGATAATTGTTTGCGAAGAATAGCTTCGAACTGGATGAATTTTTGAGATAAAAATTCTGCAGTGATAAACGAAGTGAACACTGGTTTCACAGACAACTCCTTCAACTCTTTTAACAAAACAAGCAACTCGCCAAAATTCCTGTTCTCCAATTCAGAAAGATGAGTAAGTTGAGGACTCATGCTTTCGTATAATTTGACAAATTTGGTGACAGCGTCACAAATAATGTCAACCTTCTGATGGATTGAAGTATAATCTTGTTGAACACTTTGAACATCTCTTTGCATGTCTTCACGAAGTTCACGAATTTGCATGTTGACATCTTTGCGTACCTTCTTAACTTCTTGAACAAAAAGAACATTCCGTTCTTTTGTTGTGCTTTTCAGATCCTTGACCTCACCCATAAAATCAGATCGTTGAGATTTAACACGAAGTTCGTTATTCTGATCAGTGTAGTCAACCTTCTCCAAAATAACGGACTCATAATCTTTCACCATTCCGGAGACTTTGCTGATTATCCGTGATTCCATCATCTTTAACATAGTATCAACTTCCAGACTTGATACTGATGAACCTCCCCTAAAATCAGCTTGAGATTGAATGATAGCATTCAACTTCGTATTCAAAATTTTGTACTGCTTCATGGTCATCAACATATGATCTGGAAAATTTTCTTCTTCTTCATCAAACTTTAGATCTTCAAAAGTTCCTCCAAAACCTTCGTTATCAGTTTCATTCTCCAGCATCATTGTATCATCGACAGGTGAAGTAGGTTTGGGTGCATCATTAGATTGTGAAGAAAAGATGGAAGTGAAAAGCCTTTGGAAAGAAGTAAATTTCGGAGTCTGTAAAAGAAAAGAAAGACTAGCGGCGCTTATTCCTATTCCATGAGATAACAGTGGTTACGAATTCAATAGGGGTATTGATTATGTTGTTGAATGTGGGTGAATCAGTTGTAGAAGTTACTGGAGGTAAAGATACGATAATATCAGAAGTGACATTAATATTACCTTGAGCATCAGTCTTCGCACCTTCTTCACCCATGTTAACATTTGTATCCGTATTAGATACGTCTACAGTGATGTCAGAAGTTCGTGTCTCCTCATTAGATGACTTGACATGCGAAACTTTGGGTGGAATAAGACTTATGTTTTCAGGAATCGAACTTTCTTGGACAAGATCAGCTTCCGGAGTTTCAGGAATTATTTCTTCGTCTTCTGTTGAAGTAGTGGCAATGATAAGTTTTATGGACTTCTTCGTTTTCGTTTGTGTCAACTGTTTTACCACATCTTCAGCCCTTCGTTTCTTTGATGATGGAGAAACAGGCGCTGGAACTTCCCTGAATAATACACCTTGATGTGTATGTTGTGGTTTACGAACAACGTGGGGTGAAGATTTTCGAGACCTCATCTTAAATCTACGAAAAACCCCAGTCTTCGAAGGGATTATTTCTTTTTCTTGGGTTTCTGCAACAGTAGGTGAATTAACTGGTTCTGTAACAGCCATAGACACATCCGATTGAACAATTTCTTCGACTATTACGGGTTTCTTCTTAGATGACTTCTTGGGCTTCGTTTCCTTCACTGATTTTGCAGAAGAACCAGCTTCATTCTTCTTCCCCCTTTTCGATTTCTTCTTCTCTTTTTCCAATAGAACACCAGTTGTCACTGTGGTATCTATTGTTTGCAGATAAGTCAACAAAACTGAGTTCGTAGGATCAACTCTTTTTAGCATTGCATCAGGAATACGAGCAACACTTGGGAACTCATCAACATCATCAATCACCTCCTTTGGACTACTATATACATGAAAAGTGACTTTTTCTTCATCATTGGCTACTAAAATACCCTCTTTGTTGTAGAAGTACTGCAAGATCAAACTCCAGTATCTTGCACACGAAATACCATGTATAGCGTCCGTGTCGTCAACACTTTTCTTGAACTCTTTCCATAACTGCGAAGCATAATCCACCGGTAAATCATAGTATAGCCCTACAACCATGGCGTATACCTCCATTCTTCCTTTGTCTAACCCCACTGTTCTACCAGTTAAGCAACGTAAAAAGATTCCAAAAAGAAAATTCCAAATCTTAGGAAGACCTAACTTCTTGAAATCACTGATTTTGGATAGTGGTGGTTGATGTCCCATCTTGTTGAACATGTGGACAATTTGAGGATAAGTAAAATCCTCATACGGTGGAGAATTTGGAATATCAAGAATCTGACAGAAGAGTTTCTTTGTAAGTCTAACCTTCTTGTCATTGATTAGGTTAAACGTGACTGCATCAAAGGCTTTAGCGATTGAAGCTGTTGATCCCGCCTGAGATAACCACGAAATCGGTACAGAGAAAGAATTGAACATTGCCTTGGATAAAACATAATCCTTCAAGGCAATCACGAGCATCTTCAATTCTTCAGGGTACTTAGATACATCAGCTTCAACTTGATAGTTGGTACCCTAGATCTTCATAATAGGCATGGAAGTAATATCTTCTGGAGTCATCGCCATTGTTAGGGTTTTGAAAGCTTGAAAATTCAGAGAGAATTGGGAATTATCTTTGAATGCGTAAAGTGACAAAAGACCCTTGAATCCCCTTTTATATGTAACACTCCTGTTTGAATTAAAAGCGGGATGTGCATTTAATGGCTGCCGACGTGGCACCTTGAAAACCGGACCACTACTCCGTAGAAATAGCCATGCGTCAAAAAGTAACTGTCCCATCGCCATAAAACCCGGACACGATATCATACGTCATTGAAATACAGCCTGTTTTGTTTGCCCTAAGAGAATTGTAATCGTTGGACTCCTTCAGATGGAAGTTAGGCTCTTTCACTTTTGGGATTAAAAGCGAAGTCATATGCCAGATGTTTGAAATCATCAGCCTGAGTTGGTGTTACTCAGAACCTCAAGGATTTCGTGAGTGCAGTGTTCCAAAGAAAGTTAGACAAGAAACAATGAAATAAAATTTTTGAGATTTTGTGATGTCAAAAATTTAATTTGCCACGAATGCAGTTAAACCCCGAGCAAAGGTTGCTTTGTTAATCATCAAGAGAGATGATCAACAGCTTGTGTATGTTCCCGTGAATTACAATCGAAAACTTGTAGAAAAGTTTCGAAGGGCATCTTTTGTAAGGCTACATAGGTGGCTTAATAAATTTCGTTACATATCAGCCTTAACATAAGGTGAGTAATTGTAACATAAATTACTTCTTTGACCAGTGTAGTCAGTGACAAGTGTGTTTTGAAAAATGTTTAATGTAACTTTGGGATTCGAAGTAAACTCACACGGAAATCATATTCATGAAAAAAAATTTGTGATGGATCTTATTGGGTAACAAACATCGTGGGTTTCGAATGTTTGATCAAGATCACTCATATGAAATGAATATGATTTGGAGTTTTGAAAATAGGTACTGAAACAAATGTTTCGTAAAATCTGGAACATAGTTCCTTGCAATTCCTTAATTTGCAAGAAATTTGGGTTTCACTTTCATCACGGTCTCATGATGTAAGATCATTAACACAGATTGTTGATATGTCTAAGTCTCGATTGGTTTGATCAGAGACCTCTCGGACATATGTCTTTGTGTGTGATTGTGAAAGAAATTTCAGATGAAAAAGATTGGTGAAGACACGAAGTGTACCTCTGTTATATTTGGACAAAACAGTAAACTCTTTACTCATATGAGAAGAGTCAGGTAGCTTAGAAGACTAATGTGAATACAAGCCTGATTGGGAAGAAATCTTCGTATGAAAAGTTCATTAAGGCTTTTGTATACACACATTGAGTCATTGGAGGCTTCTGGACAACATGCAACAGCATGCTTCTAGGGACATCTTAACTAGTTCAAAATAAGTAAACTGTAAAGAGTTGTAAGATTCATTTACCTGACCTTAGATCTGCAAGCATGTGCCTCTTTGTATGTTCAGAAAGGTCTGCAACAAAGTTCTTAAAGGAAAAAAAATATAAAATCTTTTTGTTGTTTTGAATTTTCAAAAATAAAGAACAAAATAAAGTGAAAATCTTTTTGATGTTTTTGATTTTACGAAAACGAAGAACAAAAGAAAATGAAAATATTTTTGATGTTTTTGATTTTTCGGAAACGAAGAACAAAAGAAAATGAAAATATTTTTGATGTTTTTGATTTTTCGAAAACGAAATTACTCAAATAAACGAAAGTACTTGTTGCAAACATACTACATTTTACCAATTCACTGAAAAGTGACAATCATACGAATTCGAAGCGTTCGAAGAGTTGACTATGAACAGTAACTTCTGAACACTGAACGATGACACGTGATCACTGATTCAGAGCCTCTGAACCATTCTCGATCAGTCACTCTTCTCCTTTTTTGCATGGAACATAATTTCCATCGATCATTCCAAGTCCTTCTATAATTCTTACAAGAGATTTTTCATCTAACGCTTTCGTGAAAATATCAGCTAACTGATCAGTTGTTTTCACGAAATGTACTTCAATATTTCCATCCTCCACATGATCCTTGATGAAGTGGTAACGAAGAGCTATATGTTTAGTCTTCGAATGTTGCACACGATTATGACAAATTCGTATTGCACTTTGAGAATCACAATATAATGGAATCTTTTTCATATTAATTGCATAATCACGTAATTGACTTTGAATCCATATTATTTGTGAAGTGCAAGCAGCAACAGCCACATATTCTGCTTCAGCTGTTGAGATTCATACACATGTTTTCTTTTTCGATTACCAGCTCACTAATTTGCCATCAAGAAATTGACATCCACCACTTGTGCTTTTTCGATCAAGATTACAACCACCCTAGTCTGCATCCGAATATGCTTGTACAAAGAACCCAGTTTTCGAAGGATACCACAATCCTAACGAAATTGTTCCTTTAAGATAACGAAATATGTTCTTCACAGCAGTGAGATGTGGCTCTCGTGGATTAGACTGATACCTGGCACAATTACACACAGAAAACATGATATCAGGTCTACTTGTTGTGAGATAAAGTAATGAACCAATCATGCTTCGATAAAGAGTTATATCAACGGCAGTTTTATCTAACGATGGTGTCAACTTTATGCCTGTTGCCATTGGAACACGTAACTTCGTGTTATTTTTCAATCCAAACTTTTCGAGCAGATTCTTCGTATATTTTTCTTGATTGATGAAAATCCCTTCTCTGTTTTGACGAATATTCAATCCAAGAAAATTATTGATTTTGCCCATCATGCTCATTTCGAACTTACTTTTCATCAAATCTTCGAATTCTTTAGACAAAGCAGGGTCAGTTGAGCCAAAAATAATATCATCAACATAAATTTGAACAAGCATTAGATGATTCCCAACTTTCTTTCGAAATAATGTGGGGTCAACAGATCCTTGTTTAAATTTAGATTGTATCAAAAACGAAGTAAGAGTGGCATACCATGCTCTTGGTGCTTGTTTTAAACCATAAACTGCCTTATCTAAAATATAAACATGATTTGGATACTCTTCAAGCTCTCCATTTAAGAATACACACTTCACATCCATTTGATAAACATCAAAATCTTTATGAGCTGCATAAGCCAGAAATATTCGAACAGCCTCGAGTCTTGCGACAGGGGCAAAAGTTTCTACATAGTCGATTCCTTCTTGTTGTGAATATCCTTTAACAACAAGTCTGGTTTTGTTTCGAACAATGTTTCCATCTTTGTCAGTTTTATTTTTGAAAATCCATTTTAACTCGACAATCGAAACATTTTCAGGTTTAGGAATTAATCTCCAAACCTCGTTTCGTTCGAATGCAGACAATTCGGATTGCATTGCAACAACCCAATCTGAGTGTTCCATTGCAACCTTAATTTTTTTTGGTTCAATTTGAGATATGAAAACATTGAACATGCAAAATTCTTGATGAGTATTCAATACCTCATTCTTTGCACGAATTTGAGCTCTAGTTAAAACTCCCTCTTGTGGATTCCCAATTACTTGATCCTTCGGATGATCTCTTGTCCATTTTTCCATTGGTGGATATGTTGGATCAAATTCCAAAGGAGCATCTTCGTATATATCATCATTCTCAGAACCTGCAATCGAACAGGCATCATCTAAATCAGTATTATTTTGAACAATTTCTAAATGCTCCCCCTCAACATCATCATTTAATGTTTCTTTCTACCCCTCGAAAGAATGCTCGCCATTATCTAATGTATTCGAATCCAAGTGCTCCCCCTCTACTGGATTGTTTTGTATACTTTCGTTTATTTCTTGAGGAGTTGATGTTGATTCATTAGTAAACTTTGCAAATTCGGGTATGTGATTATCAGGAGCATGAATTTCAGCATCGACTGCATGATCTGAAATTCTAAAAATCAAATCATAATTAATATCATCCATTTGTAAAGATTCAGTTTCAACTTGTGTGTCTTGTAAAATTGGATGATTTGCAAATTTATGCTCATTTTGTTTAACATAGTAATCATCAAATGTGAGATTGAAAGTTTCTTCCACTTTTCGTGTTCGCTTATTTAACACACGATATGCGACAGAATTGTGCGAATATCCAAGAAAAATCCCTTCATCAACTTTTGCTTGAAATTTCGAAAGATGATCCTTGAGATTCATAATAAAGCACCTACATCCGAAAACATGAAAAAATTTCACATTAGGTTTACGATTATTCAGAATTTCATATGGTGTAATATTAAAACGCCTGTGTATGAAAGATCTGTTCTGAGTAAAACATGTAGTGGATATTGCCTCAGCCCAAAGATATTGAGGTAAATTCGCATATGCCAACATGGTTCTTGCTGCTTCGCACAGTGAGCGAATCCTTTGTTCTACAACACCATTTTGTTGTGGTGTGTATGGAGATGAAAAATTATGCGAAATCCTTTTGTCCACAAAAAATGAATCAAGAACATTGTTCTTAAATTCAGTTTCATGATCACTCTTGATTTTTCGAACAATCTTCTTTAATGTTGTTTCCATCTTTTTGATAAAATCAATCATGATTTGTGCAACTTCAGATTTAAGCCTGAGAAAATAAACCCACGTAAATCTGAAAAAATCATCAACAATAACTAAAATGTACCGTTTCTTGTTGAGAGTTGAAACAGTCGAAGGACCACACAAATCAATATGTAAAAGCTCCAGAGGTGCAACAATTTTCGAATCTATCGTAATTGGATGACCTTGTTTATGTTGCTTGCCAACTTCACGAGCTGCACATAAAGAATGATTATCAAATTTAAGTACAGGTAAACCTCTTACCAGATCTTGTACCACCAGTTTATTGATGTTTCGAAAGTTGAGATGTGAAAGTCTTCGATGCCATAGCCAGCTTAGATCAGATGTGGCTTTCGAAACAAGGCATACAACAGGTTTGCCTACAATAGGATTGATGTCCAGAGTGAACATGTCACCTTTCCTTTTGGATTTCAGTAACACTTCGTTTGTGTTGACATTCGAAATAATACTTCCTTCTTCGTTAAAGAGAACTTGATTGCCAGTGCCCACAACAAGTTGAGAAACACTTATCAAGTTATGTTGGAGACCTTCAACATATGCAACACGATTCACTGTGAATTGTCCATTTGTGATCTTCCCATATCCTTTAACTTGACATTTTTGATTGTTCCCAAATTTCACTACTCCAACATTTTTGAGACTTCGAAAATCTCATAAATTTTCCTTCTTCCCAGTCATGTGACGAGAGCAACTACTATCAATGTACCACTTGTTATCATATTGCTCGTCACATAGTACCTACAATCAGTGGAAAAATTTAGGTACCCAAGACTTTTTGGGTCCTTGGAAATTAGATTTCAACATGGAATTAAATGAAGAATTTTTGACCCAGTCACAAACTTTAGTTTAGAGACTATCAATAATGTCCACATCATCATTTGTAGGAACCGAAACATAAGATTTCGTTGGTTTCGGATGTACACTGACTTTACCCTTTGCATTTTGAGTTTGTGACTGATCTGTCTTTGCTTTTGTGACTGGTCTCCAAGCTTTGATGGAGATGTTCGAATCTTTTGAGGATGAACTTCCATTCGAAGAAGTATTGACATACTTTTCATAAGCTTCGTTGATTTGTTTTTCTGAGTATTTGTTGGATTGATAAACTTTTCCTCGTCCTTCGAGCCAGTGATCTATATTTTTCCTTGAAGTTATGCCTTTTTCATGTGAAGCCTTTAGTGTTTGTTTCTTCGTATGATTAGGAAAATTTGGCTTTTGAGGAACAAAATCAACTTTGGGATTTGTTAGAAAAGAATGAGCATATGATGTATCAACAGTTGATTTAAACTGTTGATGTTGAAAGACTTGTTGATTTGAATTAGATTTATTTGAAAATGCTCTTGATTTGTTAGTGTCAGAAACTTTCGAAAACTTTGGTTGCTTATTCACTTCAGACCTTGTATGAGTTGATTGAGATGAATGTTGGGTTTTTGTTGAAAAAGAGGAATTTTTAGCTTTGAAAACATTTTTGGTTGATTGTGATTCAGACATCTTTTGAGACTCAACATTTTGCCAAAATATTTTCTTTCTTGCTTGTCGTTTTGAAATGTTGTTTTCCTTTGAAAATTTGTCAATTTGATCTTTAAATTCCTTAGAGTTTAGTTTGACAACTTTTTCATTTTCCTTTTCAACATGTTTTGTATTTTCTTTTTCAATTTTTGATTTTTCAACCCATTGGCTTTGTGGTTTTTATCGTTGAAACACATACAAATTCTTTGTTAAGTTGTTTTCAACTGTGTTTTGATTTGCGAAAAAGCCTTCATAAGTTGTTTTTGAATTATCCTCCTAAACTAACTTCTTTAATTCGGGTTTGATATTTTCAACATTTCCAGTAGTTACGAAGACTTGGTTTGGAAAAACAACATCATCAGTACACTTGAAAATCGGGTAAACCACCGTATTCGCTTCTAGGTAATGAGCACCTTGTTCAGTCAGCACTTTTTCGAACTTTTATGTATCTCCATACACTTGGTCAACAACTATACGAGGAATTTCTTTTTCCTTTGTAACTTCCTTTTTCTTCGTTTGTTTCTCTTCTTTCTCATCATCACTATCATCTGTTTGGCTGTCTCTGACTTCCACAAAGTCCACATCACAAACTTTCGAAGTTGAGGGTTGATCAGTGTCAATCTCAACCAACAAATCCTTACCTTTTTATTTTCCTTTAAATGATGATGCAACATTTATAATAGACAACTGAGAACAATCAACATCCTCAATATCACTGATTTCACTAATATTGTCAGAATTATCCTCAATATCAGCAAAATTAGATTGAGAATCAGATGTTGAATTCTCAGTCTTTTTCAAGATGTGAATTTGTTCAGACTTAGTCAAAGTGTCATTTACAATTTTAACCAATGCAGTTGAATCAAAACATTCATCTATTTTAACTATTCCATATCTATACTTTTTATTCGGAACTTTGTTAAAATCAACTATTTCTTTTTCACAGTCATACGAAATGTTATCTACCGTAGCTCTTTCATAAGCTAAAAATGGCAGCAATTTTCTATGTTGTTCTTTACTGATTTCGCACGAATGATGTAGTTCAGTTAATTTCCCATACAATCTTTTAGCTGAATTGCAGTAAATCTTCCTCTGAGCTAACAACAGTTTAGATTCACTAGACAAGTTATCCCTATCAACCATGATATTAGTTATTTGAAGTTCTAAACAATCTATCTTAGTAATTTTCGAATCTAGTTTCTTCTGTGTCTCTAGCAACTGCATAGACAGCTTCTTAGCCTCATTGCTAGCAGATACCACAATTGAATCAAAATAAGTAACAGTTTCATCGAAAGATACGAATTCAGAATTATAAGCATGTATTGGAATATTGAAAGATTCAAGAATATTACGTACCTTCGTGGTCATCGGAGATTTGTCAGCGGCTTTTGATACGAAGCATCTCCCATGAACTTCGTATGCCTACTCATCTGATTCTTCTTCCATCTTTGCAAAAATTGCTCCATGGGTTGGATTTCGCATCTCCTCATCATCTGTTCCAGATGACCAAATTTGATAAGTTCCATCTTCTTCTTCTTCACCACGAGCAACTAATGAAAGATTATTTGCCTTCGCACGCACCTCCTCTAACTTTTCCACATAGTACGCTTCATCCTTCGTCTTATTCTTTTTCTCATCTTTCTTCCTCAGCATGCAATCATTAGCTAAATGATTAGCCCCGTTGCAATAATGACAATCAATCCCAACATCTCCCTTTAACTTCTTCTCTGTTTTTCCCTCAACAAACTTCATATCTTTCTTTTCTTCCTTCTTCTTCTCATCCCCAACACTTTTACTCATAAAATTCCCTTTTGTCTCAGATGACTTTTCCTTCGGATTGAATGGCTTTTTGAAGAACTTTTTCGCACGATTGTTTGAATAGAAAGCAATCGCCTCATCATCTGAATTCATGATAAACCCTTCGTCTTCGTCTGAAACATCTTTCTCAGCTTCCCTTTCAGAGATCTTTGAAACCAAAGCTAGTGGACCTCCCAAACTTGCCTTCGATTCTTCAGCAATTTCGTTCACTTCGCTTTCATGAGACTTCAGCTGATTGTACAAGTCATTCAAAGTTGACGTATCAAAGCTCTGTTGATTCTTAACCATCATGCTCACACTATGCCACTCCTTACGAAGACCCATAACAAAAATTAAATTGAACTCCATGGCTGATCTGGTGATACCATATCGATTGCATTGATAGATTAATTCATTAAGACGATCATAGTAAACTTCAATCGTTTCACCATCTTTATGTCTGAAGTCCTTCAGTTCCACTAAGCATTGCTTCACAGAGTTAACTTTTGTCTTCTCACTCCCCTGAAATTTCTCCTTGAGAATGTTCCAGATCTCCTTTGCAGTTGTACAACTCCTCACATAGTTGTAAACAACTGGAGGCAAAGCACCTCTTAGCTCTCTTATGCATCTCTTCTTTAGCTTTTTCAGACGATCAGACTGATTCTCAACTTCAGAACTTCCAGAAGATGATCCAATTGGTTGAACGTTCATTGGTGGATTGAGATTGCTAGAAATGCAATTCTACAGTTCTTCATCCAATCCGTTGAGATAATCCTGCATACGATCAGCCCATTGATCGTAATACTCAGGGATTAGCATAGGAATTTTGGTGGATGATCCTAGAAGATGAGAAAATGAAGTCATGGAATTAAGATTGAAAGACGCCATTGATGTACGGAATAAATCCTTGAGAATTTTTGAAGAAACTTTGAGAATTTGACTACAAACTATATGATTCAAATCAGAATCACTAGTAGAACACTCGATTCAATGATTCAAGTGCAGAATCGAATCACTGACTTAGATCCAATGAATTTTTCACTTTCAAAAAGTGCGGAATTTCTTAAACCAAAAAGTTGATTTTAAAACTTTTGAAAAGATAAAAATCAAATCAGAGATATGATTCCTGCTCTGATACCAATTGATGAAACAATGAATCGAGTATAAAATGAATCAGAGTTTAATGATCAAAGTAGGATTGTGAGATTTGAACACAGATGTAAATATGATCTTGTTTCAGCTCTTTTACGCTCTCAAGTTTTACAGAGTACAAATGACAATACTATAAAGACTCGTATTTTTGTGACTCTAGTAAACACTCCTATTTATAGGAGAGGAAAACATAAAAAAAATATACTAAGGACTATGCGTTAAGCTTTGAATACAATGCCCTAGTAAAATAGATTACATAAGATACGAAAACTGAGTACATTCGAAGACATGAAACCCTTCGACTAATTACAACTCTATTTACCCTTACATTTCCGAAGCGTATCATGCCTTTGCAGGGCGAGACCTTCAACAGAACACGGTCTCCAACCTGGAACTCCAAGGGTTTTTGTCGTTCATCGGCGTAGCTCTTTTGTCGATCTTGTGAGGCCTTAAGTCGTTCCCGGATTTGTACGATCTTTTTTGTGGTTTCGCGGATGATTTTTGGGCCAGTGAGAGTGTTGTCAGGGACTTGCCCCTTCGCTAGCTGCGTGTCGCCTACCTCAGCCCAGCACCGAGGGGATCTGCACTTGTGGCCATAGAGAGCTTTGAACGGCGCACCCTTGATGTTGGATAGGTCGCCGTTCGTTGCGAGAAGGTTCAACTAAGAGTAGTTGAGTGTCCCATGACGTATTCCCAATTGTCCGGATAACCCTCTTACTTTGTCCATGTCCTTGTGGGTGGCACCCTTTGTATGAATACTTTCGGGTTCTTCGAAGAGTGATGAATTTTTGAAGTTCGCATCTAATTTGTCGTTACGAGTGACGAGAGTTTTGCGATAACACGATTTAAAACAACAGGATTTGGTATAACATGGACTCAGTCGGACTAAAGAGGATGTCATCGTAGAATCGCACGTTAAGTTGGTTTGGAAGGATTGTTTTGTTTAGAGCATTGATGCCCCTGGGTGAATGTCTATGGTGTTTTCTGTGTTTGACTCGAAGTTAACAGGTACTACTAACACGAGGATCCTAATGTTTCGAAGTTATGAACTTTCATGAAATGGTTCTTACTAGATCTCCCTATGATTGTTCGGTGTATGCAAGCCGTGTATAATTACAACTGACCCTATTGTATTCACTAAGCAATCATAATTTGCTCATTAGGGCTTTAAACCTTATAAAGATTTCGTGATTTAATCCGGACGAGAAAGTAATCACAATTATGAACATTTAACAAGGTTTTCGAAAACGTACCAAAATGTGGCAGGGTCCTTCGATGCTTCCTCACTCTCGGAGGTTAGGCTCCTCCTGTTTCCTCATTGTTCTTCTCTGTTGGGCAATATCTTTTGAGATGTCCCATTTCGCCAGATACGCAGCACACTTGGACTATGCTAGCATCAGTAGTGGAAGTGATGTGTTGGGTTGGGGTCTGTACGGAACAAGTGTCCTGGCCATCCTTAATCCTTGGACAATTTCTTTTGTAATGTCCGGGTTCGCCATAATTGTAGCAAACTTGGTTCATCCTTACACCAGAAATCGAGGTGTTTGGCTGTGTAGGTGCCCTGAAGTATCGTGCGGTGTGTCCTTGCCTGTTGCAGTTCTTACATCGAAGTTTATGGCACTTTCCTACGTGGTGGAAGTTGCATTTCTCGCTACCTGGTAGTTTTCCAGCATATTGCCGCACTGGCGTTGGCACTGGTTGGGTGGATGTGGCGGTTGTAGAAGTTATCTCGAGTTGTCGTTTCTTGGCAAGTTTCTGAGACGATTTGTTCTTCCTCTCGGACCAAAACTTTCGTTTGGCGCTCTTAGGTTTGGGAGCTGGAATGTTCTCTTGGACATGCCCTTGTTGATTTCCTGGCGTGTTGCTACAGCTTGAGGTGTGGAAGTCGTTCCCATTCCCATTTAGTTTGATAGTGTTAAGAACAGCTAAGGCGGTTGCTACGGCTGCTATGACAGCAACTTGAAACGTAGTTGAGTCCATCTGGAGGATTGGTGCCTTACTGGTGGATTTGTTCTGTTTCTTCGGAGGCATGATCTGCTATATGTCAAGAAAAGAGTTTGTGAGCAACAATGGTTGCCTCTGGATGTATCCTAAATGTTTGTCTATGCATTGATATTTCCCGTTTTGCTACTGACTCTCTTTGATTCGACCCACGTCCCCATGATGTGGTCTTAGCAAGGATAGAAAATATTTGAGCACACAAAGTTCACACAAAATAATATTAAGAACTCTTGTTTGCTCAGCCCATCGGGCTGGCGGAGTAACTCTCCCATTCCTTCGGCTCCAGATGAGATGAAGGATTAGCTATAAGAGTAGCTGTGGGTATCAAGTGATACGGGATTCAACTTGATGCTCTGGAGAAATCCCTGGAATGTCTTTCGGGAAGACATCGGGAAAGTTGTAGACTTTGGAAATGCTCTCGAGGTCTTTAACTTTTTGCGTCTCATTGACAACACGATCCACGAATGCATAACATTCCTTTCGTAGATGCTCCTAGGCTTTGACGCAGGAAATGATACGAGGGTTCGAACGATCTTATCACTGAAACCAGTGAGGACTCCGTCAGAGGGACGATTGAGACGAATCACTTTCTCAAAGCAAAGGACAATGGCACGATGTGAGGCTCATTCGTCCTATGCCGATTAGGACATTGAAGCTTTTCATGGATACTGATATAAAATCGATTGGGGAAAAGGAATGATCGTCTAAGGTAAGAGCACATCCTATGATACATGCTTTAACTGAATTACGATTGTTGTCATCATAACTGAAACTGAGATTTCATATTTCGGAACTCAGGACCTAACAATAGGTCTAAGTCCTGATATCAAAGAGAAAATTTCGGCAATATGGAAGACCGAGAGGTTTACAGAAAAGGGCTACTCAGAACATAAACATGAAAGTTATTCCTTCGGCTAGAAAGGAAGAACGAGTAGAGTGGTCCTCTATTGACGACGGGCACTCCTCAATTGAAACCCTAATTCGGCCAGCTGTCGCTCTACGTCAAGCAGGCGTCCTTCATACTCTGACTGGCGGGTTCGGAGCTCTTATGACCTCGGCTCGGGTTGTAGCTAATTCTCGCTGCAGAGCTTCGTTGTCCCTCATAGTTCTCCCGTGAGCAACTTCAAGATTATGAATGTGGTTTGTGTTGGCATCCGAGTCTGCTTCAAGTTCCATAGTTCGCTGAAGGGTTGCCACACCTAGCTTCACATTGCGAGCCACCTAGCGTATCAGGATTGGAAGGGCCCTGTCTGCAGGACCTCCTCCATCCATATTGTAGAAGTTGCGGTTACCGTTGTATGGGAGGGGTTGGCCTTGCTCATGGCTCCACTTATTCAAACTCCCGACCCACATAGAAGTTGGAGCTTGGAATTTAACTTGAGGGTTAGGATTTGGTATTGGGGTCACTTGAGGTAGGTTCTCGACTTCGGGTTCCGAGTCGGCCTCTTCAGGAAATGGTTTGGCAAAGTCATCGTCCAAAGGGATTTCATGGTCTTCTTCTGGCTCTGGCTCGATCCATCTGCCATCTTCTTGGTTGGGAAAGTACGGGTCGCCAGGGAAATGGAATCCAGCCATGCTATCTACGCGCGGTGACGGTATAGGAATAGTTAATAGGCATCGAATCTAATAATACATCCAATGTATCATGGCTACGTGCTTGATTCTTGAAGGATGGATCCTTGGGTAAGTTTTCGGCTTAGTTGCTATAGCATCCTAAAATACTCCTATAGTATTTTAATCCTTATGTTTGGCTCTAGAACTCCTTTAGTATCTAGGTAAATTTTAGACTTGCTGTAACACCATAGTCACTCCCAAGCACATGTTGGTCATGTCTCGAATGAATATAGTTGATCAGGCTATATTGATCCTAGATATGATTACATAGCTGCCCAGGTTTAACCGCACTGTCCAACATCCAAATACTTTTATTTTGTTCTACTTATGACACGGATTCTCGTACTCGGGTATACTTGTATACTTTGCTATAAAAATACTTATATTTTTGAAAGTATACTTTTTGTTTAGAGCACTTAGGCCCCTTAATGTTTATAGTTGTATACCATGTAAGGTTCGATATACTTAGTTGACCATAAACAATAGCTCTGATACCAATCTGTCACACCCCTGAAACCGATGGCGGAAACGTTCCGGGGCGGAGGACGTCAAGTGTAGTATCACAACAGTTGTATCATAGTAAGCGAAGTAAACACAACCATTACATTATAATAAGAATATTTACATTCTTTGAAAACATGTTTTATACATAACAGTATATAACAAAAGTAAAAGACGTGACTCCAAAATGCTCCGTCTCCTCCAAAAGTTGGCAAGAGTACCTGTCTATCATTGCCCTAAGAATACAAGCAGTTTTAAAATATCAGCATAAAGCTGGTGAGTTCATAAGCGTTTAGTTCTGGTGAAAGAAATGTTTCTTTGATCCTTTGAAAAGTGTTTCTCAAGAAAATCCTATATTTTCCTTAAAAGTTGATAGTTGGTTATCTGTTCTGGTATGAGGTGTACAAGTGTCTACCATACTTGTATCGTTAGATGTAGTTTCCTTGAAAAACCCTATTTGTTCTCGGTGAGATGTATTAGCCTTATTACATAAATAAAACTAATAAATAAGTAGTGAACTAGATCCTAAGGGTATTACTAATGCCCTCTAGTAATCAAATCGGTTATTACTTTGAGGTTAGTTCACTTGTTTCATTATTACAAAAGTAAATTTTCGCTACCTAAGTTGTGAGTGTCATAACCGTACTTAGACTAGATAAGGCACGTAACGGGGCCAATATCTTTTTATGACTTTGTCACCCATGAACCTAACGGTCCCGGTGTAGCTGGCAGCGAAGGTGCGGGATAGTCAGTCCCATATAGATCTATACACAATAGTCACGCTCTCCCTCCAAGAGATTCTGGTTACAAGGTTTAGTCCTACACTCTCGTATCCGGTGGAGTGTTACCAAGGACGTGTCTCAAAACTCAGCCTAACAAATTTACAAGCAATAATACTGAAAATCCTGTTTATGTTTTGTATGAATCCTTTGCAAAATATCACATTTTATGACAAGATTCACAAGTTCCTTGCTTTAGTTTTGAAAACTGTTTCTACGAGTTGATTTCTTAATCGTTTGGTAAAACTGTTTTCTGCGTTAAAAGCATACTGAACATATAATTATTTTAAACAAAATAATATACTTGAGCACAAGTTTCCTTGTACTTTTGCTTGTATTCCACCCCTGAAAACATGAAAAACTCGGAAAAAGTGTAGGGGTATGAACTCACTGTTTGACGTGGGATTCGAGTGTAAGTTGCTAGGAATTTCTCAGTGTCAAATAAAGCCTCGGGCACAAACGGATCCTATTTAGCACGTAAAAGTACATATATACATTAGGTGAGGGCATATCACTATTTGTTATGGAAGGAAACCACCTTAGGGACTAGGAAACACTAAACTAAGTGTTAGAATCACATGTGTTTGAAGAGGGGAGTTTGCGGCCGTAATCAGGAGTTTACGACCCATATGTTTATGGCCCAGGTGTTTACGGTCCATATGTTTACGGTCCAGGTGTTTACGATCCATGGGTTTACGGCCCAGGTGTTTACGGTCCATGGGTTTACGGCCGTAAACACTTTGGCGAAAAGTGCGATTTTTGGTGTTTCAAGGTCCTTTCTAGCCTTCTGGAAGTGTTCTAAACCTCGTTTTTAGGCTTAGGAGGGTGTCGTGGCAACTTTGCACCCTATAAATAGAGTTTACGGTCAAGGGAGATTGCCTTGACCGTAAACACCCTTCTGGTCACGATTTCTAGGTGTTTAACAAGTGATTCTTGTATCTTACAAGCTAGGGGTAGTGTACTTACGTAGTAGAAGCTTGAAATGAGGTTTTTAGCCACCAAGAACTAGTGTGTGTTCTTGGTGTTCTTGGTGAGAGACAAAATCTAGAAAAAGATGAGATTTAGGAGATGAGACATGGATTCATCACTAGAAATGGATTTGTAACAACATTCAAGGTGGAAAAACACTTACTTCTTGAAGATCTTGGAGAGAATTCGAAGTTTGTAGAGAGAGGAAGAGAGAGAGTAGAGAGAGAAAGATTCTGGAGTGTGTAAAGTGAGAAATAAAGGCCACTCATCCCTTATATAGGGGTGAGTTTACGGCCAAGGGGTGGGGTGGAGGGTTTACAGCCGTAAATAGGGTTTACGGTCGTAAACAGAGTTTACGGCCGTAAACTAAGTTTGTGGCCGTGAACTCCTCTCGAAGGGTTGTTTGGCCCGAATGCTATGCTTTGACTTAGAAAACCTCGTTTTCGAATATGAAACTCGATTCAACTGAGTTTAGAACATTCCGATAGACCAAAAATGATACTAACGTGAACGGAAATAAATCAATTCAGACTTATTTAAAATGTATGGTCCTTCCCAAACTAAGAAATTTGACGGAATTAACTAAAAACCCAAATTTTATAAACGGAAATTGGGTAAAGATAATGGAAAAAGTTTCGGGTTGTCACATTAAATCACTTCCATTTTTAGCTCTTAATCCATAATGACCAACCATCTATTGCTCAGTTCTGGTCCTAATAAACGACATACGTGATAAAGTCGCTGACTTTATGCCTTTGCATGGCTAAATAGAGCTCAAGATCAAACCATATTCCCATAACATCTTCTATTGACCAAAAGCTCTTGCATGGGTGGATGATAGCAACCAAGATCCTATTTTTATGACAAATCATTCTCAGAAAAATCTAGAATTGGCAGCACTAAGGTATAGAGTAGCTC
Organism: Lactuca virosa; assembly: GCF_052849685.1. Taxonomy (NCBI): domain Eukaryota; kingdom Viridiplantae; phylum Streptophyta; class Magnoliopsida; order Asterales; family Asteraceae; genus Lactuca; species Lactuca virosa. The sequence goes on along the minus strand of NC_136433.1, from coordinate 261,911,571 downwards.
ATACTCACAAAAACCAAAATCATGGGACAAAAAGCATAAAAACCAAGAAGCTAACTAGATCTAACACAATGAACCATCAAGGTGAAAGCTTTATGCCTTCTGGAGTTGGCAACTGAAATGAAGGCACTGGATCTACAAGCTTGAGCTTCATCAAGCTTCAATGATGGGCTTCTCCTTCTTCAAAATGTATCACAAAATACACAAGAGGCTCAAATCTAACTCAAGAGTATTAGGGTTTCGAGTTGGGTGTCAAAGAGAGTGGAGGCTAATGATAAGAAAGGCCTCAAGGGGTTAGAGTCCTTAAATAAGGTTCTAAACCCCGAAATTAGGGTTTCCTCGTTACAAGGCTACGTAAGGCGTAACAAGCCTTACGCCCCGCTTAGAGCACTAAGTCCCCGATATGACTTAATTGAGCTACCTACGCCATGCGTAGGTGATTACCTACGCCCCGTGTAGGACCCATTTTCCAAAATAAAAAATAAAATTGATGTTTCAAGAGATGCATGTGCAAAAACGGGTGTTACAATTGACATTCACCTCCTTAGATACAAGGAACTATCAAGTTTAGTTAACATATCACCATTAGTACTAATTCAGTATCCACCAACAGGGACATCTTATAAAACCAATAAAATTATATGTTGCGCTGTGAAAAAACCATACCAAGTTTTTTAGAGGAATCCCAAACCTTAACAAAATTGCAAAAAACAATATAGCACGTAGGATGTTGATTAATGTAAGAAAGAAGATAATTCCACAACCTCTTATTAGAAAATTCATGTTGTGGTGCATAAAACTTAGCCTTAAAACATTTAAGTTTAAAAAACAACCCTTCACATACAAAAGTTACAATGTCATTTGTTCAAGAAATATTAGTCTTCACAAAAACAGAGGTGTCCCAAATAGAAACAATTCCACCGACATACCCTAAGCACTATTATATGTGTAATCGAATTGGTAATAACCCCAAACACTTTTAGATTTAAATAAACCCATGCTAGTTCTACGAATCTCTTGAATAACAAGGAAAATAATTCCATTCTTAGTGGAAGGTTCATAATCAAATGCGTTTTCAATTGGTTACCAAGACCACATGCAATTATAGATATTATATTTAGTTATCAACAAATTTTGCAGTTTTCACCAATACTAATTATTAAATTCATGAGATCCAACTCGATTTCATTCATTTCGTATCCCAAAAACCCACCAACTTCAGTATTTCGAATAAGCTAATTAATCAAAGAAATAACATTTCTTTATCTTTTAGCACCTTTAAGAAAAGATTTACTTGTTGAACATGTTATACCTAGCTAGAAAAGGTAGTGGACATTTCCGAATAATCATTCATGGCATTTTTCTTATAACTAGCTAAAACCACAAGAGACAATGCTATTGTTGGGGATATCCAGCAGCGCCAAAATATGTTCTAACATCAGCAACGCCAGAGATTAGGAAAGGGACACATCTTAATAAGGTTATGAAAGTTATACCTCCAAACCCCTAAGGGTTCCATTTGTATCATCTTTACCCATTGTAAATTCAGTGAATTGGTTATTAGTTTTTTCATCTTTTAAAACTTATGAACTCTCATTCCCATTCACCTCACCATCCCCATTCACAAGATTATGCATTTCTTCATGATTGAAAGAATCCTCATCGGATTCACCACCTGTCCACCTTCATTACTATATTCTTCATGTTCATTGTCATCTTCTAATATGATTACACTTTTTTACTATCACCGGTTCATCATCATCATGAATAGTACTAACCTGATCCAGTATTTCATGCACATATATCTTCCGTAACCACCAACATTTTTTTCCAAAATAATATACATAATAGGAGTCTATATAAACTCTTCCTCTAGAAATGTTTTATTCTTGGTCGTCATCCATAAACATCACTTCCCCCATTCATTACAAACATTTTTGAAGGCCTTAGAAGTCCATTCACCTAATTTTAGTTAATCAATTTCAATGCACACCATAATTTCCACACTATAAAATTCTTTATAAACGATTTCAATTCTTTGAAATACAGCATCATCTCCTCGTGTTGTTAAACTTAAAGCTTGTAGTTCTTTATTTAAACTCCGACCAAACCGAAGAACCTCAAATGTAGTAAATCTTTATGTCTCTAAATCCTTTTCTTATTACAAACTCTATAAAGGTTTGCAATGAGGTGTACGTATGGAAAACTTCCTTGCACTACATATGATTTATTCTGTACAATAAACGAACCGCACGAATCAAGAATCACTTGTTTTCCATCCTATTTTATATTAGCTACACCCACAGAAGAAAATGACTTTGAATTCCAAGTCCTTGCAGGTAATTAGCATACCTTTACTTGCTGATGATTGTTTTGAACCCTTACTTGAGCGGTCATATGTTTTTGAAGAGAACCCAAAGGAAATCTATGAGATATCTGATGATGAGGACTAGAAATGTTTATATAAACTCTTTATACCTTTATATAATGGGAGTCCTTATATAAACTCTTCCTCTAGAAATGTTTTATTCTTGGTCGTTATCCATAAACATCACTTCCTCCCATCACTACAAACCTGTTTGAAGGCCTTAGAAGTCCATTCACGCAATGTTAGTTAATCAATTTCAATGCACACCATAATTTCCACACTATAAAATTATTTATAAACGGTTTCAATTCTTTGAAATATAGCATCATCTCCTCATTTTGTTAAACTTAAAGCTTGTAGTTCTTTATTTAAACTCCAACCAAACCGAAGAACCTCAAATGTAGTTAATCTTTATGTCTCTAAATCATTTTCTAATTACATACTCTATAAAGGTTTGCAATAAGGTGTATGTATGGAAAACTTCCTTACACTACATATGATTTATTCTGTACAATAAGCGAACCGCACGAATCAAGAATCACTTTTTTTCCAGCCTATTTTATATTAGCTACACCCACAGAAGAAAATGACTTTGAATTCCAAGTCCTTGCAGGTAATTAGCATACCTTTACTTGTTGATGATTTTTTTGAACCCTTACTTGAGTGGTCTTATGTTTTTGAAGAGAACCCAATGGAAATCTATGAGATATCTGATGATGAGGACTAGAATATTATGTAATTGTGATAAAATCCCATGCATTCCTCTACTTCAATAAACAAATTTATACAAATATACATCAATGGGCCAAGGGCCACGTATGGGATAATAATCAAAATACAAAGACTATACAAATATATACGCTAACAACCCAGCGCAGTTTGAACGAGGGTAGAATCACGAACGTTCAAGCTGGACCAAAAATCAAGGAAGAAGACTGAAGCGAGACTTTTTGTAATGAGATTCGCATATTGAGACCTAGAGGGAACATGAAGGACACGAACCTGACCCGTAGCAAACATGTCACGAACAAAATGAAGATCAATCTCAATATGTTTGGTTCTTTGATGTTGAACTGAATTTTGAGACATATAAACAACACTAACATTGTCGCAATAAACAAGAGTAGCCCGATGAGGAGAATAATGAGGCTCAAGAAGTAAATTACGTATCCAACATGTTTCAGCAACCGCATTAGCAACACCGCGGTACTCTGCCTCAACACTAGACCTAGTGATAGTGTGTTGGCTTTTTGAAGATCAGGAAAGAAGATTGTGTCCTAAAAATACACAGTAACCAGAAGTAGAAAGTCGAGTGATAGGACAGCCAGCCTAGTCAACATCCGAGTAAGCAATAATTTCTCGAGAGTGACAGGTTAAAATTTGAAGACCATGATCAAGTGTACCATGAACATAGCACAAAATGCGCTTCAAAGCTGTGAAGTGAGGCTCACGAGGATCATGCATGTAAAGATAAACCTGTTGAAATGAGTAGGTATTGTCAGGTCGGGTGAACGTGAGATACTGAAGTGCACCTGACAGACTATGATATAGAATAGGGTCTTGGACCGGAGGCCGTGAACCATCAAACTTAGCAGACAAGTCAGTAGGGGTAGATCGAGGTTTATAGTTTAGCATGGAGGCACGATCTAGTACCTCCATGGCATATTTTTGTTGAGACAAAAATAGACCGTCGACAGTTCTAGCAGCAGAGATATCCAAAAAATAATGGAGATAACCAAGATCAGACATGGAAAACTCAGTCCCAAGTATGGATGTAATATGTGAAAAAAGTTGTACAGAACTACCAGTGAGAACAATATTGTTCACATAGACAAGTAAGTATGTAATGTGGGTAACCTGTCTGTAGTTAAACAAAGATGAATCACACCTGCTGTTAGTAAAACAATGCAAGAAATAAATGTTGCAAATCACAAAAACCATGCCATCGTTACCTGTTTGAGAGCATAAATAGATCTATGAAGAAGACATACATGATGACGCTGAGATGGGTCACGAAAACTAGGAAGTTGTTGCATGTAGACTGTCTCCGGACGATGACCATAAAGAAAAGCATTCTTCACATCAAGTTGTCGAATATGCCCCTTGTGAGTGACTGATATGCTCATGATGGTAAAAATGGTGGTGGGTTTAACAACTAGGTTGAGAGTTTCATCATAGTCCATGTCGGGTTGCTGACTTCGTTCATTTGCAACAAGACGAGCCTTACAGAGAGAAAGAGTACCATTCACAGTCAACTCCTTTTTAAAGAGCCATATACAAGGGTCCATGTTTTGTTTTCCATTAATGTCGTATATTCTTATTGCATAGCTTTGAGCCAGTTTGGATCTTCGAAAGTTTGTGAGTAAGTACGATGAAGAGGATACTTAGAGTCAATATGAAGATTTAGGCGTTAAACGAGTTTCATAATACCATGTTTTAGCCTAGTGACCATGGGATGAGTAGTGACCAGTGTATCAAGTTAAACATTGATATCTGGATAAGGAGATGTGACATCATTAGTGAAAAAATTAGGAGGAGGAGATCGATGACCAGTTGGAACAGGAGGACTCTCGGTAGAAGAAAATAGAGATCCAAGAGAGGGAGATGGAGGGTCAGGAGGGGAATTAGTGGGCGTATTCAAAGATGATGATGACTCGGGAGTGATAATCGGAGGGTTGTGATCCTCGACAAAAGAATACGAGGGAGCAAAATTAGGAGTCATAGAGCCAAAAGGAAACACGGTTTCATCAAATACAACATGTCTAGATATGATTATTTTCTTAGAGTTAAGATTAAGACATCGATATCCCTTATGATTGGAAGGATATCCAAGGAAAGTTCATGGTGCAGATCGAGGAGAGAGTTTGTGAGGAGACTCAACATGTGGGAAACATGGACATCCAAAAACACGAAAGTGGTGCTATGTAGCTATTTTGTTGTACAGTTTGAGAAAGGGAGTGTCATTGTTAAGAATGGTGTAGGGAAGGATATTGAGAAGTTATTCCGCCATATGTAAGGCTTCAACCAAATATTCGGGTGGAAGAAGAGCATGAAAAAGAAGGGTACGAACAACATTGTTTATGGTGTGTGTCATAAGTTCCAACTTTCCATTTTGTTGACATGTGTGTGGACAGGAAAAATGAATTTTAATGTCATGTGTGTCACAAAGCTTCTGTAAATGTTCATTATTGTATTCACCTCCGTTGTCACATTGAAATTGTTTGATGTCGACATTAAATTGATTTTTAAAAAGAGGATGAAAGTGAAGAAATTTGGAAAAAAACTACATATTTTGCATGTAAGCGATAAATCCAAACAAAATAAGAATAATTGTCAAGGAACATTACATAATATTTATACCACTATAACTTACAACTGGTGAAGTCTACACATCGGAGTGTATAATATGGAACGGAAATAATGAAATAGAATTTGAAATATCAAATGGTAATTTAACATGTTTCCCAAGTTAACAAGGTTCACATAAAGTAGAAATTTTATTTGATGAACAAGAAATAAAACGATTATCTACTAAATGCTTGAAGGCATGATGATCGGGATGACCAAGACGTTGATGACAAAGAAGCGGAGTAATAGTGAGAAGTGCTTGAGAAGATGGATTAGTCACATGATAGAGATCTTCGGTGCTATCACATCGCATGAGAACTTGTTTGGTTCGTAAATCCTTCACAGAAAAACCAAACGGGTCAAATTCAATAGAACACGAATTTTCACGGGTAAAGGAACGAATATAAATAAGGTTTTTAATGATTTGAGGGGTGATTAAAACATTTTTTAAAACAAGAGTACGATACGGATTTTGATAAGGAATAGGGGAATGACCAACGTTACTCACCGGTACTGAAGATCCATTACCAACTAAAACAAATGAAGAAAAATTATGCTTATTGGAAGTTTTAGTAAATATACCAGCATCTTGATGGAGATGGGTATTAGCTATTGTATCCATGTACCACCCTCGACTACCCACATCAACCATTGAAGTGGTTTGGAATGCATGTGGAATGCTCGTTGGTTGTTGGAACATATGATGTGGAGAGTGGCTGGTTAGAGCTTGAGGATGAGAGCTTAAGAGAGCAGGTGGCCTAAAAAGCTGATGATGGTGGGTTTGTTGTTGTGGCCCACCTGGAAAAAGGGGCATGTGGACTGACTGATGTTGGGCCAAAGGATGTTGTAGCATTGCTGACGGACTTGGTAGAAGAACAGGTTGAGCCTATGCAGGATTCGACAGAGGATACCATCTGTACCCCCAACCAAGAGGTGAAGTCGTCGGATGTTGTTGTTGATGTGAACCCCCACTAAACCTGTCGCCATTCTGGCCACCAGAGCGGCCTCTACAATAATACTTTCTATGATTGGTTGTGTTGGAGGTGTCATCAGTGGTGAGAATGGTGGGAGAAGAGTCGTGATCTTGAAGTATTTGGTGTTCTTCAATCAATAACATGGACCATATTTGCATGAAGGAGGGTAGAGGATCACGATGTCGAATGGTGGTAGTAATGTAATTATACTTGGCAAACAACCCATTGAGAGCATAGGATACAAGATTGATCTCAGGGACCAGATTTTCTAGATTTTCAAGCAAATCAACAAGATTCTTGATACGAGAACAATAATCACTAATAGAAGAGTCAACTTGAGTGATGTTTTAGATCTTACTGCCAAGTTGGATGGAGGTAGTATGCTTATTTTCTCTGAAAAGTAGCTCCAGGCGGTTCCAAACTCCACATGTAGAGGATTTTTTCTTCAGAATCATGTGGAGAAGAGGCTGAGACAACGTGCTGTAGATCCAATATTTTACAATGAAGTCCAAACGTTCCCATTCTTAAGTGGCTTCAGGAGACTTGTCGGTGGTGGGAAGAAGATGTTTAGAGAGACCGTATCCCTTGCAATAGGTTTCAAATAGTTCATGCCATATGTCTGATGGGTTTTGTACATAACAAACAATCCTATGTGTGGATGCAACCCTAATTTGAGGATCTATTTTTTCACTATTAGACATACAAGCATTGAACACAAAAACTAGAAACCCTAGGATGCACATGTAATTTTCGAAAATAACATATAATTAGGGTTAGGATACGTACCTCGATTGTTATATTGTAATAACAATCAAATCCTTGAAGATCTTGAACTTTGGTAGCAAGCGCCACAAGTGTCGCGCCTCTAATGGCTCACAAACAAACCTAGCAACCAAGGATTACTATGGAGAGAGAGAAGTAGAGTAGAATTTTGGCCCTTAGCCTTTCTTGGAGTGCCTTCGACAAAATCCAACCCTATAGGGGTTTACATAGGTGATAAGGAAGGTTTAGGATAAGGCAGGTGTATCTTAGATAACCCTAATCCGTTAACTTCCTCCCTAAGGCTTCCAAGGCACCCTTAGAGCCCAAGGAAACCCTAGGACACTCTAGATTTCGGTCCCCACCTCTAAGAGAGGTTCTAGAATGCTCAATGCACAACTTTTGAACATTGTCACCTTTAGTCCCTGCAGTTTCAATTAATTCCTTTAATCCCAAAATTAATTCCAAATTAATTTCTGATTAAATATTAATTAAACAATATGATTTCTAATTAATATATTATATCCATAATACATTAATAAATCATTTATCTTGATTATTAATTTATTAACCAAGCAGTAAATTAATAAATCATTCTTCTCTCTCTAACAATTATCCTATTCAATTGCCAGGTTTGAAGGTAACCCAAAAGGACATTGCTACTATCAATTCAAGTACATAACAATTATAGTTATGGGTTTAGACACCTAATCCAACAGTCTCCCACTTGGATAAGTCTAATAACTATAATTGCAAGTATAACTTTAAAAATTGACAAGCAAATTTTAGCTACCAAAAGCCGTTGTCGAACTCTGACCTTGTCAATGACGTGTCCTTAGATAAGGGATCATATATTCCTCCATTCTCAAGATATCGTATGAACTGAGACATGGATTTCTATCATTCTCTCTGTTCATGTGTTGTTTTCCGATTTCCGATTTATGACGACTGACTAATTTAACAGATCAAATCAGTCCAGGCTTGGCCAAGCGCTTTATGGTGTCATCACTAAATCATCGAGGGGCCCATAGATATCGCTTTTATCCAACTTTGGGTAAAAGGTACGGATAAACATCGACTCATATGCTTTCTCTATTTACTCATCAAATCACACACAACAATACGTTTTATAACACCAAGTTACTGGTGCGTTTACGTATTATCAATGCGCAACCGATTTGAAAACTGTAACTCATATCTCTTTGTTTCAAGAATGTAAGATATTATCGTCTCACAATCACTCGTGATAAAATCCATGAAGTGATTCAAGTGAGCGTGGGTTTAATCCAATACTCTAATCTTATTAAAGCACTCATGAACTCTACAACAAACTTTTGCTATGTCAAAACACTTTAGACAATCTACAGACGGACTCATGACAGTCTTGCTTCATACCTACTCCCAATGTATGACCGACTGTGGATGTTTGAATAACCTAGTTATTCTGGAAGTCAAAACATGCAAAGTGAAACACAATAATAATACTTAATCCTATATGACCCCAAAACTTTTCAGTATAAATAAAACACCTTTTATTTAGTCACCATATTGATTACTCATTATTCATTGTATACTATTTCAGATAATCAACTTGACACTTGAATTATAACAACAGTTGTCCCATGCACCAAGCATGCACACTATGTTTACCTATGATCCTTTCTTTGTGAAATAGATCAATTGGAAAACATTTCCAATGAAACTCATTTCACAATCCCCAAAACTCATTGTTAGTGTAAGAATATAAAATTCTTGCCACTATTAGAATATGTTAGATTCTAACATTTTATGCAACGATCCTTTCGTAATGTCACTGCACAAAAGTCACCAAGACTCAGCCAATGAAATTACAAAGTTCTCTATCAGAGATTGTTTCAAGACAATTCCATAGACGTGAAGTCTCACATTCAAAGTACATTCCTTTGAACATACTTCTTGCATAAAAGTTCCTAATCTCGACATAGATTCTTAATATCTAACTTCTATTTATGGAAATGTTCCATATTTGCCATATGACAACTCATTCTAAATAGAATCTTATCTATTCATAATAATGTCGATATGGTCCATCCAATACTATACTTCCAACTACTCACAAGCTACAAATCCTTAGGAAATCTTAGATCGTCCTTTGATAGTTGTTTAATCATTTTAGTCAAATCCGATTCTAGTCCCTTTTCCCTCTTAATGCTCTAGGCATTTGGAAAATTTTAGAACGGTTAAATATTATAGCATATGCAATCGATCCTATACCCGAAGCGTATGGGACACGATTCATAATGTCTCACATAAAGACGTGATACAAGACTGGTCCTCTGCTATAATATTTCTAATTGCCATGTTCTCAAAATTTTGATTATGAAAAGGGATGCCGTAATCATAACCAAATTTTGAGACTGCGATTATCCTTTCCATATATAGAATTTCCTTATGTTGAACCATTCCAATATAACATGCATATATATATTTGACTAAATTTGACTAAAAACTCACAATCTAAGCTTTTAGATTTGAAATGAAGTATAATATTCTCTCCCTTAATTATAGCAAAACAACTCTTCATCCCTTGCAACTTTGTAAATTGAAATTCTTGTTTTCTATAATTAGTATTATTAACTCGCAAATCATAATAATGATGCTCCCACTAACATGAGAATTATCTTCTTACCAGCATAACACTTATGCTCCCACTATCTTTCACATGTATTCAGAAATCAGTTGGACTTCTAGAAATCAATACTTATTGACTTTCTTACCGAAGTTCATATTTCTGATACGAGATGCTTCGATAAGCTTTTATCTAAGCTCATACACCTTTTAGAAAGCTCACATGTGTGTCTAAACAATTTCAAAACTTATAGCAATAAGTCTTAATTGTTCAAACCAATTTCCAAATCTCACAATTCGAACTATGAAGAGTGATGTCGTAATCATAATCGAATTTGAGCATGCAATTTACACAACTTCTATCTCCTTAAATTCTATCTTAATGAAAGCGTTTCCTAACAATCATTTTCATGAATTTGAGAGAAACCTTATGACACTTAGATTTTATGGTGTATGCGTTCCTATCCATGTGAATTTGCCATAACCATAATCGTAAGACAAGGTTTATGACAAAATCAAACTCATATTGACTGAACTCGTTGAATCTCAATTTCTTGCCTCATGGTAGCACGAGTGCCCACCATATCTTCCAAGTTGATAAGCAGCTCACCTATTCAAATCAATGTACTTTCCATTGATCAAGGTGCTTTGCTTCTATGCATTCAAATGAGAACTCATAGAACTCACATGCAAAGCTAAATCAATTGGAATGGAAAGGAAATAAGATTATGTCAACCACGATAGGTTATAAACCTCAAGTCGTGTGCTAGTGATGATCAACTAGGTTTATTCTTGATTTGTTCCTGAAACTATTCAATACCATTAAGACTCCCACTGACTCCTTGACATATAAGGTTCTATTATCAATAAACATTCATTGACAAACATATATTCAAGAGTTAGTGTAGCTTTTAATCAAGTTTAACACTTCACACAATTGGTCCTAGTTGGTCTTTGTCTTCTACAAGACATCAGATCTTACCAATTTCAAATGTGCAGGAATAGGAAAAACTTTTTCAAACTCCACATTTGATAAGTGTTATAAACCTTCTTAAGACATGTCACTCAAGTTACAATCTTGGAGTATGACTCTAAGACTCGATATTTGAATGAAGTATGATTCACCTTTTAACTTAACCATTTCAACAATTCCGGTTCCTCTTCTTAGCCATACTAATGCACTAAGATTTACTTGGAGGAATAATTGTGATATGGTTTCACAATCATTAAGATGCTCATAAAACATAATACTCAAGTACTCTCCCATCTTTTCAGATTGGAGAAACTTTTATCTTTCTGCCTAATCGATTCTTCTTATTCGTTCTGCCATTCATTGAAACTTTTTCAACAACTTATAATTACACTTAATCTTATAAGTATAACCATATTTACTAAAATATAGTAAATCATGACGAATAATTCTACTGTTCTTTGTGGTGGACTTGACCAACGCACAACCAAGTGTACCTAATCTCCTAGTCCTTCACTTGACTCTTGGTCAAGGAATTAGTCTCAATTTTGCCAAATACAAAGGTCCTTATTCTTCACACAACACAAGTTGTATGATTCCAAGTTTCTGTCCAATTGAAACTTGGGTGATGAGAAACTTTCTCTATTTGGTAAACGTTAGACACTTATCACAAATAACATAATTAAGAATCAAATCCATTCACAATTTTGCTAACAAGAAACGTTCAAACACCAATTTTCACGAAAACCATTGCAAGGAAACATAAATAAGACAAAATCAAAATTTATTTCATTGCGGAAAAATCTTGTCCTTACAATGCGATTACAAATGAAAACTGTGGAAATATTCTTTAGCAATCTATCCTAACTCTAAAGTAGCAGCTTAAAAATCCGTTCTTCGAATCCATGCGATCGAAATCCATTTCTTCATGATCAGATTCAGCTTACTTCTTCCTTTAAGCTTCCTCTCTTTTCTTCGATCCTACAAAACATCAAAATGCAATCTTATCACATCATGTATTAAGAATCAAAAAAATAGGAACTTATAGAGTCCGTTATTGGATTTTACCTGAAGTAGAGCCATACCTCTTGACTCTCCCATCTCTTAGATCTCTCAGGTAGTCAGGACAGATTCGTCTCCAATACCCCTTCTCTTGGCAATAAAAGGAAATGGACTCTTTTAGAACAGCACATGGAACAATCTCATACTTTTCTGGAATTCCAATGTTGCCAGTGTCCATTGAAGTTTGGGAGTTTGATTGACAGGTCAAATTTGGTTGACCAGTGCGCCAAATCATCGTTGATTCAGCAGCAACAAGCAAGTATGTCAAATCAATAAGGGTCACGTCATGATCCATCATATAGTACTCTCTTACGAACTTACTATATGAGTCAGGAAATGACTGAAGAACCCAGTCAACAGCCAACTTACCTAAAATATCGACACCCAACATCGTTACCTGTCAATGTGTGACTTCATCTCTAAGACGTGTGCACACACATGTTTCCCATCTTCATGTTTACTTGCCAAAAGGGCTTGAGTGAGCTTGAACTTTTCAAGTCTTCGAACACGTGGGTTAGGGAGAATAATTGGAGGAGGTGGAGGAAGTGAAGTAGGATTTCCATTTCCACGATCCAATCATAGAATATCATCTTCAGGTGGAAAGATTTTTCCAAAGGATTCAGGAAGGCCATGGTTGTCAGAACTAGACATCTACAAAAGGAGAAAATTCAAGTTAGTTGATAAGAGTCCTTGATATAACACCCAAATGAAATATCAAGGCTAGAACCCAACACCATGTTCTACAACTTGGAAGAGGGATGCCGTAATCCAGTTGCAGAACATTTGAAGGTAGGTAAATGACGATTTACCAATTTCCACCATGAAAAACGAAAAGAAGTTTAAGTTTTAAATGAATTGAAACTCGTAGATCTTTTGAGATTCATTGAACTTTTCAATGGCATGTTTAATCTCGATTATGCCCTTCATTTGTGACTGGGATGCCGAGGATCACAAATAAGGTGTGAATAACCATGCGAATGTATGTGGTGCACTCAACGTCATCATCACCTAATCAATGTGTCGGTTAACCACACACGCTCCATTGATCTATGACAGACATCGAATCACCCTTCACTACGAATGCCAATCCCAACTTAGTGTGCCGGTTAACCATACACGCTCCACTAATTGTCTCGGCAGGGGTACAAAGTGTAATTCCATGGATTAGCATACAATTTCACATTATGCCTAAAGTAACTAAGATTTAGGAATTTATAAAAGCATTTAGTAACTTTGTATTCATTATACTTATGATGGAAGGTTGTGTCCTATCCTAACCGTTCGGATAACGACCCTCCACTAGTCAAGAGTGCGGTGGGTAAGGGTTGATACCCATTCAATAGCCATTTTATAGGCAATTTCCTTAAACACCCCTTAGAGACCAGCTTCGTGAATGAGGCCTACTAATGGTAAGACTGACTCTTTACTCATACATATATAATATTAGACTTTTAATTTTATATATATATATATATATATATATATATATATATATATATATATATATATATATATATATATATAGTATAAGGGTGTACTTTACACTTTTAAAATACTAGGTGGTTTTATTAATTTTCTCTTTTAATTAACTTAATAAAACCATAAGGGTGTAATTGGAACTATCTTGATTTAATAATTATTAAAAAATGAAACAATTAATTAAATTATTAAATCAAATAAGCATTACCAATTTAAATTAAATATATTAACTTAATTTAATCCTATATCCATGGATTTTGAAATTTAGGCAGGGATATCTTTAATTATCCAATTAAACAATTAACAAGATGATTACCAAAAATAACAACTTATTAATAGATTCCTTAGATTTTGAAATCTTCTGCTTGGAGTGGAAGGCAAGGCTTTCAAATTTGCCTAAAAATAAAAAACCCTAGGGTTAGGAAACCCTAGATTTCGACTCCAAGGTGGCCAAAGGAAAGGGTTTGAAAACCCTTAGGGATTTTCGAAAAATAAGGTTCTTAAATCCTAATTTGCAAAAATTTAAAGGTCTTAGGGTTTAATAGCCATAAACCCTAATTTTGTCTAGTTCAATCAATTGTACCAAATCTAATTGAAAACAAAACCATACGCTCTAATACCACTGATGTGTTTTGTATATAACAAACAATCCTCTGTGTGCATGCAACCCTAATTTGAGGATCTATGTTTTCACTATTAGACATACAAGCATTGAACACAAAAACAAGAAAACCTAGTAGGCACATGTAATTTTCGAAAATAACATATAATTAGGGTTAGGATACATACCTTGATTGTTATATTGTAATAACAATCAAATCCTTGAAGATATTGAACTTTGGTAGCAAGCGCCACAAGTGTCGCGCCTTTAATGGCTCACAAACAAACCTAGCAACCAAGCATTACTATGGAGAGAGAGAAGTAGAGTAGAATTTCGGCCCTTAGCCTTTCTTTGAGTGCCTTCGACGAAATCCAACCCTATAGGGGTTTATATAGGTGATAAGGAAGGTTTAGGATAAGGCAGGTGTATCTTAGATAACCCTAATCCCTTAACTTCCTCCCTAAGGCTTCCAAGGCACCCTTATAGCCCAAGGAAACCCTAGGACACTCTAGATTTCGGTCCCCCCCCCCCCCCCCTCTAAGGGAGGTTCTAGAAAGCTCAATGCACAACTTTTGAACATTGTCACATTTAGTCCCTACAGTTTCAATTAATTCCTTTAATCCCAAAATTAATTTCAAATTAATTTCTGATTAAATATTAATTAAACAATATGATTTCTAATTAATATATTATATCCATAATACATTAATAAATCATTTATCTTGATTATTAATTTATTAACCAAGCAATAAATTAATAAATCATTCTTCTCTCTCTAACAATTATCCTATTCAATTGCGAGGTTTGAAGGAAACCCAAAAGGACATTGCTACTATCAATTCAAGTACATAACAATTATAGTTATGGACTTAGACACCTAATCCAACAATGTCATATTTAATTCTTTTAAGATCAACAACTACGGGGACTGCATGTTTGATGTTAATAAAGGAAGAAGGTTTGTCAAGAAGAGAAGAACAAGAGGTCGAATCCTTGGTAGTCATGATTGATGAAGTAGCGGGAGGGAAACAGAATTGATAATAGGAAGAAAAGAACAGTCGATTCAGCGGCTATGGTGCTCCGATACTATGTAATTGTGATAAGATCCCATGTATTCCTCTACTTCAATAAACGAATTTATACAAATATACATAAATAGGCCAAGGGCCATGTATGGGCTAATAATCTAAATACAAAGAATATAAAAATATATACGCTAACATGTTAGGATGCATAGAAAATAATTAGTATTAAATACGTAGGAATTTTTAATTTTATGCTCTTTGTAATGTTTGGCTCGGCTTTATTTATTTTTTTTTTTATTTTTTTTTATAGGACAAAATTTATATGCTAAAATAAACATCTATGAGAGGACAATGAAGTTAATTTGGTCAAAAATTACAATAAGAATGTAAACATATTAAGTGAGGAGTCATCTCATTTAAATAATATGGATTAAAGCTAGAAAAGATGAGAGTCTAGTGCTTGATCTACACAAGTCTCTCTGAAGAAGATTATTTTGAAGAAAATTGAGGAGATTGTGTAAAAATTGCATCGAGATTATCCACATATCGTCAAAAAAATTATTCATAAGCATGAAATACATATTTTGACACAAAATCACGTTGCGTCTGACGCTTTCATGCCATAAATAGCTACTATAGCTGGAACATGAAATTTACAAACAAATTATTGGTTCGAAGTGTCGATGACAACCGGGACATTGCTTTAAGAAGACAAAAGGCTTATCCAAGAGTTCATAACTAAAATAAAGTATAATACACAAGAAAAATCTATGGTCAAAGATAAACAAAAATTGCATCATTAAAAAATTGATTAACAATGAACAATCGATCTTGTCACTTCTATCCCATGGGATTTCATTCCAACTGCTCCATCTGTAATTTTATTATATATACAATACGGACTTTATTATCTTTTAAGTGTGGGGTGGGTATTGATTATAATGTAATGCATATTTGAAGTATAGATTTCATACAAGTAATAATGATGTGTAATAGAGATATATGATTATATAGGTAAAGAAAAAAATAAAGACAATGCTTAAATGGTAATATGTTACAAAGTACATCAGGAAATACTGCTTAAGTTTTATTTAGCTATTTTTGATATTTTTTTTAAAAAAAAAAATTCAAATGAATTTTCAAATTGTAAAATTAGTCATCTGTTAGGTTAGATATCTAAGAGTTTTTAATAATCAACGTCATGCTCCCGTTGAAAATTTATTAACCAACATAAGGTGAGTTTGGTTTCCAAGTAAAAAGAATAGGAAAGTAAGAAGAGTTCCAAATATAAAAAAAGTGAAACATGAAAAAAAAATATCTAGTTAAGCTTAAGAAAAGAAGTCAATTTGCGAGCTTTGAGATGAAATAAAAACACATATAAAAATATATAAATCTACCATTGAAAGTCATGGACTTCTTTTAATGGCCTTTTGAAGGAAAATATCGAGTATCCAAATATCTTTCATAGAAAGTTAGGAGCTAAAACTAGTCAATTTGGTACCATGTGTAGTCAAGAGACATCATAAAAAAGTTATACAGAAAGGAAAGTGGAAAGTATTATCTCAAATAGAAACATCATTCTTAGATAGTAACAAAATCTTGGAAACTTAACAACAAGACCTTGAGGTGAAGAAATAGTTAAATGGTATACTAAATAAGTTATGCATAAATAGTGGGTGTCATATCTAAAAGTTTTCTTTTTATGATGAGCAGATTTGTTTAGAGTCCTAGAAAGACCATATTTATATTCTTAATGATTGAACGTAATGGACAATATTTGTTTTTGTTCATCTTTTCAGCATTAATTATAATTAAGAATCTAGGAAAATTGTCTAAGTAAACTTAAATGATTGAAATTTTGTTGGCGACAACTAAAAGGCAAGTGTGGGGCATTTTGATGTGTCCTAAGTTATACATACTTAAAGGGATATTTCATATACTTTTAAAGGCATTTTTTTAATAAAAGATGACAAAAGGTGATTAATTGCTTTATATTTATGTTTTGCCGGTGGAACTTAGAATGAGAATGATTATGAAGGTAAATAAAAAAGAACATGGTTTTGCCATGAAATGCATGGCGCGTCGCAATTTAAGTTGGTCATAAAATGCTATAAATAGAATTTTAATTTCATCCAGAAAGGATAAATGAAGAAAGAAGGAGAAAAAAAATGTTATCCAAAAATAAGGCAAGAAGGAGTGCAAAAGAAACACATTAGAAGGAGAAGATCTGAAGCAAGGAGGCTCACAAAGGTGTATTTGGTTTGTTGTACATTAGTTTTAGTATTCATTTGCTTATATTCTTAGTTTTTTTCTATGAGGTAAGTCCCAATATTTTTATTTAGAAATAAATGATCTGACTTGATTATGATTTGATTTATCAAAAGGATATTAGAAGTAGTTGACTTTATTATGTTTTCTTAATTAAAGATCCATGAGTATTAATATTGATATTTTTTATGTACATTCATCCGAGTCTCATAATTATGATCAATTTCAGATTATGTTTCTTGAATCATATTGTTTATTAACTTCTCCAAGCTGAGAAACTAAGTCAAGAGAGTAAGAAGTGGCAATTAGTGGAAGGCTTTGTCCATAGGATAGACATTCAAAGATTGATTTAATGTTTGTGATTCTACTATTGATTTAGACAATCTAAAAGGTTTCCATGACTAGTTGGACCGAGCATACTAATTAAGTCACTCATAATACGAAATAACATAATGAATACAAGAAAGCTATCACTACTAGAAGATAACTTAGAAACATATGATTAAGGATATAACTATCGAATTCATTAACTAAGGTTTCGGTGAACTTCTGATAATATACATTGCACTTCGATTGAATCAGTCATAATCATTAGGTGATTCAAGATCTGAACAAAAGTATATTTTCATTATTTATTGTCGGAGTATTATTATTTGATGTGTTGACTTTAATGTTTTGAAATATTTTTATTAGATATTTATTTGTTAAATTTCGATCATGTTCATTTATTACATAAGAATTTTCTCTACCAGCACAATTTTGTTCTCCTTGAGTTTGACACCATTCCTTACTCTAGCTATATTATTCATGATCGGGTACATGGCCTTGTGTTGATAATGTCAGTTTGAATTAGTTAGGTTTTAAAAATTCAAAACTAGATTTGTATTTTTAAGGTTATCTTAATAGATTGTCTCTTACACGTCAATGGTAAACAAAGAAGATCCTTAAAGTAATTCATATTGAAAATGATCTAAATTTTGAAAGTGTTTTGCGGAACTATCATTACGCTGAGAGGAGATAACGAAGTCTATAATTTATTATTGTTGATTTTTCCTTGTTGAATCCAAACAATTTTGTGAATTAGTTGTTGATATTTTCAAGAATTTATCAGAAGAAAATCTTAAATAAATAAGAATGTGCACAACACTGTTTATCAACAGGTAAGAAGATCTATGTAGTATTACCATGCTTAGATAATTTGATTTAACCGACATAGAATTAGTAAAGGCTTTTGGAAAAGTAGTGGAAAATCCATGTATTTCATTGAAAGATACTAAGAATTACAAAGATATGTAGATTGTGAGAGATCCATGATTGTTTATCTTGGGAAGAAAGCTAAACAGCCTCAGGAGAGACTAATTTTTGTTGTTGACTACAAGGAAATGTTTCTAACCATATATATTCAAAATTTGTTGACTCAAATCTTCTCATGTAACCTTAACTATGATCAAGACAAAAAGGAGATTCGAGAACTTCTTACATCGTAATTGAAAGTGTGGAAATCTCTATTTATCATTTCTCATATTTGCATATAACTTCGACATTTATTGACTGCATGTTGAAGTAGTTTGTAGAAGTTATTAAGTTCATTCAATAAATATGTTTATCACGTCGTCCTAAGTTCCTAGTGCGTATGTTAGTCTAAGCTAGTCTGTTGAGATGAACCGTCAATGTCCACATGTTACATTATGATTAGATGTTTCTTCAACAATTGACCTTATATATATGGTGATTTCATTTATAGATATTAGCAATTTTTCTCGCTCATAGCTTCTATGTTGTTGGAGTTATTAATTGTAATCATTTCTTTTATCTAAGAGAAAAACATAGTATTTACTTCTCGATGTTCATACTTTTGCATTGTATCTTTAACTGTTCTTGAGTAAAACACTTATCAAGAACTCATCAGGATAAGTTACACAATGGAGTTTTCTAGTAAGAGTACCTAAGGTGATTCATTTAGAGTAAAAAGATAGAAATCTATATCACTCGTACCAAACCTCCAAAATCAAGAAAACACCATAAATCAAATTACAGTTATAAGGACCAAAACAAAACCAAAATCATATTATATAACCTATAATATACAATACATGCATCTATTCCAACACTTTTCAATCTTATGTTGTCCAAAGTCCCCAAAGTAGAGGGTTTGGAAATCGAGCTTATGAGTAACCTTCCCTTTTTGCTTATTTATAAACTAGGCACAAGTGAACCATCAAATTGAGCCACAAAAGGGATAATTAGCCCAACATTTGAAACTTGAGGATTATCTAGAAATATACTCGCAACGACTAACACGACTAAATGCCAATTTGGATACTCGGGATTTCCTACTCAAACTTATCCTAACATGTATGTAGTAAGTAAAAAAACTTAGAAGTATTTTCTGAAATAAGAAATTAGATTTTATCAAACAAATAAAATTTTCGAAAATGAATTCCTGAATGTAAATAATAGTAATAGAAACCACATTGCAAGAAACATTATATATAAAATAATATAAGCAAACGAAGACAAGAAATCAACATAGGATGTGCACTCTCGGTAAACTGAGCTTAGTTACTATCTTTAGCTAATCCATCTTGCTTTTTATATTGAAAACTCCTCAAACTTCACTTATAGATATGATCCAAGGTTATATAAAGAATAAAATACCCTTTAGAGGGTCCTTATATTTTTAAGAATTATTTTGCTTGTTTTAAGCCTGTATTGAAGGTTTGTGCAATTAGAGGACAAAGGCTAAAGGGTTATCCTTTAAAAAATCATTATTTATTCTCTTATAGGGTTACACAATCATGTAACATTTTCCTTGGGATCACATGCCCATATAGTACACATCACACGTAAAAAATGAACTTTTACTCTTTATGCATGGTACTTCATTGCTCTTTCTCCCAAACACTGCCAAACATCACCAATGAGTCTTAATGAAATAAAAACATTATAATGTTATTATTTCATTGCTTTTAAGTCCTATTTTATACTTAAACTAATGGTTAATATATTTAGACATCACAATAGCTATATATAGACTTCATTACATCAACAATGAGTCATAAGCTCTTAAAGGTTTCGAAATTCTTCAATCATCATCCCAGTCACTTAATATATTCTTAATGGACTTCTAAACAAATCAATAAGCTTATAAAGATATAATTAAACAATTCTTTTCATGATTACATACTCTACACATGATTCCAACTCCAGTTATGAAGTTATGAGGCATTGTTTTTTTATAACAAATATTTGTGAGTTCGTTTAGATGTTTAAACCATTTAAAAAAGGTTTTTTTTGTTTAACGTTGGTTACACCAAGTTTAGTCTATTCCAATGGTGAATCACCCTTGGAATTACCATTGCTAATCACATATAAAATATAGGACATAGGAATCATCATGAGGATTAACATGATTGAATAAATAACACCTTGAATCCAACTATAAGCTAGATTTGAATTCGTAAAGTCAATCACAACATATAATACCAGTCACTAAAGCTTAAGTACAACTTCAAACACAACACTATGCTTTAAAATTCCCCAAATCCACCACTAACGATTGAATCGCTTATTTGATGGGGGAAATGATGATTAATTAGTGTTTTAGATTACAACTAAAGGTTCAAAATCTTAATAAAATAAGTAATAAATCCATCAATTTAGATTCAACCCATGTTAGGTGTAACATCCAGTTTTGAAAGTGTTTCATTGCTCGGGGCTACGACCCAATCATCAGTTGTCATAAGGTCTAGGGCCTTGGGAAAGGAAGGATTTGGCCCAGTTCAATTTTGTGTTCGGAGGCACAAGATTTAACCGTAACCTGATGGTTCGATCATTTATGGGTTTTGGTTTTTATTCGGAAGGTTTTAAGGCTTGGACGTGTTGTTAGGATAGTAGGGCTTCTCGCCACCTTTTCGTGGATAAAAGGTTCGTTGGAAACGGACCTCAGATGAGGAAGTTATTACACTTTGAAGTTATTGGCAATATTGGTCCCTAATCGAGATAAGTGGCAAGGCAATTCCATGCATCCATGGTGGCATGTGAGAGAGTACGCCCAACGTAAGCTGGGGTATGACTAGCGTAGGAGGGATAAGTGGACGTGGGTGTGGGAGGCGTACACCCAACGTACAGGAAGTACGCCCAACGTACGTCCATAGTCCCCAAACTCTAATTTGTAGGGTTAAACACTATATAAAAAACATTATGTCCTTAAAGATCAGCCTCCCTCTCACCTTAGGTAGCTCTCACGAAACCCTAACCTTTCCTTTTGTGTTCTTGGAGCTTAGAAGGCCACTTGAAGAGTATTTTGGTGCTTTTGAAGAAGGTGTTCACTCTTGAAGGTTCATTGAAGAAAATAGAGCTTTTAGATCCAGAACCTCCTCAGCATTTGACTCTCATTTGAGGTATAATGTCTTAAACTTGGTGGTTATTTCCTTAGATCTCTTGTGTTGGGTTTTTGGACCTTTTTGGTCCCAAGGATGAAGATTTATGGTTCAAATCCGTTTTCTAGGCTTAATATTGTCACCCTTGGTGCTATTTGAGTCCATAAGACAGAAAGTTGGCATCTTGAAGGTCTTGATGTGTTCATGCATGAGATAAGGTCACTCTCATGGAAGTAGAATGTTATTTTTGGAGTTTGGGCTTATGTGGGGCATGCAAAGTCACCAAGTCAGTGACTTTATGGGTTTAGATGTTAAGTAGAGCTCAGATCTGTGATTTGGTCCCTTGGCTTGAAGCATTAAGTGCTTAATGGTAAAAAGGATTTAACTGAGGAGTAAGCTGGGCGTACAAGCTGGTAGCGCAACGTACAGGTCACGAACCTGGTACACGCTGCGTACAGCTGAGTACGCCCTGAGTACTCAGTCAGAGTGGGTTTCACACAAGTGGGCCTTGGTTTGGGCCATTCATTGGACTTCGCTACTTTGGGATTTTGTGGGCCATCAAAAATCAGATATTTTGGGCTAAGAATATGTTTGGGCTTCAGGGTAAGGCCTAGTAGAGGGGTTGGGCCCAATTTCGAAAATTGGGCCATTAGTGGGCTTTTATGGATTTTACCGTTGTGGGCCCTGTCAGTCTTGGGCTTGGGACTTAGCTATGGATTTTGTTGGGAAAGGGGTAAAATGGTCAATTTACCCCTAAGTATGAATTAGGGATCATGGATTGGGGACCAATTTCTAATTGGGTAATATTTTGGTATTGATAGTTCGAGGAGTTGTTATGGCAGCAGCTAAGGAATTATTGCAGGGAGTTTCAGTATTTGAGGTGAGTCTCCTCACTGTTTTTATGGGTCGAAGGCACCAATGCCAGCCCATTTGGTTTATGTACTGTAGGAAGACCCGGAGGTTAGCCCTAGGCATTATGTATGCTAGTTGTCTTTGTGATGCTTCCATGGAAGACTAGCAGGTGTGTTGAATCATAAAAAGTGATCCTTTTAAAGTTGGTCTACCGCAGCCTTCCAAGATCCGCAGTCAACTCTGTTCAGCAACCCCATCCGGAGTCATCATCATCCACAGTTCAATATCTAGCTTTCTTAGTTTAGCTCTTTATCTGCTTTTCTTAGAATACTCTCTTTTGTCCAGTATGCCTTGCATGGCTACGCTTAGATAGTTGAACCAATGTAATATTTGAGTCTCTATATATAGAGCTCAATCTTTCTTATTCTATATATCAGATAACACTATGCATCTTGAATCTCATATCTTGTGTTATTACTCTTATCTCCTTCTTACTCTCAAAGTTCACTTGAATATAACTGACTATTATCTCTCTTCGGAGCAAGTCATTCTTGACTTAATCACTAAGTTTGATCTCACTTACTAACTTTGTCTGAATGCATTCCTTGTTAAGAATCAACTTATGTGTATACTTGATATAATACCTGCTGTCATTTATATTTCCTTATATTTCCGCACCTAACTCTCTAATTATCTAACTCTAACTTATTATTATTGTTGAGCTTTTAGATCATTTGAGTAAAATATTCTGCAACTATACTTGTTCTAACGTTTGTTCAAGCGTGTCTCAAGTTTTTTTCTCAACAATTGGTATCAGAGCCAAAGTGGTTGCCTTTTGAAGCAAAAATCTGATTTTCAAAAAGCCTTCTATACCACTGAAGCTCATTTCTTCAAAAAAAAAAAAACAAAAAAAAAACACTTTTCAAAACAAAGAAATATGGCACATGCATTATCTCTTAATGTATCAAACAATGTTGGTGGTTCGTATAGAGCACCGATACTTGTAGCGAATGAATATCATCACTGGTCCCAGAGAATGGAAAGATACTTAAGGAGACTTGGAAGAGACGTATGGAGATCTGTTGAAGAAGGGCCTCATGTTCCTATCCTTACTCCAGTACAAACCGATGGAGCCACAGCCAGACTAGGAGGAGGTCAACCAGCGTTGAATCGTCCCACCAAAGACGATCTTGACAAAATGGAAAATGACGCCATTGCCTTTTATGAGATTTCGTGTGGAGTTGGGCCTGACAAGTTCGACATAATCATAAATTGCAAGTCCGCAAAGGAGTTCTGGGATGTTCTTAAAAACCTGTATGAAGGAACTGAACAAGCTCAAGACAAAAAGCTTACTACTGCACTCAATGAGTTTAATAACTTTAAATCTCATGCGGGTGACAGTTTGGAAGATTCCTTTAAGAGGTTTAATCTGATAGTCGCAAAGCTATCCAATGCTGGCACAGTCCGAAGCAACCATGAAACAAATCTTCAGTTTCTAAACGGTTTAGGAAGACACTGGACGACTGCCAAAATAATTGTTCAAGGGGATATAAAAATTCATTCTCTGTCTCTCTATAAGCTCTACGGTGAATTGCAAGCCCAAGAGTCTACGGAACACAAAGACTGTGCAGACTTCGGTGGTCCACTTACTCTCGTAGCACAATCTCCTCACTCTCAATCATACTCCACCGCATATGACAACCCTCCGCAGTCATATGAAGCAGACTCAGAGTATGACGACGAAGAAGAATTTCAGAATGCAATCGCTCTTGTCAGCCAACAATTCAACCGATTACCACCTCCTTCATTCCGAAAGAATCAGCAGTATAACAAACCACCTTTCAACCACAATCTTAACTCTCAAAACAATCACTCTCGTTTCACTAGAAAACCTCACTCAACACCGCAGTCTCAAAATACTCAACCCAATGAGGCACCGCAGTCCATCCAAACCACTGACTCCAGTACTCCCTCAGAAGACAAAAGTGATGTTGTGATATGTCACAAGTGCAACAAAGAGAATCATTTTGCCAAAGACTGCAAGACAAATGTAGTAAAAGATAGAGCATTCTATCTCAGAATGGCTCAAGAAATGGAAGAAAAAGAAAAAGGAAGGGCATATGTTGCTCAAGTAAAAAGAGACCATCAAGTTTGGTCCTCTGGGGATGAAGATGAGGACATCAGCAGCGTCAAAGGAAAGGGGAAGATCTGTATGATAGCGACTGCTGATGAGGATGGCTCTACAAAGATGAAGAAGAATTATTGCTATACGGCGAAAGATGGGGCACTCAGCATTGTCGAACAGGTAAAACTTATGATTCAAACTCTAAATTATAGCATGCATGATTGTCAGCCCTTCATAGACAATCTTAATGACACATGTGTTGTCGTCCGTACAGACTATAACAAAGCATTAGATGAGAAGAACATTATGTCCCAGGAGATGTTTCACGTAGGAGGACGTTTGGACAACAAAAGACTCAAAATGGCTATGTTAGAAAAGGACTTAATGTTAGAGAAAGATGCAAGAATGTTGAGTGAAACACAATTAGAAATAGCTTTGAACCAGAGAGATTTAGCTCAGAGTGAAATTATACGTTTAAATCTTTTAATAGAGGAACTGTTTAATGAAAGTGAAGCCATCGAGAATCTTGTTAACAATGGGACTACTGACAATACTTATAATTGGGGTTGGTCCAATGGGTACTCTACCGCAACGGACTCATCACCCCGATTCAATAAGGACCGTCCCTACGTCCCTACGGACCGTGAATTTTTGTTTCCAGTCAATGACAAAACATTTGCTGAAGATATCAAAGCTCACTTTGGTAGACTTCACGATATGAGTAACAATTGTGTTATCGAGGAAATTCTCCCTGAATTTTCTAATCCTATAGATAGCACGACTCTTCCCAATTCTCAGACTTCATCAATTGCTGATGAGGAAATTGTCTTGGAACGTCCCAAAGTCTCAATGGACTTCCCGTCTCTGCCGTCAGACCGCAGTATCTCTTACTACAGTCAAGAACCGCAGTCTGTCCATCTACCTTCCATCAATTGTCTCACCAATGTATCCACTCAGACTTGTTCTGCGGTTGTTCAAAGCTCCGAACCGCAGACCATAGTCAAAAGTACTGTGACCATCGAACCAATTCATCTTGAATTACCAATCGAAAACTTTGAAGTTGGTCAATGTTCCCTGAATCCTGAACTCTCCAGTTCGGATGAATCAAGTCCTCGTTTCTCAAAATTACCAAATGTTTCAAGGAAACCGCAACTAAATGTCATTGACTGCGGTTCTCCTAAAACCGAGGCGAAAAAGGCTTTCAATTCTGCTACATAATGACAAGCGATAGGAGCACTTGCCTGATCAAATCCAGATCCGAAGGTACTATGTATCCTCTGGATGTCTCTCAGATCATCGGCAAACCGCAGCTATGTTTCCTATCAAAAGCCATATCCGAAGTTAGTTGGCTCTGGCACCGCAAGCTTGCTCATCTCAACTTCCGGTATATCAACAACCTGGTCACAGGGGAACTTGTCCGAGGTCTCCCTATTATGAAGTATCACAATGACACTCTCTGCCCTGCATGTGAGTGTGGAATACAGTCCAAAGCAAGTCATATTATGGTGATCGACTCCTCAATCTCAGAGCAACTGAAATTTCTCCATAGATCTCTGTGGTCCATCCACCGTAGCCAGTCTTCACCACAAGAAATTCATACTGGTTATAGTAGATGACTTCACACGTTTCACATGGGTTTTCTTTCTTA
The DNA here is from genome assembly GCF_052849685.1 of Lactuca virosa. Classification (NCBI taxonomy): domain Eukaryota; kingdom Viridiplantae; phylum Streptophyta; class Magnoliopsida; order Asterales; family Asteraceae; genus Lactuca; species Lactuca virosa. Next base: position 261,885,106 of record NC_136433.1, on the reverse strand, counting down.
GACTGAAGTCAGAAACACCGCAGGCACTCATCAATTTTATCAAGGAGATAGAGCTTCAAAGCAAACTACCAGTGCGTCGCATCCGCAGTGACAATGGAACCGAGTTCACTAATCATCATTTAAATAGTTTCTTGGTTTCCAAGGGCATAAGTCACAATTTCTCAGCTCCATACACACCACAACAGAATGGAGTAGTAGAGCGAAGAAACCGCACTTTGGTAGAAGCAACCAGATCTATGCTCAATTTTGCCAACCTTCCTCTCTACTTCTGGGCCGAAGCAGTGGCCACAACGTGCTTTGTGCAGAACCGAAGCATTGTGTGCAAACGTCTCAGCAAAACACCATATGAGGGCCTTAACAACAGAAAGCCTAATGTTCGATTCTTCCATATTTTTGGGTGCAGATGTTTTGTGATCAACAACAAGGATCATCTCAACAAGTTTGCACCAAAATCTGATGAAGGCATCTTCCTTGGCTACTCAACGAACAAGGTAGCCTATAGGGTTCTCATAAGACGTACGAGGATAATCGTCGAAAGCTTTGATGTAAAGTTTGATGATTATTATGTCCGCAACACTTCTCCCTCCACCGAAACCAAAGCAATCCTAGAATGTGATGTTCCTGACTCTTCGGGTCCATTAAACATAGTTGAAGTTAACTATGATGGTCTCTTCGACCCAATAGAGACTGCTAAACTCTCTGAGGTTCTTGTGTCTCCTGAAGCCCAAATGCAACATGCTGAAGTATCTGGTCCTACGCTATCCGATGATGTGTCACTAAATACTTCCACCTTGCCAGTTGAGGGGAAAAACTCAACTTCGGACAATACCACAACCATCTAGGTTCCAGTACTAGAAGAAGCAGCTCCAGTCCCTCTCCACAGAGGATTTCAACCATCAAACGTTTCTTCGGACTCGGATGATGAAAACATAAAGAATATCGACACCAGAACTGACCCAAGAGTTTTCACAATTCCAATAATCCAAGGGGAACCTTCTCAAGCTCAAGAGGAACTTCCATCAGCAATCAAGGGGGAACCTCTTCCAATTGCTCAAGAAAATGATAATCTCGCTCCAACAGTCCAAGATGACTCCGCAGGCTGTTCTCAAGTCCAGGGGGAACTGCCGTCTCCAACCGTAGAGTCTTTCGATATTGAAGACATTCCCTCTGCCGCATCTGCTGATCATCTACAACCCCGTCTACACGTATGGACGAAGGACCACCCACCGGGTCAAATCATCGGAAACCCATCCGCAGGTATCCAAACTCGATCTTCTAAGGATTTATCTGATTACTGTCACTACGCAACATTTATGTCCTCGGTCGAGCCCCGAACGATCAAAGAAGCATTAATAGAATCAGACTAGATATCCGCAATGCAAGAAGAACTAGAAGAATTCAAAATAAACAAAGTGTGGCAACTCGTTCCAAAGCCGCAAGGTCACACTATTGTTGGTACTAGATGGGTGTACAAGAACAAGTTGGATGAATCCGGTGCGGTAGTCAGAAACAAGGCAAGGCTAGTTGCCAAGGGATATAGTCAACTTGAAGGTATTGACTATGATGAAACGTACGCTCCGATGGCACGAATGGAAGCCATCTGAATCTTCTTAGCATACGCTGCTCACAAAAAACATCAAAGTACATCAAATGGATGTGAAAAGTGCTTTTCTCAATGGTGAATTAAAAGAGGAGGTTTATCTTCAGCAACCTCCGGGTTTCGAAAGTCTTTAATTCTCAGACTACTGCTACAAGCTTGAAAAAGCAGTCTACGGTCTAAAGCAAGCCCTAAGAGCGTGGTACGAGACTCACTTTGAATTTCTTTTCTCGTCTGGATACAAAAGAGGAGTGATTGATCCCACTTTATTTAGAAAGGCAAATGGTAATCACCTTATGCTAGTACAAGTTTATGTGGATGATATCATCTTCAGATCTACTGATTAGGGGTTGGTGGATGAATTTACTAAGCTCATGACCAACAAGTTCCAAATGAGCATGAATAGAGAGATTAACTTCTTTCTAGGATTTCAAGTGAAACAACTCCCTCAAGGGATATTCATCCATCAGGAGAAATACACCACTGAACTACTGAAGAAATACTCAATAGACAACTGTTCTTCGGCCAAGGTCCCCATGGCCTTCGGATTATAGAGGTATAATTGGCTCATTGATGTACCTCACCGCAAGCCGACCAGACATTGTCTTTGCAATAGGTGTACGCGCAAGGTACCAGGCTGATCCAAAAATGTCACACATGACCGCAGCCAAGCAGTTTCTAAGATACTTAAAGGGCAGCAAGACTCTTGGTTTATGGTACCTCGCAGGAAATGACTTCAGCCTATAAGCATTCACTGATGCGGATCATGCCGGATGCAGAATAGATCGAAAACGCACCTCCGGTGGATATCAATTTCTGGGTGGAAGACTAGTCAGCTGGTCATCAAGAAAACAAAGTTGTGTATCACTGTCTACCGCAGAAGCTGAATATGTGGCCGCAGCCAGCTGTTGTTCACAAGTCTTGTGGATGAAAACACAACTTATGGATTACGGATACATAATGTTGCGGATATCAATTTATTGTGACTCAGAGAGTGCTATAGCGATTTCTCACAATCCTATTCATCACTCTAAGACGAAGCATATTGAACTACGGTATCACTTCATCAAAGACCACATTCTGAAAGGTAACATTGAACTAATTTTTGTTAATACTCATGAAGAGATTGCTGATGTATTCACTAAAGCACTTGACTCTACCAAACTTAACATTTTCTTACAAATGTTAGGAATGATGAATCCGGACCCACAATTCTTTTTGAATCCGGACCATCCTTGGTCTCTGTTGCGGGCCTAATTGAATTTATTTATGATAGATAGTTTTGGTATATCCTATGTATCGCAGTATATTCTATGTACCATAGTATCCCACATGTACCGCAACTATATATCATATCTATCTTTCAATTGTCCTTATTGTTAGTTGTTACTAATTTTGTTCAAGTGCTCTCCTCAGTTCTTCTACTGCAGTCATCTAACCATCCATCCGCAATGATAAAAGATCCATCCACAATGAAGTCTCAATCCGCAATCACATTGATTAATTTCTCAACGACTTCATAAATTCTTGAAACGTTGTGTGCTATTTAATGATCCTTCATTAAATAAGAAAATCATTCTAAAAAAAAAACATTCTTTGTGTAGCATATCACTGTTTCAGTTCTACTTTTCAAATAAACCTTGAGTCAGACCTATTTTGGGTACGATGACAAAAAGAACAGTTTTCCATAAAAATTTCTTTTAAGAAATCTTTTTCGTTAAAATGTCTCTTCATTTTACCCCCAAAACGTAAAATCCGTTCCATATTCCTCCTTTTTTACAACGGATTAACCCCCTCACCACACGTTCTTCAGACGTGAGGTTATTGAGACTGACATTTCATTAAATGCAACCTCTTTTAGCAAATTCAAAAAATAAAATAAAGCTTTTAACTAAATCATCTGTGGCTGGGATTGCTTCTCCTAATCTAAATAAACAACCCAAACGTTTTTTTTTATCCGATTCCACTTAGGGTAAAATGAATCTTTCCGCTTTCTGAAAACTCTCAAGACGAATTTCATCTCCTTCATCTTCTTGCACCCTGTTTTCCTGTAAGTTCTTCAAACTTTTTAAAAAAAATGGTGAAATCGGGTATATCAAAGAAACATTCCAAGGCATCTGCCTCTGGTCACCCAACTGGTTCAGACTCTGCTTCAAGGAACCAAACGCCAATGATTGCTTCAACCAATTTTAGGGCAGTGTTCGATGTGCATTCTTCTTACAATGCTTCAATCAAGTTGATGATCAAGTTCCTGTCAAATCATCCATTGTTTGGTCCTATTGATACCTTCACAGATGTGGTACCGCTATCAACACTCTTCAAATGTGTTTTCTCTGCATATCGTCCTCTCAACAACCTCAAGAGGTGCATCTGTATCTGGTGAATGATTCTTCGGTTATTCTGACCAAAGAGAAATTTCTCAACACCATCAATCTGTTAGTTCATCCTTCAACAAAGATCTTCACCCCAAGCATGGCTGACATCCTATCTGCACTTTACCAGATGGGTTACCAAAAGAAACTAAAAGGCATAGGCGAATTCAAGAAGAATCAGTTGCCTGCGGTATGGCAGTTCGTTTGCCATTTCGTGATTCGCAGTTTGTCCGGAAGGACCGGAGGCACTGATAACATGGGTCTCAAGCTGTTAGAGTTAGTATGGAGTATTTTTACTAGCCACGATGTCAACTACGATCAGATTCAGTGGGATGAATTTTTGCAATACAACCCCAAGGAAAGTCCAAGAGAAAATCCTACCGAGCTCACATTTGCAAGATTCTGGTCTCTATGCATCTCAGATCTTCATATTGTTGCAGAACTGAGCATGGGCAACGATGTCAACCTCTTCATCACCAGAGATCTAAAAAGGTACAACCCTTCTAAAGATCAATCTATTTTTGGACCCATTAGACGGCTACCAGTCCACATATTTTCTACACTTGGACTTGAAACCAATGATGTCACAGATCACATAGAGGCTACGGAAGGTATTGACCCATACCTTCCTACCCCACCTCTACCTAGTCAGAACAGACAAGCCTCAACCGCACCCATCAATCCTGATAGTACCACCGCTCCATCTTCCACCACTCTATCCAACTTACCTTTATCAAAAAGGCTCAAGAAGGTAGCCTCAGCCAACCAAGGCCCCCGCAACATCACCAAGAAAACATGGAACCCCAAAGAAGAAAGATGCTCCCAAGAACACTGAACCATCCAAGAAAAGGAAACTTAAACAAATTGTGCTTTCAGATGACGAATCATATGACAGTCAATCTCACTCTCCCTCCATGGAACTTATGAGTGATTCTGATGATGACACACAACCCATTGCTATCCTCAATAAAAGAAAAACCAAATCCACTGACCAAATGTGTGACCGGACTGATGTCGCAGCCTCTCAAAAGGCTCCGGTAGTCCTTGGAGTGGCCGCAGACCCATTCAATTCAACCATCGAATCCTACTCAGACACAGAAAGTGTGTCTATTTCAGCTGATCGTGGAGACTCACCCCCAACTCACTCCCAAGGGGATGAAACTGGTTCTCGCCCTAAGGTCTCCAGGGCTTCCTGTCTACATTTCTTTTCACCTGTGGAGTTGAACTCTGTCACACCCCCAAACCAGAACGGCGGAAACGTTCGGGGGCGGAGGACTTCAGGTAAGTATCACAACACATGCAATATAGTAATCAAAATACAAACAACCATTGTATTAATAAGTATAAGTTTTACATAAGTGTTTAAACATTACATATTCAAACACTAAAGTAGGTACAGTAGAAGACAAGAGTCGCGGTACGGTATTAGGTGGTCTTCTCAAAAGCTTCGGGAGTGTACCAGTCTACTGGATTCCTGAGAATACAAATTATTTGGAAAGAGTAGATCAGCATTTAAGCTGGTGAGTTCATAAGTGTTTTAGTTCTGTTAAGTATACTCTAAGTTCTTTGGAAAAGTTCACTGGTTCCTCAAGAAAATCCTATATTTCCTGAGGTGATAGACTGATAACCTCAATAGTTTCCCTCTGTAATTACTTAGTTTATACTAATTATATATAATCCAATATCGAATGGACAGTTAAATGGGTGTATCTGCCCTAAGCCCACAAACAAACAAGGAACAGGAAGTAAGGCGGAAGTCACACATTTCACTGTCAATCGGATATTACTTATGTATAATTCTGATGTAAAAACTAAGGAATTATAGATTTAACCACTAAAGGTCTAATTATGGATAAGTTTACAGAGATTGATTGACTAAGTTCCATTTGATAAGTAGTTTAATTCCATAAACCGTTTCATTTGTACAAGTGGTTTAATCCCATAAACTGTTTCATTTGTAAAAGTGGTTTAATCCCATAAACTGTTTCCTTTGCATAAGTGGTTTAATCCCATAAACCGTTTCTTTTGAAAGAGTGGTTTAATTCCATAAACCGTTTCATTTGTAAAAGTATTCTTAGTTATATATGTTCTATAGTAAAAACCTTAGTATTAATCCTGGAAAGTATTATATTATCCATAATACTGCCTTGTGGTTTTAAATGTTCAAAACCAGAAGTACAAGTATATTTACCATACTTGATTTCATGATACGTAGCTTTTACTGTAAGTAAAAACTACAGAAGGTATATTTGGTCGGGATGTAATTATCTTTTCTTACTGTTTTAAGAGAAGTATATTACTTAGTAATTCACTCGTTGTTTTATCCATGTGAGTTCTATTAACCATACTAATATGACTGATATGCCTGATGCGACGTTCTTCATGCGTCGGAATGGTATGATATTTGACACCCTAGGCCTGCCGGCCAAACTGTAGCGAACAGTAGAGGTGCGGGATTGTGAGTCCCATATAGATCTATACATAAATTCATGCTCTCGCTACAAGAGATTCTTGTTAATAAGTAAGGACTTGAGGTCGTACTTAGATAAGTACACCATGAAGAGTCTCACAAATTTATTGTTTCAACGAGATTTACGATGTATTATTACCCTGTGATTGCTAACTATTGTATTTGTACCTTTGTTAATGCAAACCCGGTATGATGTATTATTACCTCGTGATCGCTAACCCTGGTACTCTGTATCGTACCTTTGTTAATGCAATCCCGGCATGATGTATTATTACTTCTTTAATATGTTGTTCGTATATTAATGGTATTATACATATCCTGATATAGGTAAATGAATTGTTGGTACTTTCCTTGGAATGTGAATCATACTTGTATATTTAGTTTTGAATCATAAATTATACCTATTATAATTTATATGTTCTATCTGATTAGCATGATTTCTCATGGATGAACACCTTTGCTCAGCCTGATACAAAGGTAATGATACCAAAAGGAGTAACCTTTTATACTCATATATGTATAATATATATATAATTAAGAACGAAACGACCTTCGGACAAATAATACAACCTTAATTCCACATCCAAACAAGGAAAAGGAAATAAGATAATTCATTAGTCTTAAGCCCTTCAAATATTATTTATATATTTATACATATATAAACATGATTTTGGCATTTATAATTTGAAATAGTTTATAAAACATTTTTCAAAGAATTTAACGGAGTTTACATGACTTTAAAGATTTAACATGGCTTTAAGTCATTTTGAAAGTATTTGGTAATTCTTAAAAGCATACGGAAACCCTTTGTGTGATTATTATCACATACAGTTATTAAAACAATTTAATATTGTGTTAAACTTGTATTCCCCCCTAAAAAGCATTTAAAAACCATTAAAAAGGTAAATTATAGGGGTATGAACTCACTTTGATAAGTGGTGATTCGGGCAACATTTCGTTTCCCGGAAAGGAGTTTATTTGACGAGAAACCGGCTCAAATCGGGTAGAGTTTCGGCTGGAGAGAGGTTAACTTCTCGAGAATTCTGGGGCTCCGGGGCTTGCTTCGGGTTTTAGACACGATACCGGGGCCTTGGGGGGTCGTGAGAAAGTCTAGGGAGTGAAAATGTGAAAAGTGGTGAAATTTGGGGTGAAAAACCTCTCATATCCGAGAAGTCTCGCACCCTTTAGACTTCGTCGGCTGGTTTTGAATTTATTTTTAATATTATTATTTTTAACGGACCGGGACAGAAAATCCGTTAAAAATTCATAACTTCTTCATCCGACGTCCATTTTCGTCTGTCTTTTTACTGTTGTGCTACTTTTGACGAGACCTTCGATTCTCGTTTAAGTTTCGTCGGCTAAATATCGATCGATTTATATTTTGAATTTTTAGGTGTCTACTACTAAACCGAAACTTAGAAAAATCATAACTTCCTCATACGAAGTCAGATTTTGACGTTCTTTTTATGAACGTTCTCGGTTTAACATATTCTACAACTTTCATTTAGATTGTTAAGGCTAAAAAGCCTTTTATCGAAAATTCACTTTTTACACTGAGCAGTGTTTTGCCGGTTTTGTCGCGGATTTTCGATTGGTCATAGCTTCTTCGTTATAACTCGGATTTCAGTGTTATTTATATTTTTGGAAACCTTGTTACAATATCTACCACTTGGTTCATCCCAATTATGATTATTGATAAATTTATTTTTGACCAAATTTTGACTGGTGTCATTTTATTCCCCCGTTAGAGGGAATTTCGTTCCGAAATTAAGTCTAAAGTGATACTCATGGACTAGGTCTAATCTTCCCTTTCCCAAGTGAATATAGGTCCCCGGTTTGTAATCCAGCGAACCTTCACTAACGGGATAAGACTTTGCTTGGTTCTTTTGATTTCCCTATCCATGCTTTTTATTGGTTCTTCTATAGAGTGTAGAGTTTTATCTAACTTGATTTCATCGAGTGAAATAACAAGTGTTTCATCGGATAGACACCCCTTTAGATTAGATATGTGAAAGATGCGATGAATGTTATTAAGTTTTTGTGGTAGTATAAGTTTATAAGTACAAGACCGATTCTGGTAAGAATCTTAAATGGTCCTATGTACCTTGAATTTTGTATTCCACGCTTTCACAAGCGCATCTTGTCCTTCCGAGTTGAGACCTTCCAATGAAAAGGTCATCAATCCTGTAATTTCAAGGGTTTTCTTTTATCGAAGCTGTAGCTTCTCTGATTAACTCTGGAAGCTTTATGTCGCTTCCTGATTCGTATTTTGTTTATAGTAGTTTCTCGGATGAATTCCAGATCAGCGAAGGTGCTGTGTGGAAATTGAATCTCTAGCTAGTTGCGTATTACCTAATTTAGTCTAGTGCAGATAGGATCTGCACTTGTGACCGCATAAGGTTTTGAATGGAGCAACTTGAATGCTAGCGTGATAAAGGACTCGACTAATTGGTAAATGGGTATCCCATTCTTTACCATAGTCGATCACATAGGCTCATGACTACTCTAGTTCCCAGAGATTTTTGAAGTGACTGCCTGAACTGGGGGATGATTCTATTATCTCAGCGGAGATAACAGATATTGGAATACCGTGCACTCACACGTTCTAGTTATCTTCTCTACTTGCCACATTTTCAAGTTTCAAGGCTTCTTGTTGAGCCTCCTTACTTTATGTGGACATATTTGAATTGGTTATCATAGTCAATGATTGGCTCTATGACCTGGGTACTCTTTCCGACTTAGGGTGTCAGCTACTATATTCGCTTTGTCGAGATGATAACGAATTTCGAATTCGTAGTCATTTAGTAGCTCGACCCATTGTCGTGGTCTTATGTTGAAGTCCACCTGGTAGAATACATGATGTAGGCTTTTGCTCCGAAGTTCATGATAATACTCGTACTTGGCTCATTTACCATCACCTCGTGTATACCAGTCATATATAATTTAGATTTCATAAAACGTTCGGATGGGTGACTCTGCCCCAGGTCCACAACCAAACAAGGAACAGGAGATAGGGCGGAATTACACATCCTTAATCTTGTTAAGTCTAAATTATATACCACTCTCGTGTATACACTTAGCAGCGATAGATTAACTTAATGAGTTCTTAGTCTCTATTCTTGAACTTGACCTGCGGTACAATGATTTTCCTATGAGATCTATTGGGGTACTTCGGTAGTTACTGACTTCCAAGTTCTCGTATACAGCATAAGAACTTTCACATGGTAAGGGCCATGCCAAACCATGTCGAATGAGGATGTCGAAATTTTTTCAACGAAATAGATATTAAGTCGTTCTACGAGGAATGATTACTAGGATGATATCCTATGTACTTAAGTTTTCAGCGCTTCTGGTATTATTCTGTTATTATCGCTATGAACCCCTTTTTGATTCAAAATTGGCGGGTACTACCAATACGAGGGTTCTGATAATTTGAAATAATGAACTTTCATGAAACGATCCTTACTAGGTCTCTCTATAATCGCTTGGTGTATACAAGTCATGTATAATTAAGATTGGTAAGATCTTTGACTGAGCAATCCTGCCCTAAATCCACAACCAAACAAGGAACAGGAAATGAGGAGGGATTTCTCACTCTAAGTCTACAAATCTTAATTATAAATGACCCTTATATATACACTAAGTCATCATAGCTTACCTGTTAGGGTTTCAAATTTTATATAAGTGTTATGATTTAATTTGAACGGGAGAGTAATCATAATTATAGATAGTTATCGGGGTTTGGAAGCGTACCAAAATATAGCAGGGTTCTTTGATGCTTTCCTATGTATTGGGGTCAAACTCCTCCTGCTCCCCCGTCGTTCTTCTCTGTTGGACAGTCCCTCTTGTAATGTCCTATTTCACCACAAAGGTGACATATGGGAATGATTCCAACATCAGTAGTTGAAGTGATGAACTCAACCGGAGTTCTACAGATGCGGGCGGAATGCCCCTTCAAGTTGCATCTATTGCAATGCAGCTCTCGGAAAACTCCATGATGATGGTAGTTGCACTTGCTGCAATGTGGGAGGTTTCCTAAGTACGGCTTGGTCGGTGCTAGAATAACAGGGCTGATAGGGGTATTGACTGCCCCAGTTCGTTGCCCTATGTTAGGTTCTTGAGTTGAACAACTCCCTTTCTTGTTTTCGAACTTTCGTTTCAGGATATTAGGCTTAAAGTTCGAAGTGTCCTTACAAGTAGGTGCTCGTTGCTGTACTTGGCCAACACCACGATCGGGGTTACCGATAGCATTACTACTAACATTTGCATTGTTAGCATTAAGGTGTGCCATGACAGCTGCTACAGCTGCTGTGACTGCAGCTTGAAATGTAGCCGCATCTATTTGAAGGATTGGTGTTTTGCCGGTGGGTTGGCTACATTCCTTCGGAGGCATGATTCTGTTTCATGATAAGAAAATGAGCTCGTGAGCGACTATCGTGTCTCTAGATGTATTCTAACCTTTTGTATTTATGTATAAATCTTTCGTTTTGTTATATTGTTCTCAATGATTCGACCTGCATCCCTATGATGCAGTCCTGGTAAGGAATAGAAATAAGTTTCTAGAATGGTTATGAAACGAGTATCATCCGAACTAAGTTACCTTCTTTTGGTGGATATCGTTTCCTAATTTTCGAAAATATTCGAAAACAATTCATAACAGTGTCTACATAAAATAGACTTATGAATTTGAGAAGTAATCACTATCAATTAAGATTTCGTGATCTGATTTATTGTTATTAGCCGTGACAGGAAAAGAGGATAAACTTAAAACCTAATGTGAGTAATGAAATCACTAACTCACTAGGTTGAATCGATTTACTAGTTATTACTTAGATGAAAAGGCGCTCAAACACTTCACATGAATCACACGTGTTTTTCTTTTGTTCTCAGTTCTATTATGGGTGGTAATGATTTGTTTCCTCCTGGTATCTATAGCGTGTCCTTCTCCTCTGTAGGTGTATTGAATTCCCGAGCTGTCTTACTTCCGATTCTGACACTGATCCCCATTACTTCGTAATGAAGATTTTGAATCTCGGAAGTTCATGTGAATCTCTCATTGGTGTCCTTAATAGGGTAAAGGCACTAAATGATTTCTATAGTTTATTTACTTATCATATGTTTCTTTCTTGGAATTCTCCTAATGAAATTATGTTGGATCCTCCTTGACTCTCCTATTGATTTTTGGAGTAACTACGTTTATCTAAGGGGTCTACACGAGAATGGGAATGTCTAAAGAATCTATGAGAAAATTTAAATTTTTACAAAGGTGATTCTTTCTGGTCCTTCTATAATCACATGGTGTGTACCGATTATATATAATCCAGATCAAATAGACCTTTGAATAATTAATCCTACTCTAAAACCACATCCAAAAAAGGAAAAGGAAGTAGAGTGAAAGTCATATATTCTAAGTCTATAAAATCTCGGCTATATATAACCTTTAACGTATCCACTTAGTGATTATAGACTTATCAGAAAAGATCTTTTTAACATTTCCCCAATGGTATGTAAAATACCTCCATGTTATTTTAGTTATGAGTTTGATTCTTGGACTTCTAGATACAAGAACTTGACAAGTTTTCAGTTTTCTTGTTATAGCATTCTAATATACTCCCATAGTATTTTTAATCTTTATGTTTGGTTCTAGAATTCTTAGGTAAGTTTTAGACCTGTTGCAACACTACAATCACTCCCCAAACACATGTTGGTCATATCTCAAATGAATATAGTTGATCAGGCTATATTGATCCTAGATATGATTACGTCACTGTCTAGGTTTAACTGCAATGTCCAACATCCAAATACTTTTGTTTTGTTCTTCTTGTGATACTCATTCTAGTATATATACTCTGCATGTACTTATAATTTTATAAAATATTGTTATATTTTTAAAGTATAACTCTTGGTCAGAGTGTTTTTATCCCAATGGGTTTATAGTTGTATATCTTTTATGACTGATATACTGAGTTCACTATAAACACTGCTCTGATACCAATCTGTCACACCCCCAAACCAGAACGGCGGAAACGTTGGTGGGCGGAGGACTTCAGGTAAGTATCACAACACATGCAATATAGTAATCAAAGTACAAACAACCATTGTATTAATAAGTATAATTTTTACATAAGTGTTTAAACATTACATATTCAAACACTAAAGTAGGTACAGTAGAAGACAAGAGTCGTGGTACGGTATTAGGTGGTCTTCTCAAAAGCTTCGGGAGTGTACCTGTCTACTGGATTCCTGAGAATACAAATTATTTGGAAAAAGTAGATCAACATTTAAGCTGGTGAGTTCATAAGTATTTTAGTTCTGTTAAGTATACTCTAAGTTCTTTGGAAAAGTTCACTGGTTCCTCCAGAAAATCCTATATTTCCTGAGGTGATAGACTGATAACCTTAATAGTTTCCCTCTGTAATTACTTAGTTTATACTAATTATATATAATCCAATATCGAATGGAAAGTTAAATAGGTGTATCTGCCCTAAGCCTACAACCAAACAAGGAAAATGAAGTAAGGCGGAAGTCACACATTTCAATTTCAATCGGATATTACTTATGTATAATTCTGATGTAAAAACTAAGGAATTATAGATTTAACCACTAAAGGTCTAATTATGGATAAGTTTACAGAGATTGAATGACTAAGTTCCATTTGATAAGTAGTTTAATTCCATAAACCGTTTCATTTGTAAAAGTAGTTTAATCCTATAAACCGTTTCACTTGTAAATGTGGTTTAATCCCACAAACCGTTTCCTTTGTATAAGTGGTTTAATCCCATAAACCGTTTTTTTGAAAGAGTGGTTTAATTCCATAAACCGTTTCATTTGTAAAAGTATTCTTAGTTATATTTGTTCTATAGTAAAAACCTTAGTCTTAATCCTGGAAAATATTATATTATAAATAATACTACCTTGTGGTTTTAAATGTTCAAAACCAGAAGTACAAGTATATTTACCATACTTGATTTCATGATACGTAGCTTTTACTGTAAGTAAAAACTACAGAAGGTATATTTGGTCGGGATGTAATTATCTTTTCTTACTGTTTTAAGAGAAGTATATTACTTAGTAATTCACTCGTTGTTTTATCCATGTGAGTTCTATTAACCATACTAATATGACTGATATGCCTGATGCGACGTTCTTCATGCGTCGGAATGGTATGATATTTGACACCCTAGGCCTGCCGGCCAAACTGTAGCGAACAGTAGAGGTGCGGGATTGTGAGTCTCATATAGATCTATACATAAATTCATGCTCTCGCTACAAGAGATTCTTGTTAATAAGTAAGGACTTGAGGTCGTACTTAGATAAGTACACCATGAAGAGTCTCACAAATTTATTGTTTCAACGAGATTTACGATGTATTATTACCCCGTGATTGCTAACTATTGTATTTGTACCTTTGTTAATGCAAACCCGGTATGATGTATTATTACCTCGTGATCGCTAACCCTGGTACTCTGTATCGTACCTTTGTTAATGCAATCCCGGCATGATGTATTATTACTTCTTTAATATGTTGTTCGTATATTAATGGTATTATACATATCCTGATATAGGTAAATGAATTGTTGGTACTTTCCTTGGAATGTGAATCATACTTGTATATTTAGTTTTGAATCATAAATTATACCTATTATAATTTATATGTTCTATCTGATTAGCATGATTTCTCATGGATGAACACCTTTGCTCAGCCTGATACAAAGGTAATGATACCAAAATGAGTAACCTTTTATACTCATATATGTATAATATATATATAATTAAGAAGGAAACGACCTTCGGACAAATAATACAACCTTAATTCATTAGTGCTAAGCCCTTCAAATCTTATATATTTATACATGTATAAACATGATTTTGGCATTTATAATTTGAAATAGTTTATAAAACACTTTTCAAAGAATTTAACGGAGTTTACATGACTTTAAAGATTTAACATGGCTTTAAGTCATTTTGAAAGTATTTGGTAATTCTTAAAAGCATACGGAAACCCTTTGTGTGATTATTATCACATACAGTTATTAACACAATTTAAGATTGTGTTAAACTTGTCTCCCCCCCCCCCCCTAAAAAGCATTTAAAAACCATTAAAAAGGTAAATTATAGGGGTATGAACTCACTTTGATAAGCGCTGATTCGGGCAGCGTTTCGTTTCCCGGAAAGGAGTTTATTTGACGAGAAGCCGGCTCAAATCGGACAGAGTTTCGACTGGAGAGAGGATAACTTCTCGAGAATTTCAGGGCTTCGGGGCTTGCTTCGGGTTTTAGACATGATATCGGGGCCTTGGGGGGTCGTGAGAAAGTCCAGGGGGTGAAAATGTGATAAGTGGTGAAATTTGGGGTGAAAAACCTCTCATATCCGAGAAGTCTCGCACCCTTTATATAGGGGTGCGAGGGTGCGGTCTGAAGGATGACTCAGCAGACAGGTGGCGAGGGCGAGGAGTCAGCGGGACACGCGGCAGCTTCTGCAAAGGCCACGAGGCCGAAGTCTAAGGCGGTTGCGAGTTTGGACAGGTGTGAGGAACGTGTTGGCTTCTAAGTGGACTGAACTTTGGTCCAATGGGGAAGGAGCATGACGACTTCAAACCAATCAGAGGGTGCCACGCGAGGCTGCGGTCCAAGCAGAAGACGCCACGTGGAGGCTGCATGTGAAGGATGACGTGTCCGAATCCACCTATGCGAAATTGCCCGGTTTTCAAGATTTTCTTGATTTTTGTGCCAAAAATTTGAAAAAATTATAACTTTCGCATACGAGCTCCTTTTTTGGCATTCTTTATATGCACGCGTAGGTAAAAGTATACTCTACGACTTTCGTTTAGACTTCGTCGGCTAGTTTTGAATTTATTTTTTAATATTATTATTTTTAACAGACCGGGACAGGAAATCCTTTAAAAATTCATAACTTCTTCATCCGACGTCCGTTTTCATCTGTCTTTTTACCGTTGTGCTACTTTTGATGAGACCTACGATTCTCGTTTAAGTTGTGTCGGCTAAATATCGATCGATTTATATTTCAAATTTTTAGATGTCTACTGCTAAACCGAAACTTAGAAAAATCATAACTTCCTCATACGAAGTCAGATTTTGACGTTCTTTTTATGAACGTTCTCGGTTTAACATATTCTACAAGTTTCATTTAGATTGATAAGGCTAAAAAGCCTTTTATCGAAAATTCACTTTTTACACTAAACAGTGTTTTACCGGTTTTGTCGCGGATTTTCGATTGATCATAACTTCTTCGTTATAACTCGGATTTCAGTGTTCTTTATATTTTTGGAAACCTTGTTACAATCTCTACCACTTGGTTCATCCCAATTATGATTATTGATTGATTTATTTTTGACCAAATTTTGACTGGTGTCACAAGCTCCATCCTTTTGTCATTAACCCACACACTTCAAAGACCTTCCCAACTGCAGGGCAATTCTTCCGCCCTTGCCAGAACATAGCCGAGGCCAGAATTGACCACGGGTCAAGGAGACCAAAGGAAGCTCAGGAAATCCTACTCTGCTTACATCTTTTCCAGGTGCTTTAGGCACGATAAGCACAATTGTGCGAGGATCCGTGGACCCGAGGGACACCTCGGTGCGTTCTCAAGGATTTGACGGAATTGATCTTAATGATTCATGGAGTACATACAAGCCAACCAATGAAGCTGAAGCAAAGAAAGATGCCGCTTTCCGTAGGGCATTTCAAGCGAGAAAGGACCGACAGACCAAGCAGCTTCAACAAAAAAAGCAAGAGATTCAATCAGTGGCAAAGTATTGGGCAGACGCCATTAACAACGCCCACACCTTAACTGCAATTCTGAATGTACAGGAGTGGATGTCCACAATGGCTGAGACAATCCGCAACGCTCAGACCACTCTTGGTGGTGAAGGTTCATCAAAACTCCCTCCAACTCCAAATGTTAAAGATTCTCAAGATGATGGGACCACAATCGAAGTTAGCTCCGCACCTACATTCGGGTTGAATGACTTTGATATCAATGAGGTAATTCAGCCTAGCCCTTCTGATGACGACTTAATGATTTTTGATGAGGAAGAAGCCTCGAGTGGCTCTCAACACTCAACCTCCAAGCCTAAAGAGAAAACGAAGAAAAGGAAGATTGTTGTGTCCAGAAAAGAATTTCTGAGTCTTCATCGGTTGTCTACCGCAGTCCCTTACTGAAAGGATCGAACGACTTGAAGCTAGTGAACGACTAGCTACTGGGCGAATTTCTCTGAAAGTTGAAATGGGAATTCGATCTCTGGATAAAAGTCGTAAGGCTGACCATCAGCAGTTTATGGCTACTGCAGAGCGCCTCATCTCTGAGGTATCCGCAATCAAGGCAGATCTTCAAACAACCATTGCGGATATGTCAACTCATTCGAAGAAGCTGATAGATGAAACTCATACTGCCTATGAGTCCACCATCTCGGTCCTATAATCTACCATCAACAGCCTTCGACGCTCTCTATCTTCCAACTTTCATGGTCCTGAGATTCTTCGACTCACCAAGGAGATTCATCGACTACTCTTCAACTCCACCATTCAAAACAATCAGCAACTGGCTGATGCACTCAAAGCTCAATTCCAGGACGTGTGTGCTAAAGTCGATGGTCTTAAGCAATGGCTTGAGGATTGATGAACCATAGAATCAAGTATAAAACTAATCAGAGTATGAAATCAATTAAGAATGCGAGATTGAACACAAGATGTAAATATGATCTTGTTTCATCTCTATTACGCTTTCGAATGTTTACAGAGTACAAAGACAGGTCTGTAAAAAACTCTTTCCTAACTCTAGTAAATATCCCTATTTATAGGGAACTGAAAGCGTACAAAAAATATACTAAGGCATAGACACTTAAGCTTCGAGTAAAAGCGCCTCAGTAAAATAGATTACAAAACATTCGAAGAGTTCAAAATACATTTCGACTAATTACAACAATTCGACCCTTACAATCTCCCCCTTTGTAATCATAGTCGAACACCTTAATTTGTAAGAAGCTGGATGGAATACAGCATCACTCTTCGAATCTCCGTGTACCAGGAGATTATCTTCTTCAGCTCTTTCTTATCTCCTTCATTATTCTTCCTACAATGATTCATACGAACAATTAAGTTCGTATATTGAGACGTTGAATATCTCTCCACTTCGCATGCTTGGAATAAGAAACGTTTAGCTTTTCCAGCTTTGTCTTTTCCTGTGAAGACCATTCCAAAAGGCTTCAAACAGATTTCACCATCATCATACTTTTTCAATTCTGCTTGAGTCTTCGTAGGAGCCATTGGTGCTTTTATTTCCATTCCTTTAGCTGTAGCTAACTCGACATCTGTTAGTACCAAGCACTCATAATAATTTTCGATGAAAATCTTGATATGAGCAACCCCAAGCTTGAATTCATCCGGTTCAGTGTTTTGAAGATACAAAAATGATTTATCTTTCAAAATCAATGAAACTTGTATAAGATCATACAAGTTCATTAATGGAAAATCTGCAATTGTAAATTCGCAAATATTTCCATTTGCCCTGGCAACCACATACTTGATGTTCTGGACTGTGTTTTCAAACACCACATCCTTTTTCATACTTATAACTTTCTTGACCTTTATAAAAGACCAAACTTCCTCAGGGGCTTTTGCAAGAACAGCATGAAATCGAATTTTCATGTGTGTACCTTCATCCTTTTCTTTAAAATTTCCTTCTGCTTTGAACTGAGGCATGATGAACATCATTTTGTTCATTGGAAAATCCAGCTGGCTTGTATCAGTATTCGTGACCAAATAACTTTGTTTTGGTTTCTTCTCAAACGAATACATGTGATTATACGCCACCTTGGCCTCAATTGTTTCGTAATTGTAGTGTTTGGATGGATCACATTTGTCCATTCCCTTCGGATCACTAGCACGCTGAGTCATAATGCTTTGAATCAACCTTAGTTTTTCAATTTCAGCTTCTGCTTCAGCCTTCTTTTCTTCTTTCGACTTTTCCACACCAATCGATTTCCCTTTATCTTTCAAGGCTGAATTATTAATTACCTCTTTTGGTTTCGAACCACACTCACCAGTCTCCGTAGTTTTACCAATCACAATTCCTTTCGAAATAGGTCTTGTAATAGGTATCGTTGTAACAACTCTTGAAGTAACCAGCCCAACGGAAACTATAACTGGCTTTGTTGTTGAGATCTTTGAAGAAAATACCTTTCCTACAACTTTCACATCTTCATCACTCACCTGCGACTCACCAGTTTTTCTTTATCCCCCTTGCACCCCTATGAAAACAGGTGGGGCATATGTTGTTGGAAGAAGGCTTATAATGCGAAATATAGGAGCAAGTTGCTTGTTGAGAATGTGACAACCCGAAACTTTGTCCGTTTCCATTACGCGAGTTTCGTTAATAAAATTTCGAATTTGTTAACTTTTCCGTCAAACTTTTGGTTTAGAAAATAATCTAGTTATATTCAATTAAATTATTTACGAGTTGGAACCAAAAATCGCGCAGAAACCCGAATATCTCGAAAAATCAAACATTTGCGGTCTAAATGAGATTACGACCGTAAACGTGTTTACGGCCATAAACTCGTTTACGACCGTAAACCTGTTTACGGTCAGTAACGAGTGGACCCCCCCACAACGCCCCTATAAATACGATGCCTCCACCTTCATTTGAACATTTCTGGCCAAAAACTCTCCCCTTCTCTCTCTAAGAATCTTAACCGTAAACACTCAAAGCGCCTTCAAGCTTCGGAAAACATCGAGAAAACCACGTTTGGAGTCACTTGGAAACGCCTGGAAATGATTATCTCTTCGAAAATAGCTAGCAGAACCATTTTCTTGAGTTTAAGGTCCAACCTTCAGAAACCGTAAACTTTGTTCTAGAGTTTACGGTCCAAGCCTTCAAGAACCGTAAACCCTGTTCTTGAGTTTACGGTCCAACCTTCAGAAACCGTAAACTCTGTTCTTGAGTTTACGGTCCGAGTCTTCAAGAATCGTAAACTCTGTTCTTGAGTTTACGGCCGTAAACTCACCGAGCATTCAGAAACCATAAACTACTCTTCGACCGTAAACACCTTTTTAGTAGTGTTTTTTACTGAAAACTCACCTTCTTCGATTCGATCAACTCTCGGATTCCGTTAAGTGTCGCGTGCAACAACTCAAGGATCTTTATTTCAGTCATCAATTTCACAACAAGAACGGTGAGTTCATACCCCTACATTTTTCCATATTTTCAATGTTTTCAGGGGGGGAATACAAGGTAAACATAAATGTTTTCAAAACTTATGCAAATCTCATACTTTAACCCTTTTGTGTTGTGTTGAGAATAAGGGACGTTTTCACAACAATTTGCATAGTTTTCCAGAGACGCTATTCATTATTCATGCAAACTATAATCGATATAGTTTGGGATTTTTCTAAAAATATAACAAGTACAAAAACTTTCACTGTTAAACATATGCACTGAGACAGAAACCATTTACAGTTTACATCACCACTTTATCATGGTATTCATAACTGTAATTATCATTATATACGGTATACATACGGATTTTCACTACGGTAGAACGCTACTACACTACATGTAAACTAGATTGTACGATACTGTGAGGCGCTACTTCACTACTGTATCCTTAGGTGTACAGGGATAAATCCTACCGCTGTATAAGCAGTGTCTCCTGGAGGGAGAGCGTGAGATTTATGAATAGATCTATTCGGGAGTGACAATCCCACATCTGGACTGCTAGCTACAGTTAGGCGGGCACGCCTGAGATGTACAAATGTCATTTAACTCGACGCCTGAAGAACGTTGGAAAGGTCTCTAGTCATATCAAGCATGGTTATACGACTCACAATATGTATAAATCATCTTTAGTTTACAACTTAACACTCTTCAACAGTTCTATTTTTATTAAATAGAACTAACACACACTACGTATACTGGCTGAAGTCAGGGTTTTCAAACAGAACCGATTATGCATTGGTTTCACACACAAATACCTATACTTCACGATTAGCTCTAGCTAGTCATATGAGGTAGTATTTTTGCATATCACTACTGTTTTCAGTAACGAACATTCATGGTTTTATACAGAATCGATAACGCTACTTACTCACTAAAGAAAATATTGGATTTTCTTGGAAACACACAAGACATTCATGGTTCATTACAAAACTAATACACTACGTTTTCACTAAAGAAAATATCGGGTTTTCTTGAAGCTATACAAATACTTTTGTTAAAAACTACTGCTTATGAACTCACCAGCGTTATGCTGATATTTTCAAACTGCTTGTATTCTCAGGAAATCAGTAGACAGGTACTTGCTGGATTTTGAGGAACTGAAGCATTAAGAGTTTTTAAGTTTTTTAGTTTTTACTATACAAAGCTATTGGATGTAATTCAAACAAAGTTTCAGACAAGTTTCAACTGATGTAAACATTTTTGTTTAAGTATTCACTGTAATGGTTGTGTTGCTATGATTGTTGTTATTCATTGGTTGTGATACTACACATGACGTCCTCAGCCCCGGAACGTTTCCGCCTTTCTGGTTTCGGGGTGTGACAGATTGGTATCAGAGCCCTTGTTTATAGCGAGCTAGTATATCGAACCTTACGTGGTATACAACTATAAACACTAAGGGGCCTAAGTGCTCTACGCTAAAAGTATACTTTCAAAATATAAAGTATTTTTATGAAAAGTATACGAGCATGCATACATAACAAAAATTTGTGTCGTTAGTAGAACAGAACAAAAGTATTTGGATGCTGGAACGTTGCGGTTAAACCTGGGCAGTTATGTAATCATGTCTAGGGTGAATATAGCCTGATCAACTATATTCAGTCGAAACATGACCAACATGTGCTTGGGAGTGACTGTGGTGTTACAGCAGGCCTAAAACTTACCAAACACCATCTCACATAAAATACTATAGGAGTATTTTCGCTAGAACCAAACTCAGTATACAGATTCACTCTAAGTATTACTACCTCTTCTTCCTTAAGCGATAACTTACTTGTATTAGTAACCTTTCTGTGTTTATCGCTCGGTAGAATACTTTCTTTATCAGGATGAGATATTTTGTTTTATATCCCGAGGACTTACCATCCTCTTCTCCCTGATTGTTTCTAGAACAAGATGCCACCCCGACCAAGACCCATCAGAAGGAACGACAACACTCCGCCACCACCACCACCCCCACAGTTCGACCCCATTATGTTTCAGGCAGCAGTTATAGCCGCCGTGATTGCAGCAATGGCTCAAGTGAATGCTAGTGGGGTTGGAGGTGGAACCGACCCACATAGACAAGATGGAAGTCAGGGACATCAAAAAAGAGTGCTCCTACAAGGACTTCATAACTGCGAAGCCCAAGTCCTTCGACGGAAATGGAGGTGTCATCATCCTGACTCGATGGTTCGAGAAGATCGAATCCATCTTCGAAATTTGCGTATGTTCTGAAGCAAACAAGGTGAAGTTCGCCGCCTGCACCTTCACCGACAGAGCCTTGACCTGGTGGAATGGTCGAGTCAAAACCCTAACCCTGCCAGTGGCTAATGTCATGGGTTGGGAAAGATTGAAGGAGCTCATGCTCGCTGAGTACTGCCCGAGGGGCGAAGTGCAAAAG
The DNA here is from genome assembly GCF_052849685.1 of Lactuca virosa. Classification (NCBI taxonomy): domain Eukaryota; kingdom Viridiplantae; phylum Streptophyta; class Magnoliopsida; order Asterales; family Asteraceae; genus Lactuca; species Lactuca virosa. Next base: position 261,863,051 of record NC_136433.1, on the reverse strand, counting down.
TTGGAGCACGAACTTTGGAACTTGAAGATGAAGGGTTCTGACATTGCTGCTTACACTGCTAGATTCTGTGATCTGGCACTTCTCTGTCTGGGAATGGTCACCCCGGAAAGCAAGAAAATCGAGAGGTACATTTGGGGACTGACGCAACCTACCAAAGGAAATGTCTTGGCTGCTCGACCAACCACATTTGAAAGCGCCAAGGATCTGGTACAGACTCTGATTGATCATGGAATCGATCTGTATGAAGTGGCAGCTGTCTCTAAACCACAAAAGGAAAGTGGTGGGAAGAACAAGAAGTTTGGTAACAAACGAAAGGGCCAGTCTTCGCAGGAGCCCTCCAAGAAACAAAAAATAGTGGCAGTTCATGCTGTTACTGCTCCTGCTGCTGCTCCCACTGCTGTCCCAACCACCCAATCTCCTACCAGTGATTATGCTGGGAAGCTCCCCCTGTGCAACAAGTGTAACTTCCATCATCACGGACCCTGCCGTGAGCTGAGTTGCAACAGCTGTGGAAAGAAAGGACACACAACTCGATACTGCAAGACACCAGCTCAACCAACCAACTAGGCTCCGGGAGCGGGCGCTGGTCAAACTTGTTATGGATGTGGTGAGGCTGGGCACTTCAGGAGAAACTGCCCAAGGCAACAACTGGTGGCAATGCAGGGAGAGTTCTAGTGATGGGCCAGGAGGAAGCAATTGCTGATCCTACCGTTGTTACGGGTACGTTTCTCCTTGACAACTCTTATGCATGCATTCTCTTCGATTCTGGTGCGGAAAGGAGTTTTGTTAGTCATACATTCAAACATCTAATCAAATGTAAATCCCAACCTCTAACCGAACCATTTACCGTCGAGATGGCTAACGGAAAGAAGGAGAGCACTAACGACATATTCATAGGCTGTACTCTTACCCTAGACAATTATTATTTTCCTATCAATCTTATGCCTGTGTCCATCAAGAGTTTCGACGTCATTATCGGCATGGACTGGCTAAGCTCCAATCGTGCTGATATTCTTTGCTTCGAGAAGGCTATCCGTCTCAATCTTCCCTCTAGCGAAGCTCTCATGATTTATGGAGATAAGCCTAGCTCGAACCTCTGTATCATTTCATGCATCAAAGCTCGGAAGTATCTGCGAAAGGAGTGCCATGCATTTCTAGCTCACGTTATAGACGTGACGCAAAAAGTTAAAGACCTCGAGAGTCTTCCCGAAGTCTGCAACTTCCCTGATGTCTTCCCTGAAGATCTCCCAGGAATCCCTCCCGAACGCCAAGTCGAGTTTCGTATTGACTTGATCCCCGGAGCTACTCCCGTAGCTAAGTCTCCTTACCGCTTAGCGCCAGCGGAAATGCAAGAATTATCTAGTCAGCTCAATGAGCTGATCAGCAAAGGATTCATAAGGCCGAGTTCCTCACCCTGGGGAGCTCCGATCTTATTCGTGAAAAAGAAAGATGGATCCTTTCGGATGTGCATTGACTACCGAGAGCTGAATAAGCTGACTATCAAGAACCGATATCCCTTACCCAGAATCGACGATCTCTTCGACCAACTTCAGGGAGCCAGTTATTTCTCAAAGATCGATCTGAGATCAGGGTACTATCAGTTGCGAGTTCATGAGAATGATGTGCCCAAAACAACATTCCGAACTCGCTATGGACACAGTGGTTTGAGAAGGATCAGCATCAACATGAACAGAAGTCGCCATTGTTAGGGTTTGAAGACTTTGATGATATGAGAATTTGGGGATTTTTCTTATTGATCGCGTAAACTGATAATGAACCCTTGAATCCCCTTTTATATGTAACCCTGAAGTTTGAATTTGAAGCGGGATATGTATTTAATGATATCCGACGTGGCACCTTGAAAATCGGACCATTACTGCGTAAAAGTAGCCATGCGTCAAAAAGTAGCTGTCACATCTCCTTGAAAACCGGACAAAATACCATACGTTATTTATAAACAACCTGTATTGTTATCCCCAAGAAGATTGTAACCGTCAGAACCTTTCGTATGGAAGCAAGGCTCTTTCACTTTTGGGATGAAAAGAGAAGTCATATGCCAAAAGTTTGAAATCATCAGCCTGAGTTGGTATTACTTAGAGCCTCAAGGATTTCGTGAGTGCAGTGTTCCAAAGAATGTAGACGAGAAACAAAGATAAGAAAAATTTGGGATATTGTGATGTCAAAATATCAATTTGACACAAAAGCAGATGAAATCTCGGGCAAAGATTGCTTCATTAATCATTAAGAAAAATGATCAACAGCTTGTGTAGGTTCCCGTAAATTACAATCAAGTACTTGTTGATAAGTATCGAAGGGCTTCTTTTATAATGTTTCGTGGGTAGTTAAAAAATTTTTTTTTGTTACATGTCATCCTAAACATAAGGTGAGAAATTGTAACAGAAATTACTTGTTTAACCAGTGTAGTCGGTGACAAGTTTTCTTTGAAAAATTTTAAGTGACTTTGAATTTCGAATGAAACTCACACGGAAATCATATTCAAGAAAAAATTTGTGCTGGATCTTGTTGGGTAACAAACATCATGGTTTTCGAATGTTTGATCAAGACCACTCATTCGAAATGAATAGGATTTGGAGTTTCGAATTTTGGTACTGAAGCAAATGTTTCGTGAAAATTTGGAACATTGTTCCCCGTCAATTCCTTCAAAGTGTAGTGAAAATTGGGTTTCACTTTCATCACGGTCTCATGATGTCAGATCATAAACACAGATGTTTGATATGTCTAAGTCTCGATGGGTTTGATCAGAGACCTCTCGGACATATGCCTTCGTGTGTGATCGTGTAAGAAGTTTATAGATGAAAAAGATTGATGTAAGACACGAAAAGTACCTCTGTTATATTTGGACAAAACAGTAAACTCTTAACTCATTTTGAGAAGAGTCAGGTAGCTCAGAGACTAATGTGAATATAAGCCTGATTGGGAAGAAATTTTCGTATGAATAATTTCATTAAGGCTTTCGTACACACACATTGAGTCATTGGAGGCTTTGGACAACATGCAGCAGCATGCTTCTAGGGACAACTTAGCTAGTTTAAGTGATGAAAAATGTATTGATTCATACGAAAAATGTATCTGACCCTAGAAATGCAAGCATAATCCACTGTATATCTTCATGATTATCTGCAACAAAATACTAAAAAGAAATAAGAATCAAAATATTTTTGTTGTTTTGATTTTTCGAAAGTAGAGACAGAACTAACAAAAATCTTTTTGGATTTTTAAGTTTTCGAAAATTAAATGACAAAACAAAAGAAAATCTTTTTGGATTTTGGATTTTTCGAAAATTGAATGACAAAACAAAAGAAAATCTTTTTGGATTTTTTATTTTTCGAAAATTGAAAATAAACTTTACTTGTTGCAAAAATACAAAATTTTATCATCCCCTTATAGGTGACAAATGTACAAATTCGAAGGGGTCTAAGCGTTGACTATGAACAGTAACATCTGAATCAACCCTTAAATAAGTGACAAATTTACGAATTCGAAGGGGTCGAAGCGTTTACTATAAACAGTAACCTCTGAATGCTGACGGTTATTGCTTTGTCTTTCATTCAGCGCCTCTGAATCATTCATGGTCATTCATCATTCGCCTTTTTCACATGGAACATAATTTCCATCGATCATTCCAAGTCCTTCTATAATTTTCACAAGGGATTTTTCATCTAAAGGTTTCGTGAAAATATCAGCTAACTGATCAGTTGTTTTCACGAAATGTACTTCAATATTTCCATCCTCCACGTGATCCTTGATGAAATGATAACGAAGTGCTATATGTTTTGTCTTCGAATGCTGCACAAGATTATGACAAATTCTTATTGCACTTTGAGAATCACAATATAATGGAATCTTTTTCATATTGATTGCATAATCACGCAATTGACTTTGAATCCATATAATTTATGAAGTGCAAGCAGCAGCAGCCACATATTCTGCTTCAGCTGTTGAAATTGATACACATGTTTGCTTTTTCGACTGCCAGCTCACCAATTTGCCATTGAGAAATTGACATCCACCACTTGTGCTTTTTCTATCAAGATTACACCCACCCAAGTCTGCATCCGAATATGCTTCTACAAAGAACCCAGTTTTCGAAGGATACCACAATCCTAACGAAATTGTTCCTTTAAGATAACGAAATATATTCTTCAGAGCAGTGAGATGTGGTTCTCGTGGATTTGACTGATACCTTGCACAATTACACACAGAAAACATGATATCAGGTCTACTTGCTGTAAGATAAAGTAATGAACCAATCATGCTCCTATAAAGAGTTATGTCAACTGCAGGTTTATCTAACGAATGTGTCAACTTTATGCCAGTTGCCATTGGAACTCGTAACTTTGTGCTATTCGTCAATCCAAACTTTTCTAGCAGATTCTTCGTATATTTTTCTTGATTAATAAAAATTCCTTCTCTGCTTTGACGAATATTCAGTCCAAGAAAATTATTGATTTTTCCCATCATGATCATTTCGAACTTACTTTTCATCAGATCTTCAAATTCTCTAGATAAAGCAGGGTCAGTTGAGCCAAAAATAATATCATCAACATAAATCTGAACAAGCATTAGATGATTCCCAACTTTCTTTCGAAATAATGTGGGGTCAACAGATCCTTGTTTAAATTTAGATTGTTTCAAAAATGAAGTAAAAGTTGCATACCATGCTCTTGGTGCTTGTTTCAAACCATAAACTGCCTTATCTAAATATAAACATGATCTGGATTTTCCTCGTTAATAAAACCTGGGGGTTGTTCCACGTAAACTGTTTCTTCAAGCTCTCCATTTAAAAATGCACACTTCACGTCCATTTGATAAACATCAAAGTCTTTGTGAGCTGCATAAGCCAGAAATATACGAACCGCCTCGAGTCTTGCGACAGGGGCAAAAGTTTCTTAATAGTCGATTCCTTCTTGTTGTGAATATCCTTTAACAACAAGTATGGCTTTGTTTCGAACAATATTTCCATCTTTGTCGGTTTTGTTTTTAAAAATCCATTTCAACCCGACAATCGAAACATTTTCAGGTTTTAGGAATTAATCTCCAAACCTTGTTTCGTTCAAATTCAGACAATTCAGATTGCATCGCAACAACCCAATATGAGTGTTCCATTGCAATCTTAACTGTTTTTGGTTCAATTTTAGAGATGAAAACATTGAACATGCAAAATTCTTGATGAGTATTCAATACCTAATTCTTTGCACGAATTTGAGCTCTTGTTAAAACACCCTCTTGTGCATTCCCAATTACTTGATCCTTCGGATGATCTCTTGTCCACTTTTCCATTGGCGGATATGCTGGATAAAATTCCAAAGGTGCATCTTCATATATATCATCATTCTCTGAACCTGCAATCGAACAAACATCATCAAAATCATTACTATTCTCACTGTTTCCTAAATACTCCCCCTCAACATTATGCTCCCTCTCAACATCATGCTCCCCCTCAACATCATGCTCCCCCTCAACATCATGCTCCCCCTCAACATCAACATTCAATCTTTCATTCTCCCCCTCGAAAGAATGCTCTCCCTCAACTAGAGTATTCGAATCCAAGTGCTCCCCTTCCACTGGATTGTTTTGCATACTTTCGCCTTTCTCTGGAGAAGTTGATGTTGAATCATCAGTAAGCTTCGTTAGTTCAGAGAGATGATTATCATTTGCATTTATTTCAGCATCAACAGCATGATCTGAAATTCCAAAAATTAAATCATAATCAATATCTAAGGTTTGTGAGGATTCAGATTCATCTTGTATGTTTTTCAGAATAAGATGATTTTGAAACTGCGATGTAGTTTGTTTAATGTAGTAGTCATCAAATGTAAGATTAAAAGTTTCTTCAACTTTTCGTGTTCTTTTGTTCAACACACGATATAAGACTGGATTATACGAATATCCCAAGAAAATCCCTTCATCCCCTTTAGCTTGAAATTTCGTAAGATTATCCTTGAGATTCATAATGAAGCACCTGCATCTGAAAACATGGAAAAATTTGCCGTTAGGTTTTCGATTGTTGAGAATTTCATATGGAGTAATGTTAAAACGACGATGAATGAAAGATCTGTTTTGAGTAAAACATGCGGTGGATACGGCTTCAGCCCAAAGGTATTGTGGAAGATTCGCATATGCCAGCATAGTCCTTGCTGCTTCGCATAGAGACCTATTTCTTCGTTCAACAACACCATTTTGTTGTGGTGTGTATAGAGATGAAAAGTTATGCGAAATCCCTTTGTCCACCGAAAATGAATCAAGGACATTGTTCTTAAATTCAGTTCCATGATCACTCTTAATTTTTCGAACAATCTTCTTCAATGTTGTTTCCATCTTTTTGATAAAGTCAATCATGATTTGTGCAACTTCAGATTTAAGCCTGAGAAAATAAACCCACGTAAATCTGGAAAAGTCATCAACAATAACTAAAACGTACCTTTTCTTGTTGAGAGTTGAAACTGTCGAAGGACCACACAAATCAATATGTAAGAGCTCCAAAGGTGCGACAATTTTCAAATCTATCGTAATTGGATGACCTTGTTTATGTTGCTTTCCAACTTCACAAGCTGCACATAAAGAATCATTGGCAAATTTAAGTACAGGTAAACCTCTTACCAGATCTTGTACCACAAGTTTATTGATGTTTCGAAAATTGAGATGAGAAAGACTTCGATGCCAAAGCCAACTTAAGTCTGATGTTGCTTTCGAAAGAAGACATATAGCAGGTTTCCCTACTATCGGATTGATGTCCAAAGTGAACATGTCACCTTTCCTTTTGGATTTCAGTAACACTTCTTTAGTGTTGACATTCGAAATAACACTTCCTTCTTCATTAAAAAGAACTTCATTGCCAGTGCCCACAACAAGTTGGGAAACACTTATCAAGTTATGTTGAAGACCTTCAACATACGCAACACGATTCACTATGAATTGTCCGTTCGTGATCTTCCCATATCCTTTGACTTGACATTTTTGATTGTTCCCAAACTTCACAACTCCAACATTTTTTAGGCTTCGAAAATCACGTAAATTCTCCTTCTTCCCAGTCATGTGACGAGAGCAACCACTATCAATGTATCATTTATTATCATATTACTCGTCACATAGTACCTACAATCAGTGGAAAAATTTAGGTACCCAAGGCTTTTTGGGTCCTTGGAAATTAGATTTCAATTTCGAATGTAATGAAGAACTTTTAACCCAATCACAAACTTTGGTTTTGAGACTATTAATTAAGTTCACATCTTCATTTAAAGAAACCGAAACATAAGATTTTGATGGTTTCGAATGTTCACTGACATTACCCATCGAATTCTGAGTTTGTGAATGGACATTCTTTTCTTTTATTACTGGTTTCCAAGCTTTGACTGATATGTTCGAATCCTTAGAAGATGAACTGCCGTTTGATGAAGTATTCACATACTTCTCATATGCTTCGTGAATTTGCTCATTTGAAAATGTATTCGACTGATACATCTTTCCTTTGCCTTCAAGCCAATGATCAATGTTCTTCCTTGAAGTCATTCCATTTTCACGTGAAATTTTCATAGTCTCTTTCTTCGTATGATTAGGAAAATTTGGCTTTTGAGGAACAAAATCAACTTTTGGATTTGTTAGAAAAGATTGAGCATATGATGTATCAACTGTTGATTTAAAATGTTGACGTTGAAAGAATTTTTGATTTGGATTTGATTTATTTGAAAATTTTCTTGGAATATTAGTTTTTGAAACTTTCGAAAACCTTGGTTGTTTATTCACTTCAGACCTTGAATGATTTGATTGTGATGAAGGTTGAGTTTTTGTTGAAAAAGAGGAATTTTTAGCTTTGAAAACATTTTTGGGTGATTGTGATTCAGACATCTTTTGAGACTCAATATTCTGCCAAAATATTTTCTTCCTAGCTTGTCTTTTTTAAATGTTGTTTTCCTTTGAAAATTTGTCAATTTGATCTTTGAATTCCTTGGAGTTTAGTTTGACAACCTTTTCATTTTCCTTTACAACTTCTTTTGAATTCTCTTTTTCAAAATTTGATTTTTCAACCCATTTTCTTTGTGATTTTTGATGTTGAAACACGTATGAATTCTTTGTTAAGTTGTTTTCAACTGTGCTTTGATTTGCGAAAAAACCTTCATCAGTTGTTTTTGAATTATCCTCCTCAACTAACTTCTTTAATTCTGGTTTGATATTCTCAACATTTCCAGTAGTTACAAAAACTTGATTTGGAAAAATGACATCATCTGTACACTTGAAATTTGGATAAACCACAGTATTCGTTTCAAGGTAATGTTTACCTTTTTCGGTCATTACTTTTTCGAACTTTTGTGTATCACCATACACTTGATCAACCACTATTCGTGGAGTTTCTTCTTCCTTTGAAGATTTCTTTCCCTTCGAAATTTTCTCTTCATCTTCATCATCGCTATCATCACTTTGACTGTCTTTGAGATCCATGAAGTTCATATCACAAACTTTCGAAGTTGAAGGTATATCAGTTTCTTTCTCAACCATCAAATCCTTAACTTTTTCTTTCCCTTTAAATGTTGATGAAACATTAACAACAGACAACTGGGAACAATCAACATCCTCAAGTTCACTAATTTCACTAATATTGTCAGAATTATCTTCAATATCAGCAAAATTAGATTGAGAATCAGATGTTGAATTCTCAGTCTTTTTCAAAATTTGAATTTGTTCAGATTTAGTTAAAGTATCATTCACTATGTTAACTAATTCATTTGCATCAAGACATTCATCAATTTTGACAATTCCATTTTTATATCTATCATCAGGAACTTTGTCAAAATCAGCTATTATTTGCTCACAATCATACGAAATATTATCTACCTTAGCTCTTTCGTATGCTAGAAAAGGTAGTAATTTTCTATGTTGCTCTTTACTTATTTCACATGAATGATGTAAAGCAGTTAATTTTCCATAAATCTTTTAGCAGAATTACAATAAATGTTTGTTTGTGCTAGCAAAAGTTTGACTTTACTTGATAAAGTATCCCTATCACACATAATATTTGTTATTTGTAATTCTAAACAATCAATTTTACTTATTTTCATGTCTTATCGCTTTTTGGTCTCTAACAACTCCATTGACAACTTGTTGGCCTCATTGCTAGCAAACACAACAATTGAATCAAAACAAGTAATCGTCTCATCAAAAGATATTAATTCAGAATCATAAGCATGTGTAGGAATATTAAAAGATTCGAGAATTTTACGTACCTTTGTTGTCATTGGAGATTTGTCTGCTGTCTTGGATACGAAGCATCATCCTTTCACTTTGAATTCCTCGTCATCTGAGTCCTCCTCCATTTTCGCATACATTGCTCCATGTGTTGGATTCCTCATTTCTTCATCGTCTGATCCGGATGACTAGAGTTGATACGTTCCATCTTCATCCTTATGTTCACCTTTTGCAACCAATGACAAGTTTTTGGCTTTCGCACGAACCTCCTAAAGCCTCTATGCATAATACGCTTCATCTTTAACTTTATTCTTCCTCTCATCCTTCTTCCGAAGCATACAGTCATTCGCAAGATGATTAGCTCCGTTGCAATAATGACAATCTATACCAGCATCACCTTTCAGCTTTTTCTCGATCTTTCCTTCAGACATTTTCGAATCTTTCTTCTCAATTTTCTTTTTCTCCTTAGCAACAGTTTTACTCACAGCACTTCCTTTTACCTCAACAAGCTTAGTCTTCGGATTGAACGGCTTTTTGAAAAACTTCTTAACACGATTATTCGAGTAAAAAGCTATTGCCTCATCATCCGAATTCATGATGAATCCTTCTTCTTCCTCAGAATCACCATTTTCAACTTCTTTCTCATATATCTTTGACACAAGTGCCAATGGACCTCCCAAATTTAGCTTCGACTCCTCAGCAATTTCATTTACCTCAGTTTCGTGTGTCTTCAACTGATTGTACAAATCATTGAGAGTTGATGTATCAAAACTTTGCTGATTCTTCACCATCATACTTACGCTTCTCCATTCTTTTTGAAGACCCATCACAAAGATGAGATTGAATTCCATTGAAGTCCTTGTAATTCCATAGCGATTACAACGATATATTAACTCATTCAGTCGATCATAGTAGACTTCAATTGTTTCACCTTCTTTTTGTCTGAAATCTTTCAGCTCAACCAAACATTGTTTGACTGAATTGATTTTCGTCTTCTCACTTCCTTGAAACTTATCTTTCAGATTGTTCCAGATCTCCTTTGCAGTTGTACAACTCCTTACATAATTGTACAAAACTGGAGGTAAAGTTCCTCGCAATTCTCTCATACACCTCTTCTCCAGTTTCTTCAGACGATTAGTTTGATTATCAACTTCAGAACTTGTAGAAGATGATCCAATTGGTTGAACATTCACTGGAACATTGACATTTCCAGTGATACATGACCATAATTCTTCATCAAGACCATTCAGATAATCCTGCATACGATCAGCCCACTGATCATAATATTCAGGGATTAGCATTGGAATTTTGGTTGTTGATCCTAACAGATGAGAAAACGAGGTCATCGAATTGAGATTGAAACTCGCCATTGTTGTACGGAAGCTGAATTTGAAAAATTTTAAGATGTTTTGGAAATTTGAAAATAAACTAGTTGAATCAAATCGGAATTGTAAGAAGAACACTCGATTCAACAATTCAAATGCAGAATCAAATCACAAACTAAAATCTAGACAAATTTTTCATGATCAAAAAGTGCGGAAACTTTTGAACCAAAAATTTGATTCAAAAACTTTTTCAATGGATGAAAATCAGATCACAGATGTGATTCCTGCTTTGATACCAATTGATGAACCATAGAATCAAGTATAAAACTAATCAGATTACGAAATCAATTAAGAATGCGAGATTGAACACCAGATGTAAATATGATCTTGTTTCAGCTCTATTACGCTTTCGAATGTTTATAGAGTACAAAGACAGGTCTGTAAAAAACTCTTTCATAACTCTAGTAAATATCCCTATTTATAGGGAACTGAAAGCGTATAAAAAATATACTAAGGCACAGACACTTAAGCTTCGAATAAAAGCGCCTCAGCAAATTAGATTACAAAACATTCGAAGAGTTCAAAATACATTTCGACTAATTACAATAATTCGACCCTTACATGGATTCCCCGACTCTGCATTCCTCAAGAGGGGGAAGTGATGAAGACCATCATTCAGACCACATCCCTCACCAACATAGGACCTCCCTTGTTATAAATGAAAAAGTTCCTACTCCTCAACCATCTCCTTACAAGAATCCAAGCCATCAGTCACCACCGCAACATCAGTCACCACCGCAACAGAAAATCATTCAAGAATCTAATCCTTCTCCTGAACAACCGGTGACTCCTCCCCACTTCAAGAACTTAGCATCCAACATGTCATCCGAACATTCCAATGATTCTCCCGCAACGAAACAGAAGAAAGCCGACTGGAAAGCAGCCAAATTTGCTGAGCTAATCTGGAGAGAAAACGGATTCGACATCACCATGGATGAATCCTTGGTCAATTCTTGGATCAATTCCCACCGAAGATTGTTGGATGATGACTATATAGCCCATCTTACTTTTGCTGAACCCCCACCTGACAGTTACTGGGATGTTCCAATCTCCCCCAATGCAAAATACTTCACTGTATTTGAGCAGTCTGACCGCAGCTTACTTGATCACAAGAGACTGCCCATGGAATTCGAAAAAATCAATCGATTCCATGCTAAACATGCTTTTTCAATAGAGAAAATCTGGTCTAATGATAGACCATCCGCAGTCAAGAACTTTAAGCCCCAAAAATTCATGAAAGCTGACTTTATCCAGTATACTCTTACAAGAAGGAATCAGGACTACGTCCGCACCCAAGCTGACTTACCATGCATGAATCTAGAAGAAGTCTTCCTGATAGCAAAGGTGTTCCAAAACATAACTGAAAAGTATCCAAAGATGAAGATAGCATTTGAGAGGGCAAGCACGCTTCTAAGGGAAACTGTCTGTGACTTCGCAAAGATTGATGCAGATATTCACCCTGCCCTTGCCAAAAAGTTCGATCTACCACCACTTGACCCTGCACCAATGTTTACTGAAGGTTATCAATAAAGATCTCTGGGTGCAACAAACTTCCCAGATCTTGGAGTCATTTTCAAACAAAAGGTTAATGAAACCAAATATTTCATTCCTATGACTGCCATGAATCGTCTCACAAGGAAGCAACTTGAAGTTTGTCGAACCGCAGTTCAAAAGTCAAAACACACAACTGCCGAAGTCAAGTTCGAAATTTTAAGGAGAATCACCTTGTTAGAGAATATCAGAAAGTTTTGGTGGATTCTCATCAAATTCCTAAAACTCGATAACTGAAGAAAAGTTGAAGAGGTCACTTAGGGGGAAATTATTGAATCATAAAAAGTGACCCTCTTAAACTTGGTCTACCGCAGCCTTCCAAGATCCGCAGTCAACTCTGTTCAGCAACCCCATCGGGAGTCATCATCATCCGCAGTTCAATATCTAGCTTTCTTAATTTAGCTCTTTATCTGCTTTTGTTAGAATACTCTCTTTTGTCCAGTATGCGTTGCATGGCTACGCTTAGATAGTTGAACAAATGTAATATTTGAGTCTCTATATATAGAGCTCAATCTTTCTTATTCTATATATCAGATAACACTACGCATCTTGAATCTCATATCTTGTGTTATTACTCTCATCTCCTTCTTACTCTCAAAGTTCACTTGAATATAACTAACTATTACCTCTCTTCGGAGCAAGTCATTCTTGACTTAATCACTAAGTTTGATCTCACTTACTAACTTGGTCTGAATGCATTCCTTGTTAAGAATCAACTTATGTGTATACTTGATATAATAGATGCTGTCATTTATATTTCCTTACATTTTCGCACCTAACTCTCTAATTATCTAACTCTAACTTATTATAATTGTTGAGGTTTTAGATCCTTTGAGATAAACTATTCCGCAACTATACTTGTTCTAACGTTTGTTCAAGTGTGTCTCAAGTTTTTCTCTCAACAAGGTGGCTCTTGGAACTTGTCTGTAAGACCTAGGGGGTGGCCCCCGGCTTGGCAAGAAATACCACGTGGCGGCCCGTGGTATAATAGCAAGACTATATGCGGCAGATAGCACCCTATTTAATTATGATATATGTATGGATCATGGTTATGTATGACAATATGTGATTTATGTGCTTATATGCTAGACAGTATCCGGTCGAAAGAGACCGAAGGGGTAGGCCAGCATCCAGATATGCTAGGCAGTATGTTGATATGTATGGTATGTGGTATTTGGGGAACTCACTAAGCTTCTTGCTTACGGTTTTTACTTTTGATTTCAAGTACCTCCAGTTTTCAGATAAAGGAGCTCGAAACGATCGCAGCGCATACACCTATTTTTTCCGCAATATGTGATTTCTGGGAATGAACTCTGATAAATGTTTTATTTAAAATGCTTTTCTATGTGTGAGCCAAGTTACACATGTGGTTTTAGTTATATATAAAAACTGAAATTGTTACCCTTAAACTTTGGGACGTTACATTAGGGCTCAAAACTTAAACAAGCTAATCGAATAATAATTCACTATTACAAAAGAGATTGGTGTTTGCATTCATAGATTAGAAAGAAAAATAAAGTATGGAACTAGATTAATCTCAAAAAGTAAATAAGTTTCATATTTAATCTTGGGGATCAAACCCTGACTCAATTTCAAACATTAAAGAGAAGACATTATACCTTTTAATGTTTAATGTCCGAGTCACTACTTCAATCTCTAAATAGGTCTTCAAAAACTAACCCTATATATTTTTAAAAATCACGAAATTCATCCTTGTAAAAATTTCCCTCCTCGAAATCATGCTCTCTCTCAAACGAAGATAACTTATACTGTTGAAACAAAAAGTGACCCTCTTTCAGCTAAGGAGCTGCAAACTCTTGATGATAATGATACTGCAGAAGAATCCACTACCGCAAGTACCAAAGTGAAGATGTCAACCGCAATTTTTTTTTCCTTTATCAACCGCAATTAGAAGCTGAACCGCAGAGATGGAGATTGCACGAAGATTTGTTTTGTTATATTACCGACTTAGCGTGTTTACTTTTTATTATCCAGTGAACCTTTGATGGTCACTGAAGTCAGTAGTTTAATAATTGTTTATTTCAATATGTAACTTTCTGGGACTCTATAAATAGAGAATCCCACTTCAGGTAATGATACACCTTCACGATGTTTCTGAACTTTTATTGAAATACAAAGATCATTCATCTCTATCTATTATCTTCTGATAAACCGAGTTCCTCTTCACCTTATGTTGATCGCATTTACTAACATGTGTTTGATTGCAAACCTTGTTATGAATCAACTTGGTGTCTACTTGATATAACCTATTGTCATTTATATTTCCTATACATTTCCACAACTAACAATCTTACATTTCTAACTTATTATTGTTGAGCTATCGAGATCCTTGAGATTAACTTATTCAACAACTTATTATCTAGTACTAACATTTATTCAAGTGTTCTTCAAAGTTTTTCTCTCAACAACTGGTATCAGAGTCAAAGTGGTTGATTTTTAAAGAAAACTCTGATTTTTAAAAGGCCTTCTATACCATTGAATCTCATTCTTGAAAATAAAAAAAAATCAAAACAAAGGAAATATGGCACAAGTTTTATCATTGAATGTTTCCAACAGTGTTGGTGGCTCGAACAGAGCTCCAATACTTGTTGCAAATGAATACCACCATTGGTCTCAGAGAATGGAAAGGTATCTTAATAGGCTCGATATAGATGTATGGAGGTATGTGGAAGAAGGACCCCATGTCCCTGTTCTACTCTCGTTCAAGTAGATGGTGCTCAGGCACGACTAGGTGGAGCTAAGGCAGCAATGAATCGACAAACAAAAGATGATCTTGACAAAATGGAGAATGAAGCCATAGACTTTTATGAAATCTCTTGCGGTGTTGCTCTAGATAAATTTGACATCATCATCATTTGCAAATCTGCCAATGAGATCTGGGATGTTCTCAAGAATCTTTATCAGGGGTCATAACAAGCTCAGGATACAAAACTCACCACAACTCTCAATGAGTTTAACAACTTTAAAGCTCTTCCCAGTGAAAGTCTTGACCATTCATTCAAACAGTTTAATCTCATCATCACGAAGTTATCAAATGATGGTATAGTTTGAAGTAATCATGAAACAAACCTGCAATTTCTGAATGGTTTAGGAAGACATTGGCCTACTACTAAGATGATTGTGCAATGGGATAGAAAGATTCATACTTTATCCTTGTTCAAGTTATATGGAGAACTTCAAGCACAAGAATCAACCGTGCTAAAGGATTGTGCAGACCTGGGTGGACCACTCGCCCTGATGGCTCAAACTCCACAGGTCAAAAGTCCTCAGTATTCATATCCCACAGAGTCTTCCTACCAACTTTCATATGACAGCCCACGACACTCATATGAAGCTGATGTCGAAATCGATGATGAAGAAGAATTTCAAAATGTCATCGCCTTGGTTAACCAACAATTCAACAGGCTACAACCACCATCATTTCGTAAAAACCAACAGTTCACCAAACCACCTTGTAAGCGCAACTTCAAACCACAAAATAACCACTCAAGATATCCCAGAAACCCTCACCATCCAGCTCAGCCACATAATGCACATCATACCAAAGAGGCACCGCAGTCCAACAAACCATCATACTTCGATACCTCATCTGAAGATAAAGATGAAGTCATTATCTGCCATAAGTGTCATAAAGAGAATCACTTTGCCAAAGACTGCAAAGAAAATGTGGTTAAGGACAAGGTATTCTATCTTAGAATGGCCAAAGAGATGGAGGAGAAAGAAAAGGCAAGAGCTTATGTTGCTTAAGGAAAGAGAGATCATCAAGTGTGGTCATCTGGAGATGAAGATGAAGAGTTTTACAACAACAAAGGAAAAGGGAAGATCTGCATGGTGGAAACTACTGAAGAGGACGGATCGACGAATTTGCAGAGGAATTACTGGTACATGGCCAAAGATGGCACTGTCAGCATCGTCGAACAGGTAAAAATCCTGATCCATTCTAATAATTACAGCATTCATGATTGTGAGCCCTACATAGAAAGACTTAATGACACGTGTGTTGTCATCCTTTCAGACTACAACAAAGCACTAGACGAAAATAATATAGCGTCCCAAGAGCTATATCACGTAAGAGGAAGACTTGAGAATAAAAAACTTAAGGTTGCCATGTTAGAAAAGGATTTCTTACTAGAAAAATATGCTAGGATGTTAAATGAAACTTAGTTAGATATTGCTTTAAATCAACAAGATCTTGCCCAGAGATAGGGTGTCCGTTTAAACCAGTTAATAGAAAAACTCCTTAATGGGACTGAAGAAATTGAAAATTTAGTTAACAATGGGATGGTCCAGTGGGTACACAACTGATGATCCAGTGGGTACACAACTGATGAGAACTCTACTCCCCGGTTCAATGTTGATCGTCCCTATGTCCCACCAGATCGTGATTTTCATTTCCCGGTCAATGATAAAAGATTCCCCGAAGACATAAGATGTCACTTCGGTAGACTTCACGAACTGAGTAACAACTGTGTCATTGAGGAAATTCTTCCTGAATCCTCGGGTAATCCAAATGATCACTTACCTATCATTCGCATAATTTGTCCGGATTCTCAGTCCAATTCAGATGTAGATGAAGAAATCATTATCGAAGGAACAGAACTAGTTGTAAATTGTCCATCCTTGCCTTCCATAAAAAGTTCCAACAAAACGCCATCTTTGACATACTATGCGGTAGTCCAGTCATCTGTACCGTAGACCCCAGTCAAAAGCACAATGATTCTTCAGCCTATTCTTCATGAATTAGCAATTGAAAATTTTGAATTTGGACAATTTTCTCAAAGTTCTGAACTTTCTAGTTCTGATGACTCAAGTCCCCGTCTATCAAATTATTCAAATATTTTCAAGAAACCGCAGTTAGATGTCTCTGATTGTTTTTCTCCAAAGGCTCAAGCAAAATTAGCTTTCAAAGAGGAGATCAGATCCCGACGTAAAAAGCAGGAAACTGATCTAAAAAATAAAACATTCAAACAAGCCAAGTTTTCAAATCAAAAGAATTTCGAAAAATACTACAGTTAATGGATCATGCAAAAAGGAATGTACCGTGACAAAATATTTTTCAAACACTCCTGCAAAATCTCAAAAGAAAGTCACGTCATTTCAACAATATTCCTTAAACGATCCAAAGTGGAAGGGTATTTTGCCAACTCCTGAACCTTCAAAATCACATCAGTCATTCATCAGGCCAAAACCTAAGACTAGTTCATGTAACAAAACTTTTTCAAGTCCCAAGGGCACTGCATCCAAACATCACCCAAGGACCGTTCACAAGACCCCAACCACATCCTCCGGACCGTTGACAAAATATGGTGTCTGGATAAACGAGAAGGTTAGAATACTTTCGCGATTTCAGGCCAATCTGTAATGATGGACACGTCACTTTTGGAAACAATACGAATGGAATCATCAGGGGTGTTGAGGTCGAAAGTAGTTGTGAGGTGTCGAAGTCTGTCTAGGTCATTCTTAGTATCGAATGTATGTTTAGTTGTTTATTATAAGGGCAATGTTATTTTCGAAACTGTAAAGTGTAGTCCTTTATATTTTTTGTACTCTTTTATTATCCCTATAAATATGGGATGGGTACTAGAGTTAGAGATAATTTTTGGAGTCTTCGACTTGTAATCTCTACATTTTCTATGTATCTTGTTAAAACGTAATTGAGCCATACAGATCATATAGTCACACGCCCAAACCGGAACGGCGGAAACATTCGGGGGCGGAGGACGTCATGTTTATTATCACAACACATGCATCATAGTAATCAAAGTAACAACCAACCATTGTATTAATATTAAAGTGTTTACAAAGTATGAGATTCACATAAGATAGACTCCAAAAGTAAATAACAAAACAAGACACGAAGCTACTATGCTCCATCTTTTGAATCCCAGTGCGGGTGCCTGTCTACTAGTCTCCTGAGAATACAAGTTATTTTGAAAGAGTAGATCAACATTTAAACTTTTGAGTTCATGCGTATTTTAGTGATGTAAAGTAAGTTGTAAGTTCTTTTTAGAAAAGTTCGCTTGTTCCTTCAGAAAATCCTATATCTTCTGATGTAATGAAAGATAAGTAAAAATGACACTACAATTCCTTCTATGAGTACTAAACGAATACAAGTTATATATAATCCAGATCAAACAGACAATCGATTGTGTGAATCTGCCCTAAGCCCACAGCCAAACAAGGAACAGGAAATGAGGCGGAAAGCACACATCCCATTGTTTGTTAGATCTTCATTGTATGCAACCCTGGTGTATTCCTTTGGTACTTACGGAGTTAACTGTAATAGCTCCTTTATTTGATGAAAACATTCTTTAATAAAATCATATATTTCCTTTAGTAAAAATGGTAACCACAATACTTCCTTCTATAATCACTTAGTTTATACTAGCTATATATAATTTAATATCGAACGGATAGTTAGTTGTATGAATCTGCCCTAAGCCCACAACCAAACAAGGAACAGGAAGTAAGGGGTAAAGCACACATCCTACTACCTATCGGATATTAATTATATATAACCCTGATGTATAAACTAAGGTATTATAGAATTAACCACTAAAGGTCGTTTAAGTTGTACTGGTTTAAGGAAATGAATTAAACCCTTTACTAATAAGTTTCTAGTTTAGCCTACTAAATGTTGTATCTGAAAAGTATGTTTTTTTGTACTAGAAAACGGTATACTGAATTTGTATGCTGTGACCTGACCCATACCTGATACACCTTATGATTACTTGGTGTATACATGATATATATAGCTAAGATCGAATAGATAGTAGACTGGGTGAATCTGCTCTAAGCCCACAACCAAACAAGGAACAGGAAATGAAGCGGAAAGCACACATCCTACTGTCTGTCGGACCCGATTAATATATATCCCTGATGTATCTACCGAGGAGTCATAAAGTTAGCATTATAGGCCCCCTTCTAACTTAGTGTTCATGTTACGAGTAAGTTCTGTGGCATTGTTCTATTGTTAGGACGACTACTAGAAGTAACGAAATCCTGCACTCTTAACGCCTCAGTCGATACTGTTGTGAGTTTTGTATATATTAACATGTTTTATTTATTATTGTTTGGTACTTTGTAGATGTAACCCTTCTAAATAAATCCAGTACTTTGTAGATGTACCCCATATATAACTCCGGTACTTTGTAGATGTACCCCATATATATAAATCCTTGCACTTTGTAGATGCACCATATATATAACCTTATACCATGTTTATTATCATCTTTTGTTTAGAACAATGAGTTAATGATACATTTCCTTCCTAGGTTACTGGAAATGTAAAGTATAAGTTTGTGAATCATGATTTGTTCTTCTGTTATAGTTATAGTATGTTCCTCCATGTACTAGTTATAGTATGCTCCTCCCTGTACTAGTTATAGTATACTCCTCCCTGTACTAGTTATAGTATGAACTGAGTTTTTGAATAGATTTGATCTCTTACAAAAGCATAAGAAATCCTTTAATGTGATGGTTATCATAGGTAAATATTTACACAATATCATTGTGTTCAACTTGTATTCCCCCCTTAAAAAAATTAAAAAACATTTAAAAGATTGATTATAGGGGTATGAACTCACCATATGTGGGTGATTCAATTGAAGATTCGCGTAAGGATGAGAAGTTCCACGAATGAATTCCCGAGACAAAAATGAGTCCTAAATGACATATAATGGCATATATAGGCATGTAATTAGTGTTTAAAACAACTAACATGCAAGGAAACAACCTTAGGGACTAGGAAACACTTGGAATGAAGTGTTACAATCACATGTGATTGGTTAAAGGGAGTTTACGGCCAAGGGAGATGTGTTCACGGCCACACTTGAGTTTACGACCGTAAACTCTTGAGGATTATGCATTAATTGCTTGTTTCATGGCTAGGAATCAAGTGTTTCCTATGGATAACAAGATGATAGAAGAGATACTCACACTTTGGATGACTTTAGGGTGTTTACGGCTCAAGAAAAAGTGGGTGTTCTTGGTGTTCTTGGTGAAAAGATGAAGACTTGAAGATCTTGAAGGAAAAGTGATGAATTCAAGGATGTGATTTATAGAATTCATATGATCATGAAGATTAACTAGTAAAAGGGATGAATCACTTATGTTTTTGAAGAGAAATGGAAGTGTTCTTGATGATACTTGAGAGAGAATGAGTTTTATTGACTTGAAGATGTGAAGAATGATGAAGAAATGAAGGAAATTGATACTTAAGGGAAGGAGTTCACGACCACCAAGAGTTTACGGCCATAAACTCTAGTTTGCGGCCGTAAACTCCTTGTGATGGAGTTTCCGGCTCGATTGCAACCCAATGAAATTAAGCTGACACACCCCAACACACAATCCTTAAGTGTACTAGGCTTAGAACATTCAAACAGACCCCTAACAATGCTAAATGATAGTAGAAACAAGTCTGACACTTGATTGGATTGATTGGCTTTACTGGATAGAAATTTTTGGGTTGTCACATCATCCCCCCGTTAGGTGGAACTTAGTCCCGAAATTAGCTTTTCTAGCAGTACTTCTGGGGTTGTGCTCCTCTGAATGGTAGAATACCCACTCGTAGACCTGGGAAACTTTGCCCATACGCTCATGATAGGATTCATACTTGGTCAATTTATCATCACCTCGTGTATACGAGTCGTATATAATTAAGATTAGTAAGACGGTCGGATGTGCGACTCTGCCCTAGGTCCACAACTAAACAAGGAACAGGAGATAGGGCGGAAATACACATACTAAATCTACATAATCATAATTATATACCACTCTCGCGTATACACTTAATAGTGATAGGTGGGTTGTATTCGTCCTTAGCCTCTGTGCTGGAACTTGATTTGTTGGACGAGTGGTAGTTCGGGAAGGTCTGTTGAGTATACGGTGGCAAGGTTTCGTAGGGCAAGCTACTCCTTGCATGAGTACTTCGGGGATTAGAAAACAAGAGACAATACTGAGGTCTAGGTCAGGTTGTCGTTACGAATGACGAGGGTTTCGTGAATTTGATGGTCAATGCGATGGAATTTCGAAACATATGACAACGGACTCTTTACAGAAACAAAAGTTAGGCCGATTTGAAAGAAGCGTTTGTTATACGATGATGTATCCCGAGTGTGCTCGACAATATATTTTGTGTAGACATTCTAGTGCTTTCTGTTTTCTCCTTGATATTACCACTTCCACAAATCGTACCGCGATGAGCGAGTACTAAAGTGAAAGTGCTTTAATAACTAGTGTCGATATTGTATATTATGATCCTCCTCGCTACCTGTATGATCGCCTGACATATACAAGTTATGCATAATTAAGATGAATAAGACGGTCGACTGAGTGACTCTGCCCTAAATCCACAACCAGATAAGGAACAGGAAGTAAGGAGGAATCACTCACTCTTAGTCTGCAAAATCTCAACTATGCACAACCTTGTTGTACATACTAAGCGATCATAGCTCACCTGAACGGATCTTTAGTTCTCTTATGAATGTTGTGACTTGTTCGGATTAAAAATTTATAACTACTTTTTAAATTTTCCCCAAGTTTTAATCTTAATATGAAATATAAATTAAATCTTTAAAGTAATTTTATTTAGGATACTTACGAACACTACTAGAAAAACAGCCTTTTACGACACACAATGCGTGTCGTAAAACGCTTAGACGATGCACAAATGCGTGTCAAGGAAGGCCCTGTCATAACGAGAGACGACACGCCTTTGCGCGTCGTCTATAGACGACGCAGACGACGCGCATTTACGACACGCATTTATGACACGCAATGCGCATCATTAAAACCCCTGTCAAGAAAGGCCATGTCATAAACGAAGATGACACACATTTTTGTGTATCATAAATTTAAATGTTTAAAAAATATATATTTATATATTTTTTAATTTTTAAATTAACTTTGCATTTAATGTCTGATAATAGAAATAAAATACCAAATACAAAAAATACAATCCATTGCATAAAATTTAATATCATACAATTCTATTTCTTACAATATATAAATTTGCATTCATCTAATCTAATCTGTGTTTCATACAAAAAATCTATTTCATGCGGCTTCTTCCATTTCCTTTATTAGCAGCTTCCATCATTAGTAGTACAACTAACAATTGAAATGAAGAATGCAACACTTGTATATCTGCAAAAAACTTGAAAAAAAAACAAAGATTTAATGTTTATATATAGCAAGAACATATTGAACATATATATATATATATATATATATACATACACACACACACAATTCCAGCAGTTGATTCAAGAAGCTTAATGCTCCAATCAAGAGTGTCTCTTGGAATTATTTTGGTCATTGCCTATATGAAGTAAACTCAAGAATGGAAGTGGAAGTTATTTGAAGGGCTTTTTGGTAAATTTTATTAGTTGAAGGTGATGCTTACAGAAAGAAGTAGTATATCTTCAGTAAGATTGCCAATCAATTTCCCAAAAGAAGGTAAATGGTTTGGACCATTAGTGTTAACCATTGCCATCTTTACCAAATCACCAGAAAGAAAATTGTAAAGTAAATAAAAAAGAAGAAGATTATCTTAATCAAATTCTAAGTTGAAATAAGTAAAACACCTAAAAGGAAGCTTGTGAGATAAGGAAATGATCTATAATGTTCAACAGGAAGAGTCTTCATGAACCCTACTAATGGATGCAGTGATGATCTCTCATAAGCAGTTGCTGAAATGAAAAAAAAAACACTATTATAAAATCGAAATCACTGAAAAAATAAAGAAATTGTGAAAAGAAACAAAAAGAATAATTAACCTGAGTTTGCTAGAATGAGTATTAATTTAATTGTAGGGTTACGAGAAGCAACTGCAAGTGCTATTATTGCTCCAAAAGATTCTCCTACGTGTGCCTAAAAACCACAAATAAACAAAGGGAATTACAAATTTGGTCCCTGAATTTGGATCTTTTCTCAGATTTGGTCCCAAAAGAAATCGGTTTGTAATTTTGATCCTTAAATCAGTTAAATTTTTAATAGCATAGTTTTAAAATCATATACGCTAGAAGTGGTATAATAAGCAAATGAATGAAAGTACATTCCTATTTCTTGTTACCTGTAGCTCACAACTTCTATTTAATCTGGTGAAACCCATTCATATCTTTCCTTGTTCGTTGTTGGAGCAAGAATCAAAGCTGGTTTTGAAATTATATTAACCTCACGAGCAACAGACATGCAGTTAATGCTTGATCACCCATAATCATAACCTAATGCAAAATTCATAATTTTAACTTTTTGCTATTTTTCAAGAAAACTAAAAACTCTAATATGAAATTGAAAAAGCAAATTAAAGAAACTAAGAGTTTGTTTCTTTTTTTTCTCCATTAAGTCATGTAGACAAAAGATTTCCATACAAAATGATTGTTTCTTTTCTAGATTGAATAAAATCATCTGAGTGAGAGTAAATGACCATTTTACCCTTGCATTCTAACAAACAACTTTCACTCAGTGATACTTACCAAGTCATGTGATGATTTTTTCAATTCAGCCAAGACAGTAGCAGAATCTGCTCTGATAAGGCAATTAAACACCTGAAGTTTATTTATATAACAAAAATGTCAAAATAAAATCATTTATCATAGAAAAATGAAACCATGTTAATAAATTTATAGAAAGATCAATTAAAATTAATATAATATTTATACCGCAAAACAACCAAAAGTGAGCCCGATTTCCACTACTTCCCTGTCCAAGTTTCTAGCTTCACTTACCAACAACAAATTGTGTAAGTAAAAACTAGAGATTCTAGAAGGGCAAAATAGCAAATAAATCGGCTTATTTGGGGACAAATTTTGTTCAGGGAAAATGTTTTATCCACTTGAAGCAATTTAAAGTAGACAACAAAACTCACCAAGGGTTGGAGGATGAGAGGAGGAATCATGAAAACCAACTTACTCTTTAGGAAGGGAAAAATGGACCAACAGTTTTCTGCAGCAAATACCAGCAATACAAGGAACATAAATAAATAAAATAAGAATAAATAAATAAAATAAGAATAAAAATATGCAAACACTAACCAAGAACTTCAGTATGGTCATACCCTAGTCGTGTGATTCCACATACTATAGGTATCTGAACCTGAAAAGTTATTATTCATATTAGATTGATCTCTTGCATGTAACTATTATGTAACTACTAGGTAGACCAGTTTTTATGGAGTTTCTTCAGATTTAGTTTGGAGGGTCACTCGCTGACTCCTTAAGCTCGAGACCTTCAGAGAAAGAGAGCAACTCGTAAATACCCCATTAGTTGTGTCTATCTACTCAACATAGAAGATTATTTATACCATAAACTAAAATGGCTTAAGCAAGTTTATATGTTTTTGAATCTTCTTTTAGCTACGAGAAACCTATTATGCAAATAATATATCGGTAATTAATAAGTACTCATCCAATGTAATTGGTAATTATTCCAGACTTATTACCGAAGGCAAGCTACCTACATTTCTGCAACTAAAAAACCACATATTAGGTCCTGTAAAACCAGTTTTGATATCCAAAAGCAGCCCTATATTCCCTAAAACTGTAACATCTTCTATCAATAAAATAACCTATTGATAAGTAGCTATAAAGAAAATAAGCTTAAAAAGGAGGTGGTAGAAGAAATCGAAACGAAGGTATGAATATAACTTTGAAGCCCTTACACTCTTTATGTATTCAATTCTGTGAGAGCTTGCTACATCCGACACCATTGAAGGTAAATAGCAATCCAAGGCGAAACGGATTAGGGAGAAACTATTAATGGTACTTCACAGCAATGAAATGTACAAAATTAGGAAACAGAAAATCAGCGGGAATGAAACAGAAGTCGGGAAGAGGGGCATTAATCTCAACTTCTCTCTAAGTCTTCTTCCTCAAGAACGTCTGGAATAAGCATGATGAAACTCTTTTATTTAAGAGATAACACCCATCCAAACTGGAAAAAAATGAAACACTAATATTGAGGTCAAATACATACTTGAATTACTCACCGTCAGTTAGATAATTTAACATAATTATCTTATATATAAGAATGGAACCTGAAGATGGCAAGGCTTCCACAATCACCAAACTACAAAGATAAACAAAATTATTGACATATTTCTTTGTTCAAGCAGAACCGTCAACAGAAATAAGAGAAAAACAGAGGACTACCTTCACTCTTCACTGAGAGCAATGTCAGGATATTAGGTTCAATATAACATTTCTCGGGAACAAGGGAGGCAATGATGTTTGCGTAAAATATAAGAACCATACATGTTGAACTTTGGTTTCAAAAGAGAGAAAAACAAAGAGAAGCAAATAAAGCCGATCAATTTGTTTGGGACGGAGAGACGTCAGCTGTCCCGGATAGCAATATCCAGCACACGAGAGAAACCTAGCTGAAATTAGGAAGCCGGAGACGTGGACCGCCTTTTCCCACGCAATCAACCCTAAAAAAGGGTTCTTCTTTGAAGAAGAAAGAGTCACATCAAATGGGTCGGAAAATGGAAGCCAAGATGGAGGCGTGAAGAGGAAGAGATCCACAGGATACAGGCAGAAATACCAGAAGTATTTTGCTAACGATCAAAAGCGTTGGATATAAGCGATGGGCGACGGCATGTGAAGGTTCTAATTTCTAAATACCATTCAGTCTTACGTACAGTCAATTCCTTCTCAATCATCTTTTTTGAAGCAAGAAGGCGCTCCTCATCGATAAATGGAAGCTTGCAGTACCCTTCAAAAGATATATTTTTGCAACATAAGAAAACTATAGGCATATAAAACATGGTTGTTGAATGGAGAAATAGGTGTTTCGGATTTTGGAGAGGTTGTACCAGTTTTAGGGAGAAATCGAACCAGTTGGTCTTTGTTGTTGATCTTCTTTGTCGGGATTACTGGCTGATGAATAGAGAGAAAGGTTAGGGTTTCTTGATTGAGAGAAAGGTTAGGATTGATAGAATTTACGAGAAAGATCTTGCGGAAGGAGTTGATAAAGCCCGAGGCTGTGACGATGACCATATGGGATAACGAACAACTGACTCCGGCGCAGGTGCAATATGCGTGCATTGATGCTTTTTCTGAGTTATAGAATGGGGAGGTTCTTGATTGAGAGAACCTAAACTAATTCGAAGTTGAATTCACCGTTTTTGATCTAAGGCAGGGTTTCTCAAGAACAAATTAGGGTTCTTAATATTTAGGGATTTATGATTTAGGGTGATTTGGGGAGTCGTAGTAGGCGGGATGTTTAATATTTTGGGGAATGGAAAATGGTTATGAATGATTTAGGGTTCTTAGCAGAGGATTTTAGAAGGAGAAGAAGGAGTATCAGGCGGGGTGTTTAATTTTTTTGGGATTTCATTTCCCAAAAAAATACAGAGAACGCGCCTTCTTAAAAAAATATATAAAGCGACACCTTTACACGACACACTTTTTATGATAGGTGCCCTTCGTATTTTTATTTTTTTCTTTTCTGACACTAATTTCAAGGCACGCATAAATGCGTGTCCTCTATCCTTCAAATTTTAGAAGAGATGACATTATTTTTAGGGTGCACGCTTTTTCGTATCGTAAATCATTGCGTGTCATTGTTTGCGTGTCATTAAAGGGCTGTTTTCTAGTAGTGCAAAAATTTCAAAAGCGGGGTTCCTCATTGCTCCCTTATGTCTTATCGTTAGATTCCTCCTTCTCCTCTGTCACCTCTCTCTATTGGGCAGTCTCTCTTGGCATGTCTCATTTCACCACATGCATGGCATACCTGAACTATACCAGAATCGGTGGTTGAAGTGATGTGCTGAGTCGGAGTTCTACAGAAGCGAACTCCTTCGTCATTTCTCTCCGTTGTACATTCCTTCCTGAAGTGTCTAGATTCGCCGCACTTGGAGATTGGCCGTGTCGGCACCCTGCAGAAACGGGCAGTGTGCCCCTTCCTGCCGCAATTCATACACTGCATCTCTTGGCAAGTTCCGTTGTGGTGGTAGTGGCATTTGTCGCATCATGGAAGATTTCCAGCATATCGTTTGACGGGAGTTGTAGTGACAGATGAAGTGCCAGATGTTGTGACTGCTGTTGTGACCGCAGGGGTAGCCACGGGCTGTCGTCTCTTGGTAGAACCTTGAGCCGACTTTTTCCCCTTTTATCCCAGAACTTTCGTTTCTTATTCTTAGGTTTGTGTTATGGGGTGTCCTTGTCAACAGACACTCATTGGTTCCCTTGATTGTTACTGCGATTAGCATAACTGGCACCGCTTCCGCTGGCGTTATTAATATTGAACTATGTCATGACGGCTTTCACAGCAGCTGTGACCGCAGCCTGAAAAGTAGCGGAGTCTATCTGCAAAATTGGTGCCTCGCCTGTTGGTTGGTTTCCTCCTTGTGAAGACATGATTCTGTCGCATGGCGAAGAATGATCTCGTGAGTAATGATGGTCGTAACTAGTTGTATTCCATCAACTTAAATGTATTAAACAATTTCACGCTTTGCTGGACTACTCTCAATGTTTCTGTCAACATTTCTGAGATATGTCCATGATAGTAAGTAGAAGTAGTTATTGTACAAGTGATATTTAAACTAAGTTATCCTTGTTTCTGAGTGTATCTTGTTTTGATTTTCATAGGGTTCTGGAAAACAATTCATAATGGGAGTCTATCCTCGAATGAATCTCTGTGAATTGGATAACTGTTACCAGTTACATGAAAAAAAAATTCTAACACATAATGTGAGTAGTGTACCCACTAGCTCACTAAGTCAATCAAGGTTATTATTTATTAGTGTGACGCATAGGACGTTTTAGTTTCTTCGGCTGATCCTTCCTTGGAAAACTCTTCTTGAATCTTTTTTTTCCTCCTTGATTCCTATGCTGACTGCTATGATGGAGTGGTTACACCTATCTGTGTTTGTCGTGCGAGAATGGAAGTGTCTAAATAGACCTTCGAATAAGTGATCCTACTCCAAAACCACAACCAAACAAGGAATAGGAAGTGAAGCATAGATCACAAATTTTAAGTCTATAAAATCTCAATTATATAAAACCATGGGAGTATACACTTCGGAATCATAGACCTACCAGAAGGGTCTTTTAAATTTTCACATATGTTATTATAGTGACTAAAATACTCCTATAGTATTTTAATGTAATGAACTTGGTATGTTTTAAACTTGTTGTTTTCTTATAGTATCATAAAATACTCCTATAATTTTAATTTTATGTTCTGATCTAGAAATCCCTTGAATAGAGTTAGGTAAGTTTTAAGACTGTTGCAACACCACATCACTCCCAAACACATGTCGGTGATATCTCAAATGAATATAGTATGTATATATGTATAAGCATGTATGTATATTTTTATAAAATATTGTTATATTTTAAAATATACTTTTAGTCAGAGCACTTCGGCCCCATTGTATTTTTATTTGTATATCTTTTATAGGTTGATATACTTAGTTCACTATAAACAATGCTCTGATACCAATCTGTCAGACCTCCAAACCGGAATGGCGGAAACGTTCGGGGGTGGAGGACGTCATGTTTAGTATCACAACACATGCATCATAGTAAACAAAGTAACAAACAACCATTGTATTAATATTAAAGTGTTTACAAAGTATGAGATTCACATACGATAGACCCCAAAAGTAAATAACAAAACAAAACATGAAGCTACTATGTTCCATCTTTTGAATCCCAGTGCGCGTACCTATCTTCTAGTCTCCTGAGAATACAAGGTATTTTGAAAGAGTATATCAACATTTAAGCTAGTGAGTTCATAAGTATTTTAGTGATGTAAAGTAAGTTGTAAGTTCTTTTTAGAAAAGTTCGCCTGTTCCTTCAGAAAATCCTATATCTTCTGATGTAATGAAAGTTAAGTAAAAATAACTCTACAATTCCTTCTACGAGTACTAAACGAATACAAGTTATATATAATCCAGATCAAACAGACAATCGATTGTGTGAATCTGCCCTAAGCCCACAACCAAACAAGGAACATGAAATGAGGCGGAAAGCAAGCATCCCATTGTTTGTTAGATCTTCATTGTATACAACCCTGGCATAATCATTTGGTACTTACGGAGTTAACTGTAATAGTTCTTTTATTTGATGAAAACATTCTTTAAAAAATCATATATTTCCTTTAGTAAAAAAGGTAACCACAATAGTTCCTTCTATAATCACTTAGTTTATACTAGCTATATATAATCTAATATCGAACGGATAGTTAGTTGTGTGAATCTGCCCTAAGCCCACAACCAAACAAGGAATAGAAAGTAAGGCGTAAAGCACACATCGAACTACCTATCGGATATTAATTATATATAACCCTGACGTATAAACTAAGGTATTATACAATTAACCACAAAAGGTCCTTTAAGTTATACTGGTTTAATGAAATGAATTAAACCTTTTACTGATAAGTTTCTAGTTTAGCCTACTAAATGTTCTATCTGAAAAGTATGTTTTTATACTAGAAAACGGTATACTGAATTTGTATGCTGTGACCTGAACCATACCTGATATACCTTATGATTACTTGGTGTATATATATATATATATATATATATATATATATATATATATATATATATATATATATATATATATATAGTTGTGGTCGACTAGATAGTAAACTGGGTGAATCTGCTCAAAGCCCACAGCCAAACAAGGAACAGGAATTGAAGCGGAAAGCACACATCCTACCGCATTATAGGCCCCCTTCTAACTTAGCGTTCATGTTACGAGTAAGTTATGTGGCGTTGTTCTATTGTTAGGACGACTACTAGAAGTAATGAAATCTTGCACTCTTAACGCCTCAATCGATACTGGTGTGAGGTTTGTATATATTAACATGTTTTATTTATTATTGTCCGGCACTTTGTAGATGTACCCCTTTTAAATAAATCCGGTACTTTGTAGATGTAACCCATATATAACTCTGGTACTTTGTAGATGTACCCCATATATATAAATCCTGGCACTTTGTAGATGCACCATATATATAAAACCTTATACCATGTTTATTATCATCTTTTGTTTAGAACAATGAGTTAATGATACGTTTTCTTCCTATGTTAATGGAAATGTAAAGTATAAGTTCGTGAATCATGATTTGTTCTTCTGTTATTGTTATAGTATGTTCCTCCTTGTAGTAGCTATAGTATGCTCCTCCCTGTAGTAGCTATAGTATGAACTGAACCCCTAAACTATACCTGTTATAGTTTATTAGTATGTTTACTTGAACTATTACTGACTTGAAGAAAAGACTCAATTATATACTGAGTTAAACATGTACCTTAAAACGGAGTTTTATAAACAATAAACTAACATCTTTTTAAAAGAGTTGTTGAATAGATTTGTTCTCTTACAAAAGCATAAGAAATACTTTAATGTGATGATTATCACAGGTAAATACTTACACAATATCATTGTGTTCAACTTGTATTCCCTCCTTAAAAGCATTTAAAAACATTTAAAAGATTGATTATAGGGGTATGAACTCACCTTATGTGGGTGATTCAATTGAAGATTCGTGTAAGGATGAGAAGTTCCACGAATGAATTCCCGAGACACAAATGAGTCCTAAATGACATATAATGGCATATCTAGGCATGTAATTAGTGTTTAAAACAACTAACATGCAAGGAAACAACCT
The DNA here is from genome assembly GCF_052849685.1 of Lactuca virosa. NCBI lineage: Eukaryota > Viridiplantae > Streptophyta > Magnoliopsida > Asterales > Asteraceae > Lactuca > Lactuca virosa. Next base: position 261,832,272 of record NC_136433.1, on the reverse strand, counting down.
TAGGAACTAGGAAACACTTGGAATGAAGTGTTACAATCACATGTGATTGACTAAAGGGAGTTTACGGCCAAGGGAGATGTGTTCACGGCCACACTTGAGTTTACGACCAAGGGAGAGTTTCCGGCCATAAACTCTTGAGGACTATGCACTAACTGCTTGTTTCATGGCTAGGAATCAAGTGTTTCTTATGGATAACAAGATGATAGAAGAGATACTCACACTTTGGATGACTTTAGGGTGTTTACGACCCAAGAACTAGTGGGTGTTCTTGGTGTTCTTGGTGAAAAGATGAAGACTTGAAGATCTTGAAGGAAAAGTGACGAATTCAAGGATGTGATTCATAGGATTCGTATGATCATGAAGATTAACTAGTAAAAGGGATGAATCACTTACGTTTTTTAAGATAAATGGAAGTGTTCTTGATGATACTTGAGAGAGAATAAGTTTTCTTGACTTGAAGATGTGAAGAATGATGAAGAAATAAAGGAAATTGATGCTTAAGGGAAGGAGTTCATGGCCACCAAGAGTTTACGGCTGTAAACTCTAGTTTACGGCCGTAAACTCCTTGTGATGGAGTTTCCGGCTCGATTGCAACCCAATGAACTTAAGCTGACACACCCCAACACACAATCCTTAAGTGTACTAGGCTTAGAACACTCAAACAGACCCCTAACAATGCTAAAAGATAGCAGAAACATGTCTGACATTTGATTGGATTGATTGGCTTTACCGGATAGAAATTTTTGGGTTCTCACACATATTTACATCGTGTGTTCATAATTCATCATATACTCTGATCTCGTTTCATATACTCGATTAATTACAACTACATTTTGAGTCTTGTTCTAGATTCAAAATATTCCGTTCTTTTGATTCTGAAAATCATCACAGATCATCTGTTTTGATTCGATTCTGCTTATGATTTGTTAGATCGTGTATTTTGTGTCAGTTTTCTAGAAGTTTTGTCAATCAAATCTCAATTTATAAAGCTTTTCACAAATTTCGTCCGTACAACAATGGCAAACTTTAACATGAACACCCTGACTTCGTACTCTCGTTTTCTTGGTTCATCAACAAAAATTCCTATGTTGATTCCGGAATTTTATGATCAATGGGCTGATTGAATGGAGGACTATCTAAATGCAATAGATGAGGATCTTTGGAAATGTATCACTGAAGATGTTAGTGTTCCTACTATGATGCAAAATGTTGGAATTGCTGCTAACAATCCAGATGTTGCTCAACAAGCTGAGAAATTGTTGAAAAATGAGAAACGATGCTTGCGTGAATTACATGGTGCACTTCCACCTGTTGTGTACAATTATGTGCGTAGTTGCAAGACGTCAAAGGAAATTTGGGAAGCTTTAAAGGATAAGTACCAAGGCAGTGAGAAAAGAAAGATAAGTTTTGTTAAGTAGTGTCTGTTGGAGTTAGGAGAATTCAAGCAAAAAGAAGGAGAACCCATTGAGCTCTATTACGATCGTCTGAATGAACTGATTTACAAGTGAAACAGATATGGAGTTATAAGGTCAACAATGGAGTTCAACTTGACTTTCATCATGGGACTTCGCAAAGAATGGCGTAATCTCAGTTTAATGATAAAAACTCAACAAAGCTTCGACTACTTTTCTCTCAATGATCTCTATAATGTGTTAAAGGTACATGAGAGGAAAGTGAATGAGATAGTTGAAGAAACAAGAAGTGGTTTGGGTGGTCCTTTTGCACTGATGTCGACAGTTGCTGGTAAAGATGTTGAGAAAGAAGCTGCTGAGAAAGAGGGTTCGGAAGATGAAGGTTTAATCGTCAATTATGATGAAGAAGTTGTGGCTTTCTAGTCGGACAATCGTCTGAAGAAATTCTTCAAAAATCCATTTAATCCGAAGTCAAAAACAAGTGAAATGAAGGGAAGTTTGACTGGGGAGAATGTGAATGATAAGAAGAGAGCAGAGAAGAAGGAGGTGAAGTCCGAAGAAGCAAAGATAGAGAAGAAGATCAAGGGAGATTTTGGATTCGACTGCCATTATTGAAATGGAGCAAACCACATGGCAAGTGATTGCATGTTGAGGAAACGAGATGAGAAGAAGAGTAGAGTCAAGGACGAAGCCTACTACGTGGAGAGGCTTGAAGAAGTGATAGCGAAGACTAATGGGATGTGTTTGGTTGCGAAGGTGTTAGATGATGGGGAGGGGACTTATCAAATCTGGTCATCAGGATCAAATAATGAGGAGATGTGAAACCCAACTCACGGAGCCATGTTCGCAAGTTTCGAGAAAGAGGATGAGGAGAATGTCACAGGAACATGTTTTGTTTCAACCACTGCTTACAAGTCTCCAATGACTTCGTAGGTACGTTCTCTTCTTCAATCCTTTAATATTCCTTCTAGTGCATATAATTCGATGTTATCTGAGTTTGATGAAGCAATTACTTATGTTAATAATCTTCTTATTTATGTTAGTAGTGATGCTGAAAAGTCTAAGACTTTACTGCTAGAAACTCAAAGATGTTTGGAATCCAAGAAGGCTAGAATAGAACACATAGATTTACAAATAATGAATATTATGTGTGATAGAGAAAATTTGAGTTCTGATGTGAAGATTTTGCTGAAACAATGAAACATATATTGTAATTCAGCCAAATGCTTGAATGGAAAATTAACTGCATTTCATCAGTCATCTGACATTAGCAAAAAACAACATAGGAAGCTTTTTCCCTTTTTAGCTTTCGAAAGGGAGAAAATTGATTCAACTTCCTACGAGTGTGAAAAGACAATTTCTGAGTTTGATAAGGTTCCAGATGATAGATATGCATATGGTGTTGTTAGAACTGATGAATGTTTAAATGCAAATGATCTTGTTGATATAGTGAATAAGACCTTGACCAAAAACGAACAAATTAAAATTTTGAAAAGAATTGAAAATTTGACATCTAACTCACAAATTTTTTTTGCTTATATCGAAGATGACTCTGATGATATTAGTGAAATTGAGGAGGAGGAAGTTGTTGATTGTTCTCATTTATCTGTCATTAATGTGCTAAGGGTAAAGAAATGTGTTATGATTCTTCGGTTAAATTTGACACTGACCAACCCTCGACTTAGAAAGTCTATGACCCTGACCATGTGACTGTCGAAGATGGTCAAACTGACAGTGATGATGATAATGATGATGCTTCGAAAGAAACAACCATACCCCGGGTTGTAGTTGATCAGGTCCATAAGGAAACTGAAAAGTTGGACACAATAATGAGGGAAAAAGGCTCTCACTATATTGAATCAAATTCGGTTGTGTATCCAAAATTCATATTCACAGATGAAGTAATCTTTCCAAATCAGGTGTTTGTTAGCACTCGGAATGGTGATATAAGTTAAACTTGGAATCAACAAAATTGTTGAAGAAGATAACAAGAAAGCTTCGAAAGAAGGATTTTTCTCAAACCAAAGCACTGTCGAAAATAATCTCAAGAAGAACTCTTCCACTTTTCAAAGACAAAAACCACAATGAAACCGGGTTATTAAAACTGACAAACCAAAAGATCAAAAACAATCAAAAGAAAATTTTTCTGAAAAGTCACAACAAAATGTTCAAAATTTCAAAGAATAAATTGAAAATATTTCAAAAGAACAAGGCATGTCGATGACTAAAGCAAGAAAGAAGGTTTATTGGCAAAATATTGAGTCTCGAAAGAAACAAAACGTTTTGTCCAATAAATCGTCTGAAGCAATATAATCTAAACTAGTTAAGACAAATTCTCAAAACAAGTCTTTTATTAAGAAAACACCCGCTCAATCTTAAAAAGATTTTTTAAAAAGTCAATCACAAAAGGAGTTTCCAAAAAGTCAAAAACAAGCTTCATTATCAAATTCTAAACCAAATTATCAAAACTCAAACAAAGAGAATTTTGTGAAAAATCAACAATCAAAAACTTTTCTTCATCATTCTCGAAACAAAAGGTTTTCACAAAATAACTTTCAAAGAAATGGTTTTCAACCAAATTAACAAAGGAAGTTTTCTCAATTTTCCAATCAAAAGCAATTTTCGAATGGTCCATAATCTTTTCCATGATCAAATGTTGGTTATCAAAAACGGTTTCAAAATCATTTTCAATCACACGTAAAATATAGTTTTTCAAAACAACATTTTGAAAAGTTGAATGTAAATGCAAAGAGAAAAGAGACATTCAAACCAACACAACCTCAATTTCCCAATCATCCTTCGAAGAAGACAAGTAACACTTCGTTTTCCAAAGGAAAAACAGATGTCAAAAACATCAATTACTGGTTAGAAGGAAAAGGCAAACAATATCAAAGTGGGAAATTTTCTCAAGAAGAGATCAGGTATACTTATGAAAGCTACTTGAATGAATCGTCAAGTGGAAGTTCTTCATCCAAGGAGTCGAATCCATCGGTTTCGAGAGTGGAGAGTTGTTCCAAAAGCAAAAGTTGATGTGAAACGAACTAAGAAGGTTAAAGGGAAAGTCAGTTTTGATTCTAAACCAACGAATGATGTCATTTCAATACCCTCATCTAATGAAGTGGACTTAGTTGATAGTTTGAAATCCAAAGTTCGTAATTGGGTTTTAGGATCTTCATTTTATCATGCATTTTGTTCTAATAACCAAGGACCCAAACAGCCTTGGGGACCTAAATTCTTTCACTGATTGTAGGTTTTATGTGACGAGCAATATGATGACAAATGGTACATTGGTATTGGTTGCTCTCGTCACATCACTGGTAGGAAGGAAAACTTGCGAGACTATCGAAGTCTAGATAATGCTGGAGTGGTGAAATTTGGCAACAATGACAAATGTTATGTCAAAGGTTATGGTAAAGTAATGAATGACAAGTTCACTATTAACAGGGTAGCATATGTCGAAGGTCTTCAACACAACTTGATAAGTGTTTCACAACTTGTTGTGGGCACTGTCAATCATGTTGTTTTTAATGAAGAAGGAAGTGTGATTTTGAACATCGAAACAAAAGAAGTCTTGCTAAAATCCAAAAGAAAAGGCGATATGTTTACCCTTGACATGAAACCCATGGTTGGCGTTCCCTCGGTTTGCTTTCTCTCGAAAGCTTCATCAGAAATTAGTTGGCTATGGCATCAAAGGATCTATCACTTGAATTTCAAGAATCTGAACAAATTAGTGGTAAATGATCTTGTTCGTGGTTTGCCAGTATTAAAATTTGATAATGATACTTTATGTGCAGCTTGCGAACAAGGGAAGCAACATAGACAAGGTCATCCAATTGTCATTGATTCGAAGATTGTTGAACCTTTGGAACTTCTTCATATTGACCTTTGTGGTCCTTCGACTGTTGAAACTATCAACAAGAAGAGCTACATCTTGGTTATTGTTGATGATTTTTTTAGGTTTACTTAGGTGTATTTTCTTTGTTTAAAGTCTGAAACAACTCAAGCAATGATTGAATTTATCAAGCACATAGAAGTGATATGAAAGAAAAAGATTTGTAAGATCAAGAGTGAAAATGGATCAGAGTTCAAGAACAAGGTTCTTGATTCGTTCTTAACTAACAAAGGAATTTCGCATAATTTTTCCTCTCCTTAGACACCTCAACAAAATGGTGTTGTCGAAAGGAGGAACAAGTCTCTTTGTGATGCAGCAAGAACCATGCTTTCATATACGAATATTCCACAATATCTTTGGGCTGAAGCGCTTTCGACAACTTGTTTTACTCAAAATCGATGTTTCATTCATCTTCAATTTAATATCACCCCATGTGTAATCATTAGCAATAGAAAACCAAATGTTAAATTTTTCCATGTTTTTGGTTGTAGGTACTTCATTATGAATCTTAAGGATAACCTTTCAAAATTTCAGTCAAAAGCTGATGAAGGGATCTTCCTGGGATATTCTCATAATTCAGTTGCATACAGGGTGTTAAACAAACGAACCAGGAAAATCGAAGAAACTATTAATCTTACCTCTGATGATTATTATTTTAAAAGAGTCGAAAAATGTTTTAAACAAAAGCCAATTATTGATGAATCGAATGATGAATCTCATAGTTTGAATTCATCAAAATTTGAGTATGATTTAATTCTTGGTGTTCCTGACAGGGAAATTGATGCAGAAGTTCATGCTGATGATAATCAAGTACCTGAAGCATCGAAGCACATTGATGATTCGACCATCACATAGGATGTTGTTGATATGAACTCTTCAAATAATTCTCCGATGACCAACGAAAGTTTACCTGTGGTACCCAATGAGCAAGTGGAGGGGGAGCACTTTAGTTCATCTAGTAGTGTTGAGGGGGAGCATAGTTTCGATGGGGAGCAACATCAACTGGATAATAATGTTGAGGGGAGAATCATCCTAATGATCTAATTGTTAAGGGGGAGAAAAAATGGATCTCTACAAAATACTTCGAATGTTCAACCTGATGTCTTTCATGATATACCTGATAATATGTCGAATGCAGGGGAAGGATCGGAAAATGGATAAATGTTCGATGATGCACCATTGGACTTTGATCTTGCATATCCACCAATGGATAAATGGACTCGAAGTCATCCAAAAGAACAAGTTCTTGGTGATCCTCACGATGGAGTATTGACAAGAGCTCAACATCGTGCAAAGAATGAGGTACCTAAAGGATAAATATCAAGGCAGTGAGAAAACAAAGATAAGTTCTGTTAAGTAGTGTCTGTTGGAGTTAGGAGAATTAAAGCAAAAAGAAGGAGAACCCATTGAGCTCTATTACGATCGTCTGAATGAACTGATTTACACGTGCAACAGATATGGAGTCATAAGGTCAACAATGGAGTTCAACTTGACTTTCATCATGGGACTTCGCAAAGAATGGCGTAATCTCAGTTTAATTGTAAAAACTCAACAAAGCTTCGACTACTTTTCTCTCAATGATCTCTATAATGTGTTAAAGGTACATGAGAGGAAAGTGAATGAGATAGTTGAAGAAACAAGAAGTGGTTTGGGTGGTCCTCTTGCACTGATGTCGACAGTTGCTGGTAAAGATGTTGAGAAAGAAGCTGTTGAGAAAGAGGGTTCGGAAGATGAAGTTTTAATCGTCAATTATGATGACGAAGTTGTGGCTTTCTAGTTGGACAATCCTCTGAAGAAATTCTTCAAAAATCCATTTAATCCGAAGTCAAAAACAAGTGAAATGAAGGGAAGTTTGACTGGGGAGAATGTGAATGATAAGAAGAGAGCAGAGAAGAAGGAGGTGAAGTCCGAAGAAGCAAAGATAGAGAAGAATCTTTAAGTCTGATTGCCTTCTCGATCCTAATAAATGACGGGATGAGTTAAAGCACTATCATACTGAATACCTTTTCTTATGAGTCTTCCATGAACTCAATACCAACTCTACTTATCCTTATCTGGTATGCCTTCGGCTTCGCCCGCCCGCCACCAGTGGAAGCAAGCACCTTGAAGGGAATTTCCATCGCGAAGGATTCAATCCAGCCACAGGTTCCCCTACGGCTACCTTGCTACGACTTCACCCCAGTCGAAGACCCCACCGTGGTATGCGCCAATAAGACCACCAAAAGCCTTTGTGGCACTAGTGGTACACAGAAGTCATGGGTGATCATTGGTCCGATGCTTCGGGGGAAAACCTATTCCCAGGGTGTGACGGGCGGTGTGTACAGGGCTCGGGAGATCAAGGGAGATTTTGGATTCGACTGCCATTATTGAAATGGAGCAAACCACATGGCAAGTGATTGCATGTTGAGGAAACGAGATGAGAAGAAGAGTAGAGTCAAGGACGAAGCCTACTACGTGGAGAGGCTTGAAGAAGTGATAGCGAAGACTATTGGGATGTCTTTGGTTGCGAAGGTGTTAGATGATGAGGAGGGGACTTATCAAATCTGGTCATCAGGATCAAATAATGAGGAGATGTGAAACCCAACTCATGGAGCCATGTTCGCAAGTTTCGAGAAAGAGGATGAGGAGAATGTCACAGGAACATGTTTTGTTTCAACCACTGCTTACAAGTCTCCAATGACTTCGTAGGTACGTTCTCTTCTTCAATCCTTTGATATTCCTTCTAGTGCATATAATTTGATGTTATCTGAGTTTGATGAAGCAATTACTTATGTTAATAATCTTCTTATTTATGTTAGTAGTGATGCTGAAAAGTCTAAGACTTTACTGCTAGAAACTCAAAGATGTTTGGAATCCAAGAAGGCTAGAATAGACCACATAGATTTACAAATAATGAATATTATGTGTGATAGAGAAAGTTTGAGTTCTGATGTTAAGATTTTGCTGAAACAGTGAAACATATATTGTAATTCAGCCAAATGCTTGAATGGAAAATTAACTGCATTACATCAGTCATCTGACATTAGCAAAAAACAACATAGGAAGCTTTTTCCCTTTTTAGCTTTCGAAAGGGAGAAAATTGATTCAACTTCCTACGAGTGTGAAAAGACAATTTCTGAGTTTGATAAGGTTCCAGTTGATAGATATGCATATGGTGTCGTTAGAACTGATGAATGTTTAAATGCAAATGATCTTGTTGATATAGTGAATAAGACCTTGACCAAAAACGAACAAATTAAAATTTTGAAAAGAATTGAAAATTTGACATCTAACTCACAAATTTTTTTTGCTTATATCGAAGATGACTCTGATGATATTAGTGAAATTGAGGAGGAGGAAGTTGTTGATTGTTCTCATTTATCTGTCATTAATGTGCTAAGGGTAAAGAAATGTGTTATGATTCTTCGGTTAAATTTGACACTGACCAACCCTCGACTTCGAAAGTCTATGACCCTAACCATGTGACTGTCGAAGATGGTCAAACTGACAGTGATGATGATAATGATGATGCTTCGAAAGAAACAACCATACCCCGGGTTGTAGTTGATCAAGTCTATAAGGAAACTGAGAAGTTCGACACAATAATGAGGGAAAAAGGCTCTCACTATATTGAATCAAATTCGGTTGCGTATCCAAAATTCATATTCACAGATGAAGTAATCTTTCCAAATCAGGTGTTTGTTACCACTCGGAATGGTGATATAAGTTAAACCTGAAATCAACAAAATTGTTGAAGAAGATAACAAGAAAGCTTCGAAAGAAAGATTTTTCTCAAACCAAAGCACTGTCGAAAATAATCTCAACAAGAACTCTTCCACTTTTCAAAGACAAAAACCACAATGAAACCGGGTTATTAAAACTGACAAACCAAAAGATGAAAAACAATCAAAAGAAAAATTTTCTGAAAAGTCACAACAAAATGTTCAAAATTTCAAAGAATAAATTGAAAATATTTCAAAAGAACAAGGCATGTCGATGACTAAAGCAAGAAAGAAGGTTTATTGGCAAAATATTGAATCTCGAAAGAAACATAACGTTTTGTCCAATAAATCGTCTGAAGCAATATAATCTAAACTAGTTAAGACAAATTCTCAAAACAAGTCTTTTATTAAGAAAACACCCGCTCAATCTTAAAAAGATTTGTTAAAAAGTCAATCACAAAAGGAGTTTCCAAAAAGTCAAAAACAAGCTTCATCATCAAATTCTAAACCAAATTATCAAAACTCAAACAAAGAGAATTTTGTGAAAAATCAACAATCAAAAACTTTTCTTCATCATTCTCAAAGCAAAAGGTTTTCACAAAATAACTTTCAAAGAAATGGTTTTCAACCAATTTAACAAAGGAAGTTTTCTCAATTTTCCAATCAAAAGCAATTTTCGAATGGTCCATAAGCTTTTCAATGATCAAATGTTGGTTATCAAAAACGGTTTCAAAATCATTTTCAATCACACGTAAAATATAGTTTTTCAAAACAACATTTTCAAAATTTGAATGTAAATGCAAAGAGAAAAGAGACATTCAAACCAACACAACCTCAATTTCCCAATCATCCTTCTAAGAAGCCAAGTAACACTTCCTTTTCCAAAGGAAAAACAGATGTCAAAAACATCAATTACTGGTTAGAAGGAAAAGGCAAACAATATCAAAGTGGGAAATTTTCTCAAGAAGAGATCAAGTATACTTATGAAAGCTAGTTGAATAAATCGTCAAGTGGAAGTTCTTCATCCAAGGAGTCGAATCCATCGGTTTCGAGAGTGGAGAGTTGTTCCAAAAGGGAAAGTTGATGTGAAACGAACTGAGAAGGTTAAAGGGAAAGTCAGTGTTGATTCTAAACCAATGAACGATGTCATTTCAATACCCTCATCTAACGAAGTGGACTTAGTTGATAGTTTGAAATCCAAAGTTCGTAATTGGGTTTTAGGATCTTCATTTTATCATGCATTTTGTTCTAATAACCAAGGACCCAAACAGCCTTGGGGACCTAAATTCTTTCACTGATTGTAGTTTTTATATGACGAGCAATATGATGACAAATGGTACATTGGTATTGGTTGCTCTCGTCACATCACTGGTAGGAAGGAAAACTGGCGAGACTATCAAAGTCTGGATAATGCTGGAGTGGTGAAATTTGGCAACAATGACAAATGTTATGTCAAAGGTTATGGTAAAGTAATGAATGGCAAGTTCACTATTAACAGGGTAGCATATGTCGAAGGTCTTCAACACAACTTGATAAGTGTTTCACAACTTGTTGTGGGCACTGTCAATCATGTTGTTTTTAATGAAGAAGGAAGTATGATTTCGAACATCGAAACAAAAGAAGTCTTGCTAAAATCGAAAAGAAAAGGCGATATGTTTACCCTTGACATGAAACCCATGGTTGGTGCTCCCTCGGTTTGCTTACTCTCGAAAGCTTCATCAGAAATAAGTTTGCTATGGCATCGAAGGATCTATCACTTGAATTTCAAGAATCTGAACAAATTAGTGGTAAATGATCTTGTTCGTGGTTTGCCAGTATTAAAATTTGATAATGATACTTTATGTGCAGCTTTCGAACAAGGGAAGCAACATAGACAAGGTCATCCAATTGTCATTGATTCGAAGATTGTTGAACCTTTGGAACTTCTTCGTATTGACCTTTATGGTCCTTCGACTGTTGAAACTATCAACAAGAAGAGCTACATCTTGGTTATTGTTGATGATTTTTTTAGGTTTACTTAGGTGTATTTTCTTTGTTTAAAGTCCGAAACAGCTCAAGCAATGATTGAATTTATCAAGCACATAGAAGTGATATGAAAGAAAAAGATTTGTAAGATCAAGAGTGAAAATGGATCAGAGTTCAAGAACAAGGTTCTTGATTCGTTCTTAACTAACAAAGGAATTTCGCATAATTTTTTCTCTCCTTAGACACCTCAACAAAATGGTGTTGTCGAAAGGAGGAACAAGTCTCTTTGTGAAGCAGCAAGAACCATGCTTTCATATACGAATCTTCCACAATATCTTTGGGCTGAAGCGCTTTCGACAACTTGTTTTACTCAAAATCAATGTTTCATTCATCTTCAATTTAATATTACCCCATATGAAATCATTAACAATAGAAAACCAAATGTTAAATTTTTCCATGTTTTTGGTTGCAGGTGCTTCATTATGAATCTTAAGGATAACCTTTTGAAATTTCAGTTAAAAGCTGATGAAGGGATCTTCGTGGGATATTCTCATAATTCAGTTGCATACAGGGTGTTAAACAAACGACCCACGAAAATCGAAGTAACTATTAATCTTACCTTTGATGATTATTATTTTAAAAGAGTCGAAAAATGTTTTCAAACAACAGCCAATTATTGATGAATCGAATGATGAATCTCATAGTTTGATTCATCAAAATTTGAGTATGAATTAATTCTTGGTGTTCCTGACAGGGCAATTGATGCAGAAGTTCATGCTGATGATAATCAAGTACCTGAAGCATCGAATCACATTGCTGATTCGACCATCACATAGGATGTTGTTGATATGAAATCTTCAAATAATTCTCCGATGACCAACGAAAGTATACCTGTGGTATCCAATGAGCAAGTGGAGGGGGAGCACTTTAGTTCATCTAGTAGTGTTGAGGGGAGCATAGTTTCGATGGGGAGCAACATCAACTGGATAATAATGTCGAGGGGAGAATCATCCTAATGATCTAATTGTTGAGGGGGAGAAAAATGGTTCTCTACCAAATACTTCGAATGTTCAACCTGATGTCTTTCATGATATACCTGATAATATGCCGAATGCAGGGGAAGGATCGGAAAATGGATAAATGTTCGATGATGCACCATTGGACTTTGATCTTGCATATCCACCAATGGATAAATGGACTCGAAGTCATCCAAAAGAACAAGTGCTTGGTGATCCTCACGATGGAGTATTGACAAGAGCTCAACATCGTGCAAAGAATGAGGTACCTAATGTTCATCAAGAATTTTGCATGTTCAATGTTTTTATTTCCAAAATCGAACCAAAATCGGTCAAGGCTGCTATGGAACATCCTGATTGGGTTATTTCTATGAAATCTGAGCTTGCTGAATTTGAAAGAAACAAAGTCTGGAGACTCATTCCAAAACCAGATGATGTTTTGATGGTAGGATTAAAATGGATTTTCAAAAATAAAACTAATAAAGATGGAAATGTTGTTCGAAACAAAGCTAGGCTAGTTGTTAAAGGGTATTCGCAACAAGAAGGTGTAGATTATGAGGAAACCTTCTCCCCTGTCGCAAGACTCGAGGTTGTTCGAATATTTTTAGCCTATGCATCACACAAGGATTTCGATGTCTATCAAATGGATGTCAAGTGTGCATTTTTAAATGGTGAACTCAAAGAGACGGTGTATGTCGAGAAACCTCCAGGTTTTATTAATGAGGAATTCCCTGATCATTTATATATTTCAGATAAGGATGTTTATGGGTTAAAACAAGCTCCAAGAGCATGGTATGCAACTCTTGCCACATTCTCAAAGCAATCAAAATTTAAACAAGGTCAGTTGATCCCACTCTCTTTCGTAAGAAAGTTGGGAATCATCTCATGCTTGTTCAAATTTATGTTGAGGATATTAATTTTGGCTCTACTGACCCTGCTTTATCAAGTGGATTTGAGAATCTTATGAGGAGTCAATTCGAGATGAGCATGATGGGGAAAATCAACAATTTTCTGGGATTAAACATTCGTCAAAGCAGAGAAGGCGTATTTATCAATCAAGAGAAATACTCTCGATCTCTACTTGAAAAGTTTGGAATGACGAATTGCTCAAAGCTGAGAGTATCAATGGCAGTTGGAACGAGACTTAGTCCTTCGTTGGGTAAGCCGAATGTTAATCTCACATTATACCGAATCATGATTAGTTCATTATTATATCTAATAGCTATTCGACCTGATATAATGTTTTTCGTTTGTAATTGTGCTAGGTACCAATCGAATCCCAGGAAACCACATCTCACAGCTGTCAAGAATATTTCTGTTATCTCAAAGGCATAATTTCGTTAGGATTATGGTATCCTTCGAAAACATGGTTTTTCATTCAACCATTTTCGGATGCTGACTTGGGTGGTTGTCAACTTGATCGTAAAAGCACAAGTGGCGGATGTCAACTTTTTGATGGGAAGCTTGTGAGCTAGCAATCAAAGAAACAAACATATACTTCGATTTTCACTGAAGAAGTAGAATGTGTTGCTGCTGCAGCTTGCAATTCTCAAATCATTTGGATTCAAAGTCAACTGCGTGATTATGCAATCAACATGAAGAAAATTAAGTTGTATTGTAACTCACAAAATGCTATTCGCATCTGCCATAACCCTGTGCAGCATTCGAAGACTAAATACATTGCACTTTGTTATCACTTTATTAAAGATCATGTTGAAGATGGCAACATAGAAGTACACTTTGTAAACACAACTGATCAGCTTGCTGATATCTTCACAAAACCATTGGATGAAAAGAGTTTTCTTAGAATTTTATCGGGCTTAGGCATGCTAGATACGAATGCTGTTCCTGGTCTGAATTCGTCATAAAGTCAAGTGATGTCGAAATCACACTGATCCATTCGGAGGTTACTATTCACCTCAGCATTCGACACGTTTCGCTTTCGACATTCTTCTGAATGATTCAGCACAGGCTTCGCTACTTCATTCCAAGAGTTATGTCGATACATTCATTTTTTTTAGTCGACACTTTACACTTCGCGTGTATGGTAAATTTTTCTTTCTTTTCTTGTTACTTTTCATTCAAAATTCAAAAATATCAAAAAGATTTTCTTATTTTTGTCATCTTCCTTCAAAAATCAAAATAACAAAAAGATTTTCTTATTTTTGTCATTTTCATTCAAAAATCAAAAATATCAAAAAGATTTTCTTATTTTTGTTATTTTCATTCAAAAATCCAAAAACCAAAAATATTTTTTCTATTTTGTTTGGTTAACATGTTTGTGAATCTTTCTAACAAAGATCTATAGTGGAATATGTTTTGCAGCTCTAGGGAAAGGTAAATATTCGAAACATTGCACTAGTTAGTTGTCCATAGAAGCATGTTGCAACATGTCGACCCAAGCCTCCATTACTCAATGTGTTTCAAAGCCTTAATGGATTTCTCATCATGAGCATTCCTTCCCAATCAGGCTATATTCACATTAGTCCCTCAACTACCTTAGTCTTCTCACATGAGTTAAGAGTTTTTTGCTTGGTCCACTAATAGCAGAGGTACTTTTGATTCTCTAACCAATCTTTTGCATCAAATATTCTTACACGATCATACACAATGACATATGCCCAAGAGATCTCTGTTCGAACCAACCAGGATTTAGGCATTTCCAAAGTCTGTGTTTATGATGTTGATTCATGAGACCATGATGAAGGTGAAACCCCAAATTTCGAAACTTATAAGGAATTGACGGTGAACTTTTAGTTCAAGAATGCAACAAAACATTTGTTTATGTACCTTTTTTTCGATATTCAAAATCATATTCTTTCATTTTTAGTGGTCTTGATAAAATTTTCGACACCCATGACATTTTTACCCAACAAGATCCATGACAATTTTTTTTTTTGGAATATGATTTCAGTCTGAATATCAATTTGATTCTTCGTTACTTGATATAATTTTTCCAAAGCATACTTTTCACTGACTATACTGGTCAAACAAGTACCTTTTTTTACATTTAATCACACTTATTTTATGTTGTGATATGTGACAAAATATTAGCCTACACACGAAGCTTTTCAAAAGATTCCCTTCGATACTCCTCTATGAGTATTCGGTTGTATTTCATGGGAAACCACACAAGCTGTTTGACATCTCTCTTGATGTAAAACGAAGCGATCTTTGCCTGGGATCTTTTTGCTTTATGTCAAATTTTCATTGACATCACATATCCAAAAAAAATTTCTCTTCATCTAATCCCAATTTTTGGCACACATAAACACACACCGAAATCTATGAGGTTCTGAGTAATACCAACTCAAGCTGATGATTTCGAAAAGTCTGGTGTATGACTTCGCTTTTCAACCCAAAAGCAAAAAGTGCCTTGCCTCCATGCCGAAGTGTTACTGACGGTTCTTATCCCATTGGGACAAGCGAACAGACTGATCGATGTGACGTTCTGGTTACCTTGCGGTTTTCCAGGAAAAAATGATCATCACTTTTCAGACGTGGCTACTTTTCCAGCTACTGGTCCGGTTTTCAAGTGGACACACGGCCTTCATTTAATGCTTAACCGCTTCAAATTCAAATTGGGCTTTACGTATAAAAGGGTTTTGGGTTACCTCTTTACAACTTTACGCTATCAAAATTTCTCAAATATTTTCTTTCCCAATATGTTATGTTCTCTCAAGTTCTTTCAAACCCTAACAATGACGGTTGTTCATGATCATGTTGATCCATGTCAAATAGATGATGTTACTTATCAACCTTTAATGAAGATTCAAAGCACTAATTACCGAGTTCAACCGGATGTTACCCAGTATCCTGAAGAATTGAAGATGCTCATAGTTGCTTTGAACCACTCTGTTTTGTCTACGACAATGTCGGCATCTTTTCCTATACCGATAACATGGTTGTCACTTGCTGGTTCTAATGTGGTGTACAACAAGACAATCAAGGTGGTTACCTTTCAATTAGCTATTGAGAAGAAGTTCACGTTAACCAAGAAGAAGTTTGCTCAAATCCTGAAGATTGCCAATGTCAGACCTTTCTATGAGGTTTCGAATGATCAAGTGCCTCACATGTTCAATGAAATGGGTTATCAACCAACTTTAACCAATATAAGTGATTCCAATAAATCTTCTTTGCCTTACATATGGAATTACTTGTTTGGTATTTTTCGTAGATGCCTGATGGGTCGAAGTGTTGGATTGGATAAGGCAAAACTGTAGATATATGCCATGGTAGCATGGATTTATTATGACTTATAGGTTGATTATACGACGCAATTGTGGGAAGAATTTGTAAAAAGCATCAGTAACACGAATGTGGTGAATGAATTTCTTTTGCTCGTTACTGGAGTCTCATTTTGTAGTATGCATATGAAAAGGAAGGTATTGTTGTTCCTAAAGATGAACCTAAGGCTGAATTTGCTTTGTATCATCATCTAAAGACGGTGGAGGATAATCCGGATGAGTTTCCATCAATTGCACGCATTCATGAAGCTATGTTTCGAAGAGTTGATCCTACGAATCTAGTTCTGGTGGCTTATCTTACCACTATCAATACTTCGATTGAAACCGGAGTGTTGTTACCAAAAGCTGCTGGTGGTCCATCGAAGAAGAGTAAAAGCTATTGGAAAAGAGTAAAGGCTAGTCCTTCGAAGACTAGTCCAGAGCCTGTTGAGAAAGTTGTTAAAGTTTCTCTAAAGAAGGTTGAAAAGAAAGTTCTTAAGCCGATTGTCGAAGATACTTCTACACACGCCAAGGACACTATGCCTTCGAAGTCTGGGGTACTTAAACGATTGAAGAAATGGCATACAGGCTTCGTCATTCTCCAGAACGGCCAAGTGTTAAGGATGTGAAATTCAAGATTACTCGCAAGCCACAGATTAATAGCAAAGAGTTGTGATTCGCTAAATTCCTACTCCTGTGTCTCCTGCATCCAAGGAGCGAAGAGCTGAAGATATTGCAAAATGCATATCCAAAAAGAAGAAGAAAGTTGTTCAACATTCTATGGACGAAGTTGTTCCTAAGTCAGATTTTGATGAAAGTGGTAAGTCTCACTTACCACCTCGTGATATTGATATGGGTATTCCATCACCAATGAGGGGCTCTCCAAACAAGTCAAATATCGAGGAGACTGGAGGTCCTGGAGGCTCTGTGAAAACATCTAACATGGACACAACCACTAATCAAGGTGATCCTTTGAAAGTATCCACTCCTGAGAAGACTGTTGTCAAACCACCCGAAGTTCAGCATACCGAATCAGTTTATGAGGAGGTTCGGACTTCAGTCATCACTACGAACATATCTCATATCGACGCAAATGTCAATATGGGTGATGGAGTGTCGACCAACGAAGCCCAAGGTACTTCTACTATTATCATTTCATCTTCCTTCAAAACGTATACCATTGACATCACTGTTTCTTTACCACCATTCCATACTCCTATTTCTACCACCTTACCTCAATCCACACAATCACCCACTTTTGAAAACATCATTAATCAACCCATTACTTCTTTATTTCCATCACAATCCACCGAAGGCCCCAAAACAGTTCAAGCAGATGAAACCACTGAAGATGGTGAGTTTATGGGATCTTTTACTGACATTGAATTTGATCCAGAAGAGGATAACATTCCTGGTCACATTTCAATGTGTGGGAAACAATTCAAAAATCTCAACAGGAAGATTAATTCTCTAATGCAGCTTCAAGCTAATGTAGGGGGTCAAAATCATGTGTCTGTGATTGAAGTAGATGTAATGCTCAAGGCTCAAGAGGTTCGACTGAGAAATGAAATGGATCTACTGGACATGAATAATGAAAACGTGTAAAAGCTCAGTCTTCAACTTTCAATCTTGAGCTTAAGGAATTGAAAGTTGTTGCTAAAGAAAGGCACATTTTATTTATCCAGGATGTTAAAAAGGTTCGTGAAGATGTCAACCTGAAGATTGAGGAACTCAGGGTTGATATGGCGAAGGAAGTTGTAGCTCTTACTCACGAATATTCTTCTCTTCACACCAAGGTAGATATAATCGCTGATGCTGTTACAAATGTGGTCAAGTGGTATCATTAGTTACTTCCTAATGTTGATAAGAAGGCTGAACTTAATCTTCAAAGTTTTAACAAAATTGAAGAGACGTTGAACAATCTTAAGGAATTAGTTTCGAAGATTTGTTCTTCATCTTCTTCGTTGTTCACTCCGGAATCCTTGTCTCAGAAGCTTCTGTCTTTGGAGTCAACACTAAAGACTGAATTAGCTCCTCTTGCGAACCTAATTAATCTGACGTCAACAGATGCCCCACATGTTCACATAGGGGTGCAAGGGGGAGAAGGAGTAAGTGTTGGCATGGGCATGGGTTCGAAGGACGGTATGGGAGGTAGTGGTTCTTGGAAAGGTCATGATGATGCGAAAGTAGTTGGGAAAGTCATGTCTACTCAAATTCCCACTTCATTGCCAAACAGTTCATCTACAATTACTTCAACAACAACAACAACAAGACCATTGAAAAAAGGTGTTGTGATCCGTTCTGTTGTTGGAGTTTCAAGTTCATCGAAGCCACCTCCATCAACAGAAAAAAATGAAAAACAAAGGGAAAGTTATCTCTACCGAACCCACTGCCGAAGAGAAGAAGGTTGCTGTTGAAAAAGTAATGGAAAAGCAAAGGCAGATTCAAAGCATTCTTCGACAAAGGGCAAATGACCCTCCTGGTCTTGAAAAGGGTGATCCTTTGAAGCATTTTTTGTTATGAATACATTGAAGCCCAAGCTATAACAGGGAAAATGCATGATTTTGAGAAAGTTCCCAAGAAGAGTTATGCTATAGAGAATATTGATTTTAATCAGTTAGATTTCCCAATCAACAAGATGATGTTCATGGTTGAACAATATCAGATTGTTGATAAGTTCAAAGACAAAGAAGAATTCAAACGGTTGAAGATTCAGTTTCATGCAGTTCCTAGAAAAAGGGAAGAGGAAATTTGCTCGTTGGTCAAGATAATTCGAGTTCTCAACATTTCCAAAGACGTTTTGTTCATGATCTTCATGATTTGATTTGTGTTGCAAGGAATTTCAGTGGCTGACTTCCCCTTTGATGAATCTTCATGATCTGATTTGTGTTGCGAGGAATTTCTAGGGAAATGATGTCTCAAAGCTTCAATTGACGAGAAAAGAAGATTTCTTAATCGGATTTGCTCACATCAAACTGTTTATAGACAATTACTATGGTTGTATTGCTTTAAATGCTGTTGAATTAGCCTTGGCAGTTGGATAACAAATCATAGTTCCTCAATCTACGTTGAAGAGTCAAGCTACTCTGGTCAAATATGAAGATGGGGAGATTTGTTTGAAGCCTCTTGGGATTGTATTTGTTTGGAAAAAAAAGAAGGGAAAAAACACAAAATTTTTGTTTCAAGCTTGCGATGTGGAAAGATGTACAACTCCTCATTATATGAACCTTTTTGTTCGAATGAATAGTTGTGCAAAGAATAATGATGGAGACAAAGCTGAAATTTACAAGGTGATCAACTGGTATTCAGAGATTCGAAGAGTGATAAATCAATTAGCTCAGATGCTGATGACTTAGATTCAACACTTCCCACAAAGGGGGAGAATGTTGAGGTCGAAAGTAGTTGTGAGGTGTCAAAGTCTATCTAGCTCATCCTTAGTATTGAAAGTATGTTTGGTTGTTTATTATAAGGGCAGTGTTAGTGTCGAAACTATAATGTTTAGTCCCTTATATTTTTTGTATGCTTTTATTATCCCTATACGTATGGGATGGGTACTAGAGTTAGATATAGTTTTTGGAGTCTTCGACTTGTAATCTCTACATTTTCTCTGTATCCTGTTAAAGCGTAATTGAGCCATACAGATCATATTTACATCGTGTGTTCATAATTCATCATATACTCTGATCTCGTTTCATATACTCGATTAATTACAACTACAAGGGGTTATGGTGTACTGACCACGAGAAGTTTCTCAATTCAAAGAGTTGCTTACGTAGATGGCCTTAAGCATAACTTGATCGTGGGTCAATTATGCAAAGCTGGTCATCGGGTTGAATTTGATAGTGAATATTGCTACATAATGACAAATGATAGAAACACCTGCTTGATCAAGTCCAAAGCCAAAGGGACAATGTATCATTTGGATGTCTCCTTGATCATTGGCAAACCACAGTTGTGTTTTCTGTCAAAGGCAGTGTCTAAAGTGAGTTGGTTGTGGCACAGCAAACTTGCTCATCTCAACTTCAGATATATCAACAACCTGGTCACTGAAGAGTTGGTTCGTAGACTAACAATCTTCAAGTAGAACAACGATACATTGTGCCCAGCCTATGAGTGTGGAAAACAAACAAAGGGTAGTCATCCTCTGATTGTTAATTCTTCAATCGTTGAACCTTTAGATCTACTCCATATTGATCTCTGCAGTCCATCAACCGTACCCAGTCTTCACCATAAGAAGTACATTCTAGTCATAGTTGATGACTTTACTCGCTTCACTTGGGTCTTCTTTTTTAGACTCAAATCCGACACACCGCAGATCATGATCAACTGCATAAAAGAAATAGAGCTCCAAATCAAGCTACGAGTCAGAAGGATAAGAAGTGACAACAAAACTGAATTCACTAATCAACTCTTGAATAGTTTTTTAGTTTCCAAGGGCATCAATCACAACTTTTAAGCACCCTACACACCACAACAAAATGGAGTAGTAGAGCGAAGAAATAGAACATTGGTCGAAGCAGCTAGATCGATGTTGAACGTTGCCAATCTTCCTCTATACTTCTGGGCAGAATCATTGGCAACTGCATGCTTTGTTCAAAACTGAAGTATCATTTGCAAACGTCTTAACATGACTCCTTATGAGGGTCTCAACAACCGCAAACCCAATGTCCGATTCTTCCATATTTTTGGTTGCAGGTGCTTTGTGATCAACAAGTACCACCTTAACAAGTTTGCACCGAAATGAGATGAAAGCATTTTTCTTGGCTACTCAACCAACAAAGTGGCCTACAAAGTTCTCATAAGACGTAATAGACTGATAGTCGAAAGCTTTGATGTCAAATTTGATGACTATTATGTTCGCAACACTGCTCCTTCAACTGAAATGAAATCTGTCCTGGAAAGTGATATCTCCGCCTCTTCAGGTCCGTTGAAGATAGTTGAATCAACTATGATGATCTTTTTGACCCCGCAGAGACAGTTCATCTCTCAGAAATGCTGGTGTCTTTGGTAGCCCAACAACAACATGCTGATGTATCTGGTCCGACCTTGTCTGAAATCTTGTCACTCAATAGTTCGACCTCGCCTTGTCTGAAGTCATGACAACCATTGAGGTTCCAGTACTAGAAGATTCCGCTCCGGTTTCTACCTGCAGAGTCACTCATCATTCGAGGGGGAACCGACGTCACTGGTTCAAGGGCAACCGCCTTCGGTTCAGAGGGAACTCCCATCCCCAATTCAAGGGGAACGTCCTTCAACAGTTTTAGATGAAATTCCTACAGTCCAAGACACATTTGCGGGATGCTCCCAAGTCAAGGGGGGGCTACCTTCTCCAACCGCAGAGTCCTATGACGTTGTAGATATTCCCTCAACCACAGCTGCATATCACCAACAAACTCATCTTCACATTTGGACAAAGGATCACCCACCGGGTCAAATCATCGGCAACCCGTCTTCAGATATTCAAACTCGATCCACTAGTTATCTAAATAACCATTTTCATTATGCAACGTTTATGTCTTCGGTGGAGCCCAGAACAACAAAAAAAGCATACATGGAGCCCGATTGGATTGTTGCTATGCAAGGATCAAACCATTTTTGGTCCTATTCGTAGACTGCTCATGTATATCTTAGAGTCCATTAGACTCACTACGGTAGAGGTGGCTGACCATATTATGGCTACGAGTGATATTGCCTTATATCACTCTTCCCCGCCTAGACCCAGTCAGCCCACCGCAACACAAGACCCCCAGACTACCGCAGACCAAGATACTCAACCAAAACCCAAAAGAGTTAAATCTCTTGTTGTATAAAGGAAAACTCCCAAGAACATTGTGAAAAAGGGTGTTGTTCCCTCTAAGAAACGAAAATCCAAAGCCGCAGACTCTACTGTTGCGGTTCATCAATCTCCTTCCAAGGCTTTTGATCCTCCGGTGAATGTCATTGATGACAGTCATCTTTAGCCTTCAGTATCAGGAGATGTCTTTAGTAAAAAGAAACTTAAGCTAACCCACATTCATGACCACATGCGAACCACGACACATAAAGAAGTCTCTCAACAGACTTTGATAGTCATTCGAGTCACCGCAGACTCACCCTCTAAAACCCAAACTCACCACTCGGATACAGAAAGTGTATCTTTTTCATCTCACAATGGAGACATACCGCCAGTTGGAACCCCAAGTGGATCCAAATATGACGAGTCGCCCTAAGGTCTCCAAGCATCAAGTTTGCACGTTTTTATCCTGAGGAATTGAAATCCATTTTGTTTCGTGTCACACAAACACTCGATACACATGTTACACGGCAGGACAATTCTTTCTCAGCCCTTGCTGAAATTGAGCCGAGGCCAAACTTTACTTTAGGTTAAGGAGACAAAGGAAGCTCAGGAAATCCTATTCCATCAGCATTACGATCAAGTGGTCTAGGCGTGAGGAGCAGCAATGTGCAAGGAACCACGAACCCGAGGGACACCTCAACAAAACAAGGATTTGACGGTTACAACTCTGATAATTCTTGGACTCGATATCGTCCAAGTACCGAGTCTGGAATCAAAAAATTTGAGGCATTCAAGAGGGTAGTGCAAGCGAGAACGGCACAACAAGTCCAATAACAACAACAACAGAAGCAAGAAGCCATTCAAATTGTGGTAAAATATTGGGATGATTCCATCAATAATGACAAAATGGTTCATGACATCCTTTCCATTTAACAATGGATGTCTACTATGGAGGCAACTGTTAAAAATGCTCATCAAATGGAGAATATTGTTGGCACTTCTAAAGCTCCCCCAATGAAGAAGATCACAACTCCAAT
This sequence comes from Lactuca virosa, assembly GCF_052849685.1. Lineage (NCBI taxonomy): Eukaryota > Viridiplantae > Streptophyta > Magnoliopsida > Asterales > Asteraceae > Lactuca > Lactuca virosa. The sequence continues at coordinate 261,809,247 of NC_136433.1, read as the reverse complement.
GACACTTTTGAGGATATTCAACAGCCCCCTTCCATCAGATGATTTTATAATGGTTCTTGATGATGAAGAGTCTAGTGGATCACATTCCACTTCAAAACCCAAAACGAAGAAGAAAAAGAAGATCACAGTGTCAAGGAAAGAGTTTCTCAGTCTCCAGACCCAAGTAGACCAGATCTTGGCCGCAATCACCTCCAAAGAACAGCAGAGCACAGAAGTTCCTACACCGCATTTGTCACACCCCGCTAAAATGGAAATACATGGCGTGGCAGTACAAAGGGTTTCATAGAAAAAGTTAAAAGACAACACCAACCATAGTATTAAAAATCATTACAAATTTATAATGAGTTTGAACAACTTTTTAATAGAAATTACAACGTATTTAAAAGTCAACACATGCAAATGCTCCTACAAGTGTTGTGTATCTACGTGCCTCTTACTAGATGATTCCTTAAAACCCATGTAAAACGAGCGTCAACTATAAAAATAGTTGGTGAGTACTCATAGGTTTATAACATAATATAGTTTGAAATCATGATAATCTAAATGTTGATAATAGTTTCCATAAACAATGTTCATTTCTAAAATAAGTAAATAAGTTTTCATGAGTAGAAGTTCGTTGCTAAAACGAATAATAAAGTTTCCATAAATAGAAGTTTGTTGCTAATATGAGAAACAAAGTTCATTGCTCAAATGAGTAAACAGGTTCACTACTACAAAGAGCAAATAAGTTCATTGCTACAAAGAGCAAACAAGTTCGTTGCTACAAAGAGAAAACAAGTTCGTTTCTACAAAGAGCAAACAAGTTTGTTGCTAAGACAAGTAAATAAGTTTTCAGTAATAAAAGTTCGTTGCTACAATGAGAAACAAAGTTTTTTGCTATAAAAAGTAGCATGTTTGTATGTATATGAGCAAAGAATGAGTTCACAACCAAGCCTATGACTGATGTCCTATCAAGATCTATGTTGATCGTTCCATAGATGAATATGGTATCATGCACTCAAGCAATTGGGCGAGTGAGGAGTTGTCAATTCCTAATAGCGCTATCCATAATGACCATTAGCTCAAAGAGTTAATGGTTGGAGTAAAGTGTAAGGGAAGGGACTTAAGAAGATAAGGCCTAATGTTTCAAGTTGCATAGACATACATAGCAAAATATAGCAATCAAGTTTGATACAAATCAATTTAAATACAACAAACAATAAATAGTTTTTCAGACATGCTTTTCCACCCCAAAACATAAAAACCGAAAATAGGGGAGTTGTGAATACTCACAATGCATTGAGATGATGCAAATGGTGCCTTGAACTACATTCCACTTGTACTTAAATAGAACTATGCCGATATTGTGTCAAAATTTAATATTGTTAAGTTACAAACATTTTTCTGTGACATTGTGATTTCTATGAATTATTTTGTTGTATAACAAATTCAAGTGGAATTTCCCATTATTGAAATGATAAAATTTAACATTTTAGTAGGTGTTCCAAAGATTAAATATTTAAAAACTAAGTCAATTTAGTTCCAAAATTTCCCAAACTTTGCATTTCATTTTTAATTGAAGTCAAAGACCTTAATATAAGTTTTCTTGCATTTTTTATTTGTCTAACTATTTTTAACCATTTTAATTTCTTGAATAATCATAAAATCATGAAAAATACTAAACGGTTAATAAAAATTACCAACCTTCTGATCTTGGTTCTAACTGTATTAAAAGACTTCCAAATAATTTTTCATGGATCATAGATATGTATAGCCATTTTTCTTATATTTAATTCTGTAAATAGATAAAAACTTCTGAAAATAGAAACCAGTTAAGAAAATTCCCCAACTTTGTGCACTACTGTTATAAGACATATTCCAACTGGGAAAAATAAAAAAACGGATTTTGAAATAGTTTAACATGAATTTTTGGATTTTTGTGTATTTATTCTATCAAAAAATATATAAATAGAAAAAAGTTTCAAAAATTCCCCAAACTTTTTGTACTAGTGTTATTAGACATATAAAAGCTGCGAAAAATGGAAAAGTTGGTTTCCAAACAGTTTAGATATTTTTATTTGTTTTATTCACTTAAATAAGCATTAATTCGTGAATAATTATTAAAAAATAAATGAAAATTACCAAACTATTTGTAAAATTCATATACAGTGTACATAAGTTGGGAAAAATACCAAAATTGGTTTTCAAATAGTGTAACCTGATTTTATGATTTTTGTGTGTTTATTTTAACAAAAATGAAGACATATAGAAAACAGTATGTAAAATTTTCCAAACTTGGTGTTCCACTTTTATTTAACATATATAATCTAGGAAAAATGCCAAAGGTGATTTTCATATATACGAGTTTGATTTTCATAATTTATGTGTATTTAATGAATAAAAATTAGAATAAATAGTAAACAGATAAGAAAATTCCTGAATTTTTTTATAAATTATTTTATGTTGTATATAATATGGGAAAAATAACAAGAGTCATTTGTAAACAGTGGAGTCCAATTTTTGGATTTATGAATGTTTAATCTTAGGAAAATAGAAACAAAATAACATACAGAAGAGAAAAATCATCCAACTTTTTATATAGCATCCTAATGTAATATAATATGTTCTGGTAAAGTTTCATAGTTTTTGCATAAGTGTTTCATATGTTCTGGTAAAGTTTCATAGTCTTTATGATGTCTAGAAGATGCAAAAATTATGAAATACGGCTTTGGACATTCATAACTGTATTTTTCTATTTATTTCTCTTCAACAAAAATAAATTAGAAATCAACAAAAAAAAGCCTTAGTGATGAATCAAAGAATCGAGTATTGAATTAATCAGATTATGAATTCAAGCAAGAATGCGAGATTGAACACCGGATGTAAATATGATCTTGTTTCAGCTTTATTACGCTTTCGTATGTTTACAGAGTACAATAGACAGGTCTGTAAAAACTCTTATCTAACTCTAGTAAATAACCCTATTTATAGGGAACCGAAAGCGTACAAAAAATATACTAAGGCATAGACACTTAAGCTTCGAATAAAAGCGCCCTAGTAAAATACATTACAAAACATTCGAAGAGACAAAATATATTTCGACTAATTACAACAATTCGACCCTTACAATCTCCCCTTTGTAATCATTGTCGAAATACTTAATTCGTAAGAAGTGTAATAGAATACAGTAGCACTCTTCGAATCTCCGTGTACCAGGAGATAATCTTCTTCAGCTCTTTCTTATCTCCTTCATTGTTCTTCTTGCAATGATTCATATGAACAATTAAGTTCGTATATTGAAACGTTGAATATCTCTCCACTTCGCATGCCTGAAATAAGAACCGTGTAGCTTTTCCAGCTTTGTCTTTTCCTGCGAATACCATTCCAAAAGGCTTCAAGCAGATTTCACCATCAGCATACTTTTTCAATTCTGCTTGAGTCTTTGTTGGAGCCAACGGAGCTTTAATTTCCAAACCTTTAGCCGTAGCTAATTCTACGTCTGTAAGAGCCAAACACTCGTAGTAATTTTCTATGAAAATCTTGATGTGAGCAACTCCAAGCTTGAATTCATCAGGTTATGTGTTTTGAAGATATGAAAATGATTTGTCTTTTAAAAGTAATGCAACTTGTATAAGATCATACAAGTTCATCAATGGAAAATCTGCAACAGTGAGTTCGCAAATATTTCCATTTGCCCTGGCAACCACATATTTGAAATTTTGGACTGTGTTTTCAAATACCACATCCTTTTTCATACTCATCACTTTCTTGATTTTAACCAGTGACCACACTTCCTCAGGGGCTTTTGCAAGAACAGCATGAAAACGAATTTTCATGTGAGTACCTTCATCTTTTTCTTTAAAATTTCCTTCAGCTTTGAACTAAGGCATGATAAACATCATTTCGTTTATCGGAAAATCCAGTTGACTTGTATTAGTATTTGTAATCACATAACTTTGTTTTGGTTTCTTCTCAAATGAATACATGTGATTATATGCTACCTTGGCCTCGATTGTTTCGTAATTGTAGAGTTTGGCAGGATCACCTTTGTTCATTCCCTTCGGATCACCAGCACGTTGAGCCATAATGCTTTGAATCAACCTCAGTTTTTCGATTTCAGCTTCTGCTGCAGCCTTCTTTTCTTTTTTTGACATTTCCACTACAATCGATTTTCCTTTATCTTTCAAAGCTGGATTGTCAATTGTCTCTTTTGGTTTCGAACAACTTTCACCAGTCTCTGTGGATTGACCAATTACAATTCCTTTCGAAATAGGTCTTGTAATAGGTAATGTTGTTACGACTGTCGAAGTCACCATCCCAGCTGAAACTATCACTGGCTTTGTTGTTGGGATCTTCGAAGAAAATATTTTTCCTACAACTTTCGCATCTTCACCACCAGCCTTCGATTCACCAGTTTTTCTTTCTCCCCCTTGCACCCCTATGAAAACAGGTGGGGCATTTGTTGTTGGAAGAAGGCTTGATATTCGAAAGAGAGGAGCAAGTTGTTTGTTAAGGATGGCTTCGAATTGGATAAACTTCTGTGATATAAATTCAGGAGTAATCAAGGAAGAAGAAACCCGTCTGTCAGAAATTTCTTTTAACTCCTTGAGCAAAGTTATCACTTCCTCAAAGTTTGTTTTTTCGGATGTTGAAAGTTGAGTAAGTTGCGGACTCAAATTTTCATACAATTTAACAAATCTTGTGACTGCATCACAAATTATATCAACCTTTTGATTCAAGGATGCATAATCTTGTTGAACAGTAGCAACTTCTTTTTACATGTCTTCACGAAGTTCATGAATCTGCAAATTTACATCCTCCCTGACCTTCTTCACTTCTTGCACAAAAAGAACATGCCTTTCCTTTGTGACATTCTTCAAATTTTTCACATCACTGGAAAACATTGAATTTTGAGATTTAATCCGAATTTCATTATTTTGATCATTATAATCAACCTTCTCCAAAATTCGAGATTCGGAATCAGTAATCATGCTAGAGACTTTGCTCACAACTCTGGGTTCGAGCATTTTCAACAGTGAATCAACCTCCAAACTAGAAACAGATGAACCACCCCCAGATTAGCTTGAGATTGAATTATTGAATTCGACTTCTAATTCAGAATTTTAAACTGCTTCATAGTCATCAGCATATGATCTGGAAACTGCTCTTCTTCTTCATGAAATTCCAATTCATCAAACGTGCCTCCAAACCCCTCGGTATCAGTTTCTGTCTCCATAAAAATGGTTTCTTGAACATTCGAAGTCGGTTTGGGTGTGTCAGTGGATTGAGAAGAAAAAATAGAAGTGAATGGTTGATTGATAATGTGTTCGAATGTACCAGAATCAGTGGTAGATGTAATGGGAATAGTAGATGAGGGTAAAGAAACAATACTTTCGAAAGGAGCAGAAGTAGATTTATTTTGATCATCATTTTTCGAACCTCCATCACCCATATGAACATGTGCATCCGTATCAGATACGTTTGCAGGGATGCCTGAAGTTCGTACCGCCTCAGAAACTGATTTGGTAACCGAATCTTCGGGTGGAATGATGACTATCTGCTCAAGAGTTGAACTTCCTGCATTAGGATTTAACTCTGGGGTTTCTGGAATTCTTTCATCATCTTCTGTTGACTCAGTAGAAATCATGATTTTTCGATTCTTCTTCTTCTTCTTCTTTGACAAATGTTTTGCCATATCCTCAGCCCTTCGTTTCTTGGACACCGGTGAAACAGGTGCTGGCACTTCTCGAATTAACACCCCTTGATGAGTGATTTGAGGTTTTCGAACCACTTTGTGTGTAGGAGGCTTGCTTTTATGAGATGACTTCATTTTGATTCTTCGAAACATACCAGTCTTCGAAGGAATGATGATATTCTCTTGTGTTTCTTCAATAATAGGCTCAATTACTTGAGTCTCAGTAACAGACACTTCAATGGTTTCAGGCTTCTTCTTTGGAGATTTCAAAGATTTTGACTTAGTTTCATTCTTCTTCGTCTTCTTGGATTTCTTATCATCTCTTCCTAATAGTATGCCAGTTTCGACTGTTGAATCAATGGTCTTCAAATATGCTACCAAAACAGAATTCGAAGGATCAACTCTTTTAAGCATTACATCAGGAATACGAGCAACTGATGGAAAAACTTCAGCATTGTCTGTGACCTCCTTCGGATAGTGGTACGATTGAAAAACAGCTCTTTCTTCATCATTTGGCACCAAAATCCCTTCCTTGTTGTAAAAATACTGCAAAATCAAGCTCTAGTATCTTGCACACGAAATACCATGAATAGCATTTGTATGTTCTACACCCTTTTGGAATTCCTTCCATAATTGTGTAGAATAGTCCACTTGCAGATCATAATATACGCCAGCAACCATAGCATAAACCTCCATTCTTCCCTTATCAAGACCAACTGTTCTCCCAGTTAAACATCATAGAAAGATTCTAAACAAGAAATTCCGTAGTCGTGGAAGACCAGATTTCTTAAATTCACTGATCTTAGACAATGGAGGCTGATATCCCATCTCATTAAACATGTTAACGATTTGAGGGAATGTGAAAGCAACATAGGGAGGTGAATTCGGAATTTCAAGAATTTGACAAAAGAGTTTCTTGGTTAGCCTGACCTTTTTGTCATTCACCAGATGAAAAGTAATCGTATCAGAAGCTTTGTTGTATGTAGCAGTAGATCCTGCTTGAGACAGCCATGACATTGGAACAGAGAATGAACTGAACATCGCCTTTGACAAAACAGAATTCTTCAACGCAACAATTAGCATCTTCAAGTCTTCTTGGTATTGAGAAACATCACCCTCCAAGTGATAGTTTGTTGCTTGAATCTTCATTATTGGTAATGAAGAGGCATTTTCAGTGGTATGCGAATCAACATGAGCAGAAGTCGCCATTGTTAGGGTTTGAAGATTTTGATGAGCAGAGAATTTGGGAATTTTTGCTTTTTGATCGCGTAAACTGATAATGAACCCTTGAATCTCCTTTTATATGTAACCCAGAAGTTTGAATTTGAAGCGGGATAGGTAATTAATGATATTCGACGTGGCACCTTGAAAATCGGACCATTACTGCGTAAAAGTAGCCATGCGTCAAAAAGTAGCTGTCACATCGCCTTGAAAAACGGACATAATACTATACGTCATTTATAAACAGCCTGTCTTGTTTTCCCTAAGAATATTGTAACCGTCAGAACCCTTCGAATGGAAGCAAGGCTCTTTCACTTTTGGGATTAAAAGCGAAGTCATATGCCAGAATTTTTGAAATCATCAGCCTGAGTTGTTATTACTCAGAACCTCAAGGATTTCGTGAGTGCAGTGTTCCAAAAAAATGTAGATGAGAAACAAATATAAGAAAATTTTGGAATATCGTGATGTCAAACAATTGACACAAAAGCAGATAAAATCCCGGGCAAAGATTACTTTATTAATCATTAAGAGAAATGATCAATTGCTTGTGTGGGTTCCCGAGAATTACAATCGAATATTTGTTGATAAATATCGAAGGGCTTCTTTTATTAAGCATCGTGGCTAGTTAAAATATTTCGTTACATGTCAACATAAACATAAGGTGATAAATTGTAACCGAAATTACTTGTTTGACCAGTGTAGTCAGTGACAAGTTTGCTTTGGGAAATTTGAAATGACTTTGACATTCGAATGAAACTCACACCGAAATCATATTCAAGAATAAAAATTTATGCTGGATCTTGTTGGATAACAAACATCATGGGTTTCGAATGTTTGATCAAGACCATTCATTCGAAATGAATATGATTTGGAGTTTCGAATTTTGGTACAGAAACAAAAGTTTCGTGAGAATCTGGATCATTGTTCCCCATCAATTCCTTAAAAGTGTAGTGAAAATTAGGTTTCACTTTCATCACGGTCTCATGATGTCAGATCATAAACACAGATTTTTGATATGTCTAAGTCTCGATGGGTTTGATCAGAGACCTCTCGGACATATGTCTTCGTGTGTGATCGTGTAAGAATTTTATAGATGAAAAAGATTGATGTAAGACACGAAAAGTACCTCTGTTATAGTAGGACCAAACAGTAAACTCTTAACTCATTTTGAGAAGAGTCAGGTAGCTCAGAGACTAATGTGAATATAAGCCTGATTGGGAAGAAATTTTCGTATGAAAAATTTCATTAAGGCTTTCGTACACACACATTGAGTCATTGGAGGCTTTTGGACAACATGCAGCAGCATGCTTCTAGGGACATCTTAACTAGTTCAAAGGATGAAAAATTTATCAATTCATACGAAAAAGGTGTCTGACCCTAGAACTGCTAGCATAATCCACTTTGTTTCTTCAAGATTAACTGCAACAAAATACTAAAAAGAAATAAGAATCAAAATATTTTTGTTGTTTTGATTTTTCGAAAGTAAAGACAGAACATACGAAAATCTTTTTGGATTTTTAAATTTTCGAAAATTAAATGACAAAATAAACGAAAATGTTTTTGGATTTTTGAATTTTCGAAAATGAAATGACAAAACAAAAGAAAATCCTTTTGCTTTTTTTTTGTTTTTTTGAATTTTCGAAAATGAAATGACAAAACAAAAGAAAATCTTTTTGGATTTTCGAATTTTCGAAAATGAAAATATATTGTACTTGTTGCAAAAACACGAAATTTTATCATTCCCTGATTAGTGACAAATGTACGAATTCGAAGGGGTCGAAGCATTGACTATGAACAGTAACCTCTGAATCAACTCGTAAAATAAGTAACAAATTTACGAATTTGAAGGGGTCGAAGCGTTGACTATGAACAGTAACCTCTGAATGCTGAATGACTTTGCATTGTCTTTTATTCAGCCCCTCTGAATCATTTCTTGTTAATCGTCATTCTTCTTTTTCGCATGGAACAGAATTTCCATCAATCATTCCAAGTCCTTCTATAATTTTCACAAGGGATTTTTCATCCAAAGGTTTCGTGAAAATGTCAGCTAACTGATCAGTTCAATATTTCCATCTTCCACGTGATCTTTGATGAAATGATAACGAAGTGCTATATGTTTAGTTTTCGAATGCTGCACAGGATTATGACAAATTCTTATTGCACTTTGTGAATCACAATATAATGGAATCTTTTTCATATTGATTGCATAATCACGCAATTGACTTTGAATCCATATAATTTGTGATGTGCAAGCAGCAGCAGCCACATATTCTACTTCAGCTGTTGAGATTGAGACAAATGTTTGCTTTTTCGACTGCCAGCTCACCAATTTGCCATCGAGAAATTGACATCCACCACTTGTGCTTTTCCTATCAAGATTACAACCACCCAAGTCTGCATCCGAATATGCTTGTACAAAGAACCCCAGTGTTCGAAGGATACCACAATCCTAACGAAATTGTTCCTTTAAGATAACGAAATATATTCTTCACAGCAGTGAGATGTGGTTCTCGTGGATTTGACTGATACCTAGCACAATTACACACAGAAAACATGATATCAGCTCTACTTGCAGTAAGATAAAGTAATGAACCAATCATGCTCCTGTACAGAGTTAGGTAAACTGCAGGTTTATCTAACGAAGGTGTCAATTTTATGCCAGTTGCCATAGGAACTCGTAACTTTGTGCTATTCGTCAATCCAAACTTCTCTAGCAGATTTTTCGTATATTTTTTATCCTGATTAATAAAAATCACTTCTCTGTTTTGACGAATATTCAGTCCAAGAAAATTATTGATTTTTCCGATCATGCTCATTTCAAACTTGCTTTTCATCAGATCTTCGAATTCTCTAGACAAGGCAGGGTCAGTTGAGCCAAAAACAATATCATCAACATAAATTTGAACAAGCATTAGATGATTCCCAACTTTCTTTCGAAATAACGTGGGATCAACAGATCCTTGTTTAAATTTAGATTGTTTCAAAAATGAAGTAAGTGTTGCATATCATGCTCGTGGTGCTTGTTTCAAACCATAAACTGCCTTATCTAAAATATAAACATGATTTGGAAATTCTTCGTTAATAAAACATGGGGGTTGTTCCACGTAAACAGTTTCTTCAAGCTCTCCATTTAGAAATGCACACTTCACGTCAATTTGATAAACATCAAAATCTTTGTGAGCTGCATAAGCCAGAAATATACGAACAACCTCGAGTCTTGCGTCATGGGCAAAAGTTTCTTCATAGTCAATTCCTTCTTGTTGTGAATATCCTTTAACAACATGTCTGGCTTTGTTTCGAACAATGTTTCCATCTTTGTCGGTTTTATTTTTGAAAATCCATTTTAACCCAACAATTGAAACATTTTCAGGTTTAGGAATTAATCTCCAAACCTTGTTTCGTTCAAATTCAGACAATTCAGATTGCATTGCAACAACCCAATCTGAGTGTTCCATTGCATTCTTAACTGTTTTTGGTTCAATTTTAGAGATGAAAACATTGAACATGCAAAATTCTTGATGAGTATTCAATACCTCATTCTTTGCACGAATTTGAGCTCTTGTTAAAACTCCCTCTTGTGGATTCCCAATTACTTGATCATTCGGATGATCTCTTGTCCACTTTTCCATTGGTGGATATGCTGGATCAGATTCCAAAGGTGCCTCTTCGTACATATCATCATTCTCTGATCCTGGAATCGAACAAACATCATCAAAATCATTATTATTCTCAATGTTTTCTAAATGCTCCCCCTCAACATCAGCATTCAATCTTCCATTCTCCCCCTTGAAAGAATGCTCTTCCTCAACTAGAGTATTCGAATCCAATTGCTCCCCCTCCACTGGAGTGGTTTGCATACTTTCGCCTTTCTCTGGAGAATTTGATGTTGAATCATCAGTAAGCTTCGTTAGTTCAGAGAGATGATTATCATTTGCTTTTATTTCAGCATCATCAGCATAATCTGAAATTCCAAAAATTAAATCATAATCAATATCTAATGTTTGTAAGGATTCATATTCATCTTGTATGTCTTTCAGAATAGGATGATTTTCAAACTGTGAGGTAGTTTGTTTAATGTAATGATCATCAAATGTAAGATTAAAAGTTTCTTCAACTTTTCGTGTTCTTTTATTCAACACTCGATATGCGACTGAATTATGCAAATATCCCAAGAAAATCCCTTCATCTGCATTTGCTTGAAATTTCGTAAGATTATCCTTGAGATTCATAATGAAGCACCTGCATCCGAAAACATGTAAAAATTTAACATTAGGTTTTCGATTGTTGAAAATTTCATATGGAGTAATGTTAAAGCGACGATGAATGAAAGATCTGTTTTGAGTGAAACAAGCGGTTGATACTGCTTCAGCCCAAAGGTATTGTGGAAGATTCGCATATGCCAACATAGTCCTTGCCGCTTCGCATAGAGACCTATTTCTTCGTTCAACAACACCATTTTGTTGTGGTGTGTATGGAGATGAAAAGTTATGCGAAATTCCTTTGTCCACCAAAAATGAATCAAGAACATTGTTCTTAAATTTAGTTCCATGATCACTCTTAATTTTTCGAACAATCTTCTTCAATGTTGTTTCCATCTTTTTGATAAAGTCAATCATGATTTGTGCAACTTCGGATTTAAGCCTGAGAAAATAAACCCACGTAAATCTGGAAAAGTCATCAACAATAACTAGAATGTACCTTTTCTTGTTGAGAGTTGAAACAGTTGAAGGACCACACAAATCAATATGTAAGAGTTCCATAGGTGCAACTATTTTCGAATCAATCGTAATTGGATGACCTTGTTTATGTTGCTTGCCAACGTCACAAGCTGCACATAAAGAATCATTGTCAAATTTAAGTACAGGTAAACCTCTTACCAGATCTTGTACCACAAGTTTATTAATGTTTTGAAAATTGAGATGAGAAAGTCTTCGATGCCATAGCCAACTTAAGTCTGATGTTGCTTTCGAAAGAAGACATATAGCAGGTTTCCCTACTATCAGATTGATATCCAAAGTGAACATGTCACCTTTCCTTTTGGATTTCAGTAACACTTCTTTTGTGTTGACATTCGAAATAACACTTCCTTCTTCGTTAAAAAGAACTTGATTGCCAGTGCCCACAACAAGTTGAGAAACACTTATCAAGTTATGTTGAAGACCTTCAACATATGCAACACAATTCACTGTGAATTGTCCATTCGTGATCTTCCTATATCCTTTGACTTGACATTTTTTATTGTTCCCAAACTTCACTAGTCCAGCATTTTTGAGACTTCGAAAATCACGTAAAGTTTCCTTCTTCCCAGTCATGTGACGAGAGCAACCACTATCAATGTACCACTTGTTATCATATTGCTCGTCACATAGTACCTACAATCAGTGGAAAAATTTAGGTACCCAAGGCTTTTTGGGTCCTTGGAAATTAGATTTCAATTTCGAATGTAATGAAGAACTTTTAACCCAATCACAAACTTTGGTTTTGAGACTATCAATTAAGTTTACATCTTCATTTAAAGGAACCGAAACATAATTCGTTGATGGTTTCGAATGTTCGCTGACTTTACCCTTTGAATTCTCAGTATGTGAATGAACATTCTTTGCTTTTATTACTGGTTTCCAAGCTTTGACTGAAATGTTCAAATCCTTAGAAGATGAACTGCCATTTGATGAAGTATTCACATACTTCTCATATTCTTTGTGAATTTGCTCTTTTGAAAATGTATTTGACTGATACATCTTTCCTTTACTTTCAAGCCAATGATCAATGTTCTTCCTTGAAGTCATTCCTTTTTCCCGTGAAGTTTTCATATGTTCTTTCTTCGTATGATTAGGAAAATTTGGCTTTTGAGGAACAAAATCAACTTTTGGATTTGTTAGAAAAGATTGAGCATACGATGTATCAACTTTTGATTTAAAATTTTGAAGTTCTAAGAATTTTTTATTTTGATTTGATTTATATGAAAATGTTCTTGAATTGTTAGGTTCTGATACTTTCGAAAACCTTGGTTGTTTATTCACTTCAGACCTTGAATGATTTGATTGAGATGAATGTTGAGGTTTTGTTGAAAAAGAAGAATTTTTAGCTTTGAAAACATTTTTGGGTGATTGTGATTCAGACATCTTTTGAGTCTCAACATTTTGCCAAAATATTATCTTTCTTGCTTGTCTTTTTGAAATGTTGTTTTCTTTCGAAAATTTGTCAATTTGATCTTTAAATTCCTTAGAGTTTAGTTTGACAACTTTTTCACTTTCCTTTACGACTTGTTTTGAATTCTCTTTTTCAATTTTTGATTTTTCAACCCATTTTCTTTGTGGTTTTTTACGTTGGAACACATACGAATTCTTTGTTAAGTTGTTTTCAACTGTGCTTTGATTTGCGAAAAAACCTTCATCAGTTGTTTTTGAATTATCCTCCTCAAATAACTTCTTTAATTCTGGTTTGATATTTTCAACATTTACAGTATTTACGAAAACTTGATTTGGAAAAATGACATCATCTATACATTTGAAATTTGGATAAACCATTGTATTCGTTTCAAGATAGTGTTCACCTTTTTCATTCATTACTTTTTCGAACTTTTGTGTATCACCATACACTTGATCAACCACTATTCGAGGAATTTCTTCTTCCTTTGAAGATTTCTTTTCCTTCGAAATTTTCTCATCATCTTCATCATCACTATCATCAGTTTGACTGTCTTTGAGATCCACAAAGTTCATATCACAAACATTCGAACTTGAGGGTATATCAGTTTCATTTTCAACCATCAAATCCTTAAATTTTTCTTTCCCTTTAGATATTGATGTAACATTAACAACAGACAACTGAGAACAATCAACATCTTCAAGTTCACTAATTTCACTAATATTGTCAGAATTATCTTCAATATCAGCAAAATTAGATTGAGAATCAGATGTTGAATTCTCAGTCTTTTTCAAAATTTGAATTTGTTCAGATTTAGTCAAAGTATCATTCACTATGTTAACTAATTCATTCGCATCAAGACATTCATCAATTTTGACAATTCCATATTTATATCTATCATCAGGAACTTTGTCAAAATCAGCTATTATTTGCTCACAATCATACGAAATATTATCTACCTTAGCTCTCTCGAATGCTAGAAAATATAGTAATTTTCTATGTTGCTCTTTACTTATGTCACATGAATGATGTAAATCAGTTAATTTGCCATAAAGTCTTTTAGCAGAATTACAATAAATGTTTCTTTGTGCTAACAAAAGTTTGACTTCACTCGTTAAAGTTTCCCTATCACACATAATATTTGTTATTTGTAATTCCAAACATTCAATTTTGCTTATTTTCAAGTCTAATCTCTTTTTGGTCTCTAACAACTCCATGGACAATTTATTGGCCTCATTGCTAGCAGACACAACAATTGAATCAAAATAAGTAACCGTCTCATCAAAAGATATTAGTTCAGAATCATAAGCATGTGTGGGAATATTAAAAGATTCGAGAATTTTACATACCTTTGTTGTCATTGGAGATTTGTCAGCCGCTTTGGATACGAAGCATCGTCCTCTCACTTCGAATTCCTCATCATCCGAGTCCTCCTCCATTTTCGCATACAACTCTCCATGTGTCGGATTTCGCATTTCTTCATCATCTGATCCTGATGACCAGATTTGATAAGTTCCATCTTGATCCTCATGTTCACCCTTTGCAACCAATGACAAATTTTTGGCTTTCGCACGAACCTCCTCTAGCCTCTCTGCATAATACGCCTCATCCTTGACTTTATGTTGGGTTATGAGCATTCTAACACTCCTAAGTGTACATGCAACCCTAAATACCTTGGATCTATGTTTTCTCTATTATACATACAACTATGAACATCCAAGGTATTATCCTAATCTAGCATACAAACTAATAAATATAACAAGATAGAATACATACCTCTTTGATGTAGAATGTCTTCATGAAGCTTGAGTGCCTAGTGCCCCAAGTGTGACACCTCAAATGGTTCACACAACACCAAATACACTTGTAATAACTTGAGAGAAACTTGAACACTCCTTGAAATCGTCTAGCCCTCACACTCACACATTAGTGCACCATTTCTTGAGCCATGTGATTCTTTTATATGGTGGCTATTAGGGTTACACCATGTAACTCATAACTTTACCCATTCCTTATGCTCCATGGATTTTAACCTCCATGGAGTATCCATGGGTCACCCCATGGACTTAGTCCAACATAAGGAATCTTGGATCACAAGCCCACATATATAAGAATGAATGATTTACACAATCAACCCATATATTTAATTAGTCTCCTTTTGATCACTTAATTAATTCCAAATTAATTCTTGATCAATACTAATTAAATAACCTTATTAATATATTCAAACTTATAATATATTAACCAACCTTAAGTGTTATTTCTCTCATTATAGTCTATCCAAATGCATGATGCCATGTAACCCAAATGGACCATGTCGGGTCGTGTCAAGTCTTACCAATTATAGTTATGGACTTAGACATTAATCCAACAGTCTCCCACTTGGATAAGTCTAAAACTATTATTGCGTATGACTTCAGGAACCGATCAGCAATCGTAGCTCTCAAAAGCTTCTGTCGAACTCTAACCTTGTCGATGAACTCTGACCTTTGTCAATGACTTGTCCATTAGATAAGGGATCATATATTCCTCCATTCTAGATATCATATGGACTGAGACATGGATTATCAATCATTCTCTCTGTCCATTTGTTGTTTCCTGATTTCCGATTCATGATGACTGACTGATTGAACAAATTAAATCAGTCCTGGCTTGGCCAAGCACTCACATGTATCATTTTTAAATCATCGAGGGGCCCACAGATATCGCTTTTATCCCGAAGGTAAAAGGAATGGATAAACTTCGACTCATATGGCTTGTTCTACTACTTGTTGAATCATACACAAAGGCACGTTTTATAACATCGAGTTACCGAATGCGTTTTCGTGCAATCAATGTACAACCAACTCATAGTAACAACTCATATCTCTAGGTTTGAAGAATATAAGATATTATCGTCTCATGATCACTCGTGATAAAATCCATGAAGTGATTCAAATGAGCACGGGTTGAATCCAATACTCAGAACTTATGAGTGTTGTAGCACCACTTTGTCCACCAACTTGGACCTCTACAAACCAACCCATCACAGTCTTGATTCATATCTACTTCCAAAGCGTTTTAGGAAGTTGATCTTAGCAAATAGATAAGATCATTAAGGTTCTTGTCTTAGTCTGTTTCATAGGATTCCCAAAAGAACTCACTATGTGACTTAGAAAGTAGTTGAGCCACCAACTTTCTCAAGACTTTGACACCCAACTCTCCCGGCTTGTCAATATGTGACTACATCTCCAAGATGTGATCACACCTAGACCTTGCATTGCCAATAGGGCTTGAGTGACCTTAAACTTTTTAGAAACTTGTGGGTTAGGGAGAATAATTGGAGGAGGTGAAAGAAGTATGATATCCATGGGACATCATCTTCATTTAGGAAAGCTTGTTTCAAGAGATTTGGGAAGATCATAAATGTCTAGACCAGACATCTTTTTTGGGAGATATTCAAGATAGTTGCTTTAAAGTCCTTAATATGACACCCAATATGAAATATTAAGGCAAGGACCCAACAAACTATTTTATAACTTAGAAGAGGGATGTCGTAATCCAAGCTATAAAATATTTGAAGGTAGGTGAATGACGATTCACCAATTTCCACCATGAAAAACGAAATAATTTATTAGGTTTTAATTGGATTTGAAACTCCTAGATTCTTTTGAGATTCATTGAACTTTTCAATGGCATGTTTCAATCTCGAGTGTACCCTTCAGGTTTTGTAACTGGGATGCCGAGGATCACAAAACAAGGTGTGAAGTAACCATGCAAATATACTTGGTACCCTTAATATTTACCCCTCAATCGATGTGCCGGTTAACCACACGAGCTCCACCGATACTATGATAAATACTAAGTTACCCTTTTCCTACTTTGTTAAATCCAGGTTAGTATGTCGGTTAACCACACACGCTCCACTAACGACTTAAGCAAAGTGCAAAGTGTAATTTCATGGGTTAGCACCAAATTCACATTTTCCTAAGTAACTAAGATTGGGTATTAATAAGAGTTTAGTTACTTAGTATTTATCATTAATACTTTTAATGAAAGGAGAATTATAGTCCTTGTCCTACCCGTTCGGCTAACGACCCTCCACCAGTGAAGGAAGCGGTGGGTGAGAGTGGACACCCATTAAACTGCCGTTCGTGAATGAGGCCTACTAACGGTAAGACTGACTTTACTCTTATACATATATATAAATATTATTAACTTATAATATTATAAAGTATAAGGGTTGAATTTTAACTTTTAAAATTCTAAGGGCTAACTTGGAATTAAAGTATTCATAAGTGAAAACTTTTCAAATTCCAAAACTTGAGGGCAAGTTTTGAAACTATTCAAAACTAATTAAATCCATAACTTATGAGTTTAAAGTAGTTTTAATTAAAAAAAAAAAAACTCTTCAAGTTCCATAACTTGAGGACAAGTTATGGAAGACTTTAAACTAATTAATAAAAAAAATAACTTTTTTTATTGTAACTTATGGAACTAATTAAGGTTACACTTTTTTTTTAATTTAATGAAGAGACTCTTGAACCTCCATAACTTGAGGACAAGTTATGGAGTCATAAAACCATTTAATTAGAACTAGACTCTTCATTTTGTAACATTTGCCAACTTTTATGAGTTTTATGATTCTTAAATGTGACTTTTCATATAACTTGAGGACAAGTTACAAAAACACACTTTGGAATCAACTCTTAGATTAAAATGGATTGAAAACAACTATTTCACACAACTTTTCTATTAATCTAAGAACCTCATAAGAACAGGATAATTCAAATCATCAATCTTCAAGAAATTAGCATGAACATACAAACTAATACAAATCTTGAAATTATGACAATTATCTTAGAAATTGGATTAGCATGAACATTACCACATCAAAAACAAGTTTATAAGTCCAAAAACATCTTACGGTAATGTTCCTAGTCCAATTCCATCCAAAATAATCGAATATATGCATCCAACTCGAATTTTCAGCTACTTTTGCAAGTATAACAAGAAAACAAGCCCAGGCTTTGATACCACTGTTGGGTTATGAGCATTCTAACACTCCTAAGTGTACATGCAACCCTAAATACCTTGGATCTATGTTTTCTCTATTATACATACAACTATGAACATCCAAGGTATTATCCTAATCTAGCATACAAAATAATAAATATAACAAGATAGAATACATACCTCTTTGATGTAGAATGTCTTCATGAAGCTTGAGTGCCTAGTGCCCCAAGTGTGACACCTCAAATGGTTCACACAACACCAAATACACTTGGAATAACTTGAGAGAAACTTGAACACTCCTTGAAATCGTCTAGCCCTCACACTCACACATTAGTGCACGATTTCTTGAGCCATGGGATTCTTTTATATGGTGGCTATTAGGGTTACACCATGTAACTCATAACTTTACCCATTCCTTATGCTCCATGGATTTTAACCTCCATGGAGTATCCATGGGTCACCCTATGGACTTAGTCCAACATAAGGAATCTTGGATCACAAGCCTACATATATAAGAATGAATGATTTACACAATCAACCCATATATTTAATTAGTCTCCTTTTGATCACTTAATTAATTCCAAATTAATTCTTGATCAATACTAATTAAATAACCTTATTAATATATTAGAACTTATAATATATTAACCAACCTTAAGTGTTATTTCTCTCATTATAGTCTATCCAAATGCATGATGCCATGCAACCCAAATGGACCATGCCGGGTCGGGTCAAGTCTTACCAATTATAGTTATGGACTTAGACATTAATCCAACACTTTATTCTTCCTCTCATCCTTCTTTCGAAGCATACAGTCATTCGCAAGATGATTCGCACCGTTGCAATAATGACAATCTATTCCAGCATCACCTTTCAGCTTTTTCTCAATCTTTCCTTCAGACACTTTCGAATCTTTCTTCTCAACTTTCCTTTTCTCCTCATCAGTAGTTTTACTCACAGCACTTCCTTTTACCTCAGCAAGCTTAGTTTTCGGATTGAACGGTTTTTTGAAAAACTTCTTAACACGATTATTCGAGTAAAAATCTATTGCCTCATCATCCGAATTCATGATGAATCCTTCTTCTTCCTCAGAATCACCATTTTCTGCTTCTTTCTCAGATATTTTTGACACAAGTGCCAATGTACCTCCCAAATTTTGCTTCGACTCTTCAGCAATTTCATTTACTTCTTTTTCGTGTGTTTTCAACTGATTGTACAAATCATTGAGAGTTGATGTATCAAAACTTTGTTGATTCTTCACCATCATACTAACACTTCTCCATTCTTTTCGAACACCCATCACAAAGATGAGATTGAATTCCATTGAAGTCCTAGTAATTCCATAGCGATTACAACGATAGATTAATTCGTTCAGTCGATCATAGTAAACTTCGATTGTTTCACCTTCTTTTTGTCTGAAGTCTTTCAGCTCAACCAAGCACTGTTTGACTGAATTGATCTTCGTCTTCTCACTTCCTTGAAACTTATCTTTCAGACTGTTCCACATTTCCTTTGCAGTTGTACAGCTCCTTATGTAGTTGTACACAACTGGAGGTAAAGCTCATCGCAGTTCTCTCATACACCTCTTCTCTAGTTTCTTCAGACGATCAGATTGATTATCAACTCCAGAATTTATAGAAGATGATCCAATTGGTTGAACATTCACTGGAACATTGACATTTCCAGTGATACATGACCATAATTCTTCATCCAGACCATTCAGATAATCCTGCATACGATCAGCCCACTGATCATAATATTCAGGGATTAGCATTGGAATTTTGGTTGATGACCCTAATAGATGAGAAAACGAGGTCATCGAATTGAGATTGAAACTCGCCATTGTTGTACGGAAATTGATTTTGAAAATTCTTAAGAAGATTTGAAAATTTGATATCAAGCTAGTTGAATCAAATTGGAATTGCTAGAAGAATACTCGATTCAACAATTCAAATGCATAATCAAATCACAAACTAAGATCTAGACAAATTTTTCACGATGAAAAAGTGCGGAAAACTTTCGAACCAAAAATTTGATTCAAAAACTTTTTGAATGGATGAAAATCAGATCACAGATCTGATTCCTGCTCTGATACCAATTGATGAATCAAAGAATCGAGTATTGAATTAATCATGAATTCAAGTAAGAATGCGAGATTGAACACCGGATGTAAATATGATCTTGTTTCAGCTTTATTACGCTTTCGTATGTTTACAGAGTACAATAGACAGGTCTGTAAAAAGTCTTATTTAACTCTAGTAAATAACCCTATTTATAGGAAACCGAAAGCGTACAAAAAATATACTAAGGCATAGACACTTAAGCTTCGAATAAAAGCGCCCTAGTAAAATACATTACAAAACATTCGAAGAGACAAAATATATTTCGACTAATTACAACAATTCGACCCTTACACTTAGAAATGCATGAAACTTCATGAAAAGTCTTTACTCAGTGCATAGGTGATATCTAGAATTTACCATAATTTATTGACCATCAAAAGTATTTTATATGAATTATTGCTCTATTTTGTTGCAAAAATAACAATAAATCGAGAAAAATGATTTATTTTCTGAAAATATCCAGATCATCTTGTTTTGTTGTCTGGATTCTGAAAAAAAAAATCGGATTTGAGCAAAAAAGAAGGTTTAGATATTTATTTGTGATTAAATCTTATATGACATATTTGAAATCTTTTTAACAACATACTTTGATCATCTAGCATCTAAGCTTGAAGATCATCACATGCATGTTGGTATTTGGGTGAAATTCTACCACCATCATCATAAAAATCGTGGTTATGAACATATTATTCATAATCCATCCACAAAATGGTGTAGAAGTAGAAAAATGTTCATTAAATGGTGTAACTTTGAGAGGAGAATAAGGGGTTTTTGATTTTACCTTAAGAACACACTTGATAAGGATGATTTTTGGAGACTTGAGACTTATTTTTTTGGATGGTAGAGAGAGGAAGAGAGAAATGGAGTTGTGGAGTGTGCGAGAGAGAATAGTGAAAGAGAAGAAAGTGTGAGAGAGAAGTGAAGTGTGTAGGATGATAAAATGATTATTGTCTGGGGGAATTGTGGACTTGGGGAAGGGAGAACCAAATTTTGGTGGAAAAGAGAGGCCCTCTCTCTCATAATTACATTTAAATAATTTTCCTATATTTTATAAACTTTTTTTAAAAAAAATTTAATTGTATTTAGGTTGATTTATGCATTAATCTTTGATAATTTAGCTTATAACTTTAGGAATAAGATAAATGGTTTAATCTTTCATATCTTTGATTATATTTCCATGAATTTAATTATTTTAAATTGATATTGTAAGATTCATAATTATTTTCATATAATTTTTGAGGTTAAAGTTTATAAAGTTAGGTATTTAGGGTTTTTAGGGTTTTTCGGATTTTGCTAAACTTTGAATATCAAAATAAATTGAATCTTTGAGACTTCAAATTATTTTTGTGTTTCCTAACTCTTATTCAAGTTAGAAATAATGTTTGTAATTTATTTCTATCTTTCTTTTGGCATTTCTATGTAGTGGTTCCGAAATTCAAGTGAAATTGACTAACCAAGTATACTAGTCATAGTTTCAACTTTGACTTAAGTTCCTATGAGACTTGGACCTAATTTATACTGCTAGGTCCAATGAATGATGTGTGTATATGATTCATGAAAAAGGTGTTCGAGTCAAAGAGTGACCCGAATATGGATAGTCACTACAGTTAAGTAGTGGTAGAATTCACATATCAATGTGAAATCTAAGTACACTATCCGCTGTTTCTAATTGTTTCCAAGTTTCTAGTAGGTTATAACTTAGCTTCTAGTTACTAAGTCTAGTATGTGTCGTGCCTTTATTTGCAACTAAGTTTATTCAAATGTAGAACTGTCTCAAATTTGACGGTTGTCACAACAATCTCTTGTGGAACGTGTTAAAGTACTCGAGACAAGAGAACGGATGGCTGCTCAAAGCACCATTCTCAGGATTGAAATGGGAATCAGAGAACTTGATAATCGCCGAACCGCAGATCACAACGAGTACTTGTCTACAGCTGAAAAACTCATCAAGGAAGTAACTGAACTGAAGGACGATTTCAAACTCACTCTTGAAAAACAAGCAAGTCATTCCAAACAGCTTGTCGAAGAAACCCATACCACCTACGAATCAGGACTTGCGGTCCTCCAAAACACTGTCAATGGGTTAAGGCGATCAATTACTGCAAATTCGAGTGTTGATGAAATTCTCCGCCTTACAAAATAGATTTATCAACTAGTCTTCAACAAGGAGATCTCGAACAATCAACAAGTCTGCGGTCAAATGAAGTCCCAGTTCACTGAAATCTTTCAAAAAATTGATGGGTTAAAGCAATGGTTTGAGGAGCAATAGGAGGTTGCTTCCTCAAAAAGGGGAAGTGAAGTCACTCCAAGAAGAGAACAAGACCAAGATCCTTCACACTCCAAGACTCCTTCATTTCATCAACAACAAACTCCTCCACAACCTCCTCCTACCGAAGAGCTCAACAAACAACCAACTCTACGGTCTTCATCACAACAGTCTCCACAAAACTCAAATTCTCAAAGATCTCCTTAGCAAACTCCTCCTCACTTCAAAAATTTAGCACCAGAAATGTCTTCTGATCACTCCAATGACTCCCCAGCCACTCTTCAAAATAAATGTGACTGGAGGGCCGCAAAGTTTTTCGAACAAATTTGGAGAGCACATGGATTCGATACAACAATGGATGAATTGTTAATCAACTCTTGGGTAAATCCCACCCAAAGACTAATGGATGATGACTATCGATCAATCCTAACATATGTTGAACCTCTATCAGATGGTTACTGGGACATACTTATCTCCCCAAACTCAAAATTCTTCCCAGTATTCGAACCATTTGATCTCACTCTTCCGGATGAATCAAGACTTCCAATGGAATTTGAAAGATTGAGTCTTTTTCATGCCAAGCACGGTTCTGAGTTTGAAAAGATCTAGTCCAATGATAGACCAGACGGGGTAAAGAACTACAAAGTGAGAAAATTCATGAAAACGGATTTTCTTCAGTATACCCTGACCAGAAGAGGAAATGAATACATCCGAACTCAAGCGGATTTTGTTTGCATGAACCCGGAGGAAATTTTCTTCATTTCCAGGGTATTTCAAGTTAAGGCTGAAAAATACCCTAAGATGAATATTGTATGTGATAGAGCGTGTAAATTTCTCAAGGCTCTGGTATGCTGAGCCTTTTTGTAAACAACTCCTACTTCACAAATGGTTTTCAAGCAATGTCACTCGGTGCAACAAACTACCCTGAAGTAGGAGTTGTTTACAAAAAGGCTCAGAATGGTCCCAAGTACTTCATCCCAGTGACCGCAATCCATAGGTTGACCAAGAAGCAGTTGGACATCACTTTGGCCTCAGTCCTAAGATCGAAGAACACAATAGATGAATTCAAGTTTGAAATCACTAGAAGGATTTAATGGTTGTTTGAAGTAAGAAAGTTTTTGTGTATTATCATCAGGTTCCTGAAGTTAAACAAGTAAAGAAGAAATTTGAAGAGGTCACTTTGGGGGAAATTGTTGAAACAAAAAGTGACCCTCTTTCAGCTAAGGAACCGCAACCTCATGATGATAGTGATATCGCAGAAGAATCCACTACCGCAAATACCAAAGTGAAGATGTCAACCGCAGTTTGTTTTATCCTTTATCAACCACAATTGGAAGCTCAACCGAAGAGATGGAGATTGCATGAAGATCGGTTTTCTTATATTACTGACTTAGCGTGTTTACTTTGTATTATCCAGTGAACCTTTGATGGTCACAGAAGTCAGTAGTTTAATAATTGTTTATTTCGATATGTAACTTTCCTGGACTCTATAAATAGAGAATCCCACTTCATGTAATGATACACCTTCACGATCTTTCTGAACTATTATTGCAATACAAATATCATTCATCTCTATCTATTATCTTCTGATAAACCGAGTTCCTCTTCACCTTAAGTTGTTCGCATTTACTAACTTGTGTTTGACTGCAAACCTTGTTATGAATCAACTTGGTGTCTACTTGATATAACTTGTTGTCATTTATATTTCGTTTACATTTCCGCAACTAACAATCTAACATTTCTAATTTATTTATGTTGAGCTATCGATATCCTTGAGATTAACTTATTCCACAACTTATTATCTTGTACTAACGTTTGTTCAAGTGTTCTTCAAAGTTTTTCTCTCAACACATACTACATACTCTTATTTTTAATCTATGAAAAACTAGTCACCTATGTCTTTTAATTTAAATTTCCACCGAACGTCTATGAAACTTCTATGTTTTTCATAAAAAGCTATAATCACCTTTAAGGACTTAATAGCCATTAGATCAACCCTAGCCACATAAGTTTCAATAATTGACAATCCTAATACCTCTTCCTAATTTTTCTATCTTGAAGGTCAAAATCACACTCTTATTAAATAATACCATCCTATATTTTTTAAAACTCTTGATATTTATTATTTATTTTATTTATTAAATATTATTTATTTTATTTTATTTTCTAAAGTTTTTATTACTTTCGTTAAAACTTATAGGCTGATTCTAAGGATGTTTTATGTTACCATATAACTTGTAGCCATATTAAAAGATTCCCTGACCATGATAAAAAAAAAGTGAGGTGGAGGGGGTCTTCATGGCATAAACCTATTTTTAAATTTACTCCAATGTAGTAATTCCATTTATAAGTATTAAATATCACGAAGAGAGAAAGCAAGTCATAATACACCGATCCCATTTTGGAAGAAACCTCATACCTAAAAAAAAGTTAATTGAAAATTTCCCAATGAATCGAATCATAGGCTTTCTAGTATTTAATTTAGAAAACCAAGAGTTCCTATTTGTACTTCCTATACTACTCTAGAATCTAGTTTATAATCATGGGGTCATTAAGTATTTGTTTGCCTTTAAGAAAAGGAGATTGATTCAAACCGGTCATCGACTCATCCATATAGGCAAGAATTTTTGCTAATAGGTCTTCTACGATATTGTATTGGATACCAAAGACTTATCGATCGGTCTGAAATCTTTGATAAAATGAGCATCATCAATCTTGGGGTATAAGAGTGATTAAAGAGTTACATACACACTGTTAGTAAATACCTGAGTCTGAAAGTGGCTAGAAGGCGTGAATCGGCCCAAAAGAAAAGTCCTTGGAGTGTTGTCCAAGTTCCAGTGTAATTCCTTGAGCCATAAGGAATCTCTACATGGAAATTTTCAGATTACTTTTAGGAATCCTAATCATATACTAATTAGTTTTTGCTTAGTATATATAGTCAATAGGATCCTCTAATCAATTAGCGTATTGGAGTTTTTTTACTTAGTTTTTTACTTCAATAAAAGATACCTGCAAGTTTATGTAGCTGATTTGAGTTTGTTACTCATTTTCCACTTTAATTGGTATTAGAGCAAGTAGGGAAGTTTGTGATTTTCAAATTACCTGCCTAATATTATCGAGTGGAGTATCTCGACAGTTAATCAACTCGCCGAAAAAAATAATTCCCTCCTGTGCAATTTCAGAATCCGATATCCTTATCTGTTCTGAGATTGCTACCTCTTCTGTGTGGAGAAATCTAGAAGCAAACTTGTTTAGTATTCTACTGTGGAGAACATGTACAAAAAATCAAATC
Organism: Lactuca virosa; assembly: GCF_052849685.1. NCBI lineage: Eukaryota > Viridiplantae > Streptophyta > Magnoliopsida > Asterales > Asteraceae > Lactuca > Lactuca virosa. Next base: position 261,783,529 of record NC_136433.1, on the reverse strand, counting down.
GCGATAGAAAGGGAAAACAACTCAGTGACTTCAAGTGATCCCACAGAAGATCGTTACATGTTTTGAGATTGTGCCATTAGCAAGAGAAATCGGCGATTAAAATTCTCATGTTCATAATCATCGATTGTTTGAACTTGACTCGTGAATAGTCCAGAAATCATAAACTGTTTACGCACGAAGTGAGGAAGACAGATCGTGAACCAATGACAAATCAGTGAAGAAGACATGTTTTGCCCTAAAGAAAAATATAAACGTGTTTTTGTTTCACTTTGGCCCCTTGTTCAGATCAATGTTTGACTTCTGGGTTTCTACTTGGCCCAATTCAATAAAAAAAAACCTGATTACCTTTACCTTTATTTAATTCAATAGAATATATATATATATATATATATATATATATATATATATATATATATATATATATATATATATATATATATATATATTTCTTGTTGATTCATATGGAGAAATAAGAAATCAACCAGCTAAGGATATCAACCGGAGATGTCGAGAGGAGAATCGTCCCAACCATCGGCGAAGGAACACACGTCGTTAATGTTCCAATGTCCGGCTTTGACATCGACAAACTACATAATTTGTAGGATGTGCATGGAAGTGCTACTCGGGATTCATGGCGTCTGTGATGTGATCGATCTCGGACTAGATGACGTGAAGAAAGACAACATCGTGAAAGGATTGTTTTTTAATTCGATTCCAGAGGATTTAATCCTTCAAATCGGTAATTTGAAAACTGGAAAAGAGATGTGGGGTACGATTAAAACTCGCAATCTTGGAGCCGATCCAGTGTAGGAAGCGAGAGTCCAAACCCTAATCACATATTTTGAAAATCTAAATGTGAGTTACACAAGCAGCATACATGACTTTGCAACAAATTTATCCGAAATTTATTCAAAATCCGCATAAGTAGGAGAGTTCATGATTGAACAGAAGTTTGCGAAGAAGTTTCTTACGAGCCTCCCTAGGCGATTTGTCGACATAGTTGCAGTTCTTGAACAAGTTTTAGACCTTAAGATGATAGGCTTTGAAGACGTGGTTGGTCACTTAAAAGCTTATGCAGAAAGAATCAAGGGAGAATACAAAGTAACCGAGACTCATAAAAATTTACATTATTCCAAATCAAAATCTTCCAATAGAAACATTGAATCATCAAGAAGTAGAGGTCGGGCTTCAAATAACTCTGGAAGAGGAGGTGATGGTGGATGTGGCAGTGGACGTGGTCGGGGTAACACCCAAAATCACAGTTACTAAGAATCCACTAAAAGTCATGATGATAAAAAAAACAAAAGGGAAAACAACGTGAACAAGGGGATATCTCCGATATTTAATGTTACCGGTGTGACAAGTATGGTCACTTTGCATCAAGATGCCCGGACCGAATCAAAAATCATGAGGCTAACCTTAATTAGATACACGAAGGAGATTCAAATCATGAAGAAGGGACGTTCCTATGATAAATATAATTCAAGAAACGGTGTTCTTGAACGAAGACAAATATATCCCTCCAAAAGTTGAAGCAAATGGCGATGAAGACGGAATTTGCAACTTAGACAATGGTGCGAGCAACCACATGACTGGAAACTAATCTTATTTTTCCGAATTAAGTAAAAAAATAACGGGTAGAGTGAGATTCGAAGATAGGTCATGTGTTAGCATTAAAGGAAAATGGTTAATATTTTTCGAAGGGAAAAGTGGCGAGCAAAAACTAATGAAGGATATTTATTATATCCCGTCACTTCGGTGCCATGTTATTACTCTCGGGCAATCTAAAATAGCTGGTTGTGATATTCCGATGCGAGGTGATTTTCTAACCATGCGAGATGGAGACGGAAGATTGCTTATGAATGTCCCAAGAAGTGCAAACCATATTTACAGAATTCAGTTAAAAGTTGGTAAATCACATTGATTGAAAGCCAAGTTTAATGAGGCTTGGTTATGGCATGCAAGACTTGGCCACATTAATTTTGGCGCGATAAACTTGATGCACAAGCTAGCCAAATGGGTACCGGAAATTCAACATCAAGACCAACTGTGTGGATCATGCATGGTTGGAAAGCAAACAAAACAATCGTTTCCAAAGAAAGTTGAGTTTAGAGCTACAGATATCCTCGAGATAATATATGGAGATATTTATGGACTGATTGATTCCCCCACTCAAGTGGGTAATGTTTAGATTTTGGTACTTATTGATGATTTTTCTAGATATACGTGGTCTTTTCTTTTGAAGCATAAATGCGAAGCATCCTGGATTATTAAAAGATTCAAGACATCGATTGAAAAACAAACCAGTATAGAGATCAAGACATTCCATACCAATAGAGGTGGAGAATTCACATCTCATGAGATGAACCGTTTTTGTGACCAAGAAGAGATTTCACATAAGTTGACGGCTCTTTATGCACCTCAACAAAACGGTATAGTTGAATGGAGAAATCAAACTCTACTCGAGATGACATGGTGCTCAATGAAAGCGAAAGATATTCCAAACCACCTATGGGGCTAAGCGGTACGTCATGCAACGTCCGTCATAAATTATACACCTACTCGAGCATTGATAGGTGATACACCATTCAATAGATTTTATGGTGAAAAACCAAACCTTGAAGACTTGAAAGTATTTGGTTGTGTTGCATATTAAAGAGTAGTCTCAAAACATTTGAAGAAGCTTGATGATAGGTCGCATCCATTGGTGTAATTTGTAAAGGAATCCAATTCGGGAGGATTTCGGTTATATAATTTGCAGGAAAAAAAACTTATTATAAGTGCCTACGCAATTTGTGATGAAAACAAGGCATGGCAATTGAGTAATGAACCCGAATATTAAGCGGGAAATGGACCGGGTACATTCACGGTTCTTTGGAGTAATGAGCAAGCATCCAAATTTAATGGTGGCTTGATCCCAACTTCACCTAAAATTGAACAACCCATAGATCCGACCCAAACCAACCAAACCAATGACACTTTTTACAATGATAGCAGCCGATGGCAACCTGTTGATGATCAAAATAACAATGCAGGTTCTGTCCTACCTCAGCGGTCCAATCGAACTTCAGTGTTGCCAAGAAGATTAAATGACTACGAGCTAGATGTGGATCATTTACTGTTGTCATTCGATGAAGAACCAAAGAATTTTAAGGGAGCCAAAGTGAACAAGTATTGGCTCGATGAAATGAAGGCTGAAATTGACTCCATTGAGAAGAACAACTCGTGGAAACTTGTCCTCCCTCCTAAAGATGCTAAAAATATTGGTTTAACATGGTTTTATAAAATTAAAAGTAATATGAATGTATCAATTTCAAGGTACAAAGCGGGTCTAGTGGCTAAAGGATATGTGCGAGAGAAAGGTATTTTGATGAAGTATTCTCGTCGGTAGCTCGAATCGATACAATAAGACGATTGATTGCTCTCGCGGCCGGGAACGAATGGAAGATTCATCACTGAGACGTAAAAATGACATTTTTATATGCAAATTTAAAAGAAGAAGTGTATGTGTGCCACCCGGAAGGTTTCGTGAAGCAAGGTGAAGAAACAAAAATCTACAAATTGGAAAAAGCATTATACGGTCTTTGACAGTCTCCATGTGCATGGAATTTGAAGCTTAATATCACGTTAAAATTTTGGGTTTTCAACGATGCATGTAAGAAAATGCAGTTTGTAGAAAGGTTTCTAATGGAGAATATATATATATATATATATATATATATATATATATATATATATATATATATATATATATATATAATTGTTGCGGTTTATGTAGATGATTTGTTCATGACAGGAACGAGTTTAGAGGTTATAAACCAATTCAAGAGACTAATGGTGTTAAAGTTTGAAATATTGGACCTTGGCGAACTAACTTGCTACTTGGGTATTGAAGTTGTGCAAGAAAACAGTTGTGTAAAGGTAAAGCAAGAAAATTATTCCATGAAAATTATGAAAGAAGCTGGTTTGGAAGACTGCAATTCCACTGAATATCCTATGGAGACGGGACTAAAATTATCAAAAGCTGAAGATGAACTCAAAGTTAAGGCTACCCATTATCGAAAACTAGTGGGTTGTTTATGATATCTCTTGCATACACGTCCAAATTTACCATATTTGGTTAGAGTATTTAGTCGTTATACGCAAAGTCCAAGAGAATCTCATGCACGCGCTATAAAGAAAATCCTTCGTTACCTGCATGGTACTCCATATTTTGGGATAGTATATAATCAAAATCAAGATTTGAGCTTGCTAGGTTACAGTGATAGTAGTCACAATGTGGATGTTGATGATGGCAGAAGTGCAATAGGGCATGTCTTATACCTTGGTTACTCACCCATCACTTGGTGCTCCCGGAAGGAAGATACAATAGCTTTGTCCTCGTGTGAAGCTGAGTTCATGGCAGCTATTGCAGCTGCGTATCAAACAATTTGGTTAATGGAGTTGTTAGGTGAGCTGACACGAATGAAGAAACATAAGGTGTTGATTCGCATAGACAACAAATCAGCAATTGCACTATCAGAGAACCCTGAACTTCATGGAAGAAGAAAACACATTCACACGTAATTCCAATTCATTCGAGAGCGTGTGGAAAACGAGCAAGTGATTGTTGAACATGTTTCGGGAGACAAGCAACGAGCAGATCCACTTACGAAGGCCTTAGCTCGAATAAGGTTCGCAGAGATGAGAGTGTTGCTTGGCGTGCAAGAATTACCCTCGACTCGGAAATTTAGGAGATGAGTGTTAGCGAATACCTGAGTCAGGAAGTGGCTAGAAGTCGTGAACCGGTCCAGAAGCAAATTCCTTGGAGTGTTATCCAAGTTTCACAGTATTTCCTTGAGCCATAAGTAATATCCACATGGAAAGTTTCAGATTACTTTTAGGAATCCTAATCACATATTAATTAGTTTTTTTAGTATATATACTCAAAAGGTTCTTGTAATCAATTAGCGTATTGGAGTTTTTTGAGTGAGTTTTTTACTTCAATAAAAGATACTTGCGAGTTTATGCAGCTAATTTAAGTTAGTTACTAATTTTCCACTTTACGCAAGTGTTGTAACTAGATATACCAAACTCTTCAACAAATGTCAATATATTGTATTTCAAGATATCCTACTATTGTTCCACAAACACGAAAGAGAACCCATAGACATCCAATACAACAAGCAGAAACTGCATGTCTAAATTCTTCTTTATAGAACATGACCTCAAACACCCCCAATGAATTCGGGAGATGCTTCTATACAGAGGGCTCGTCTGCCCAACCTAGATGCCCTCAAATCGACAAAATTTGGCTTGAAATGTCCAAAAACGCCTCTTGATTCACAATTTTTCCATACACGAATCCTCGTCTATCACTACAACTAAATAGCCATTTGGTGACGAAGTTTACAAAAGTGGTATTTTCTAAGTAAATATAAAACTTTTTTTAAACCGATATTTACCAATTCCAAACTAATCTTTGATTAACTTTTAAAGAAATGGTTTTAAGTGGGTTTTTTTAAGACTTGTTCAAGACCGATATTGGTTGTTCTGAGACTGCCTCCGACTGTTTTAGGATTGACAGATAAGAAAAAAAGATAGACCTTACTGTCGGTTTGGACTGCTTAAGGATTAATAGAAAAGCAAAAAAGACTGACCTTGAGTTTCCGGTCCGAACAACATTAATAGCACAAAGATTTATGTGACACACCTCTAGTATGAAAGATTAGTTCACCGTGATGGAATCACTACATCTTTATTTGGTCTCAGTACTAAACCCGATCCACTAATGAAATTATTTCAAGAAGGGAAACAAATTCTTTATATAAAGATCTATAACGCATTCTCAAACAGTAATTTAATTGTTTAGCATGGATATATCTCTTTATCTCTCACTCAAAAAACATCAACGATAAATTAAATAAAATATAGTTGATATCACACCATTTGATATCACACAAACAACGTAAAACTAGAAACCAAGTAAATGAACTCGTTGTAAACTAACAAGACATAGAACGGCTAGGGTTTTGCATTATTATCAAATGATAAGTACAAGATACAATGAAAAGAAAAGACATAATATATAGACTAGCTAATTAGGGTTTTCTACCTAATGGGCCAATATAAAACCTAATATAAAAGAATGCCCAAAATCTTATTAGGCTAACATCCCCCCTTAAACTCATAATGCAACAACAATAAGCATTGAGAGTTTTTCACACATAAAATGAAATGGAGGATCAATCAAAGGCTTCGTAACAATATCAACAATCTGCAAGGTGGAAGGAATGTAGGGAAGGGAGATAATGCCCTTCTGGAGATGATGATGTGTGAAATGACAATCAATCTTAATGTGTTTTGTGCGCTCATGAAACACTAGATTATTGGCAATCATTATCGCATTATCATTGTCACAATACAAAGGGGTAGGCTGAGAAATGTTAACACCATATCTACAAGAAGCCATCTCAACCAAACAATCTCACAAGTGTCAATAGCCATGGCTTGATACTCAGATTCTGTAGAAGAACGAGAGACAACATCTTGTTTCTTACTCTTCCATGATATCAATGAATATCCAAGAAAAACACAATTAGCATCACTATAGGCACACAAATCAAGAAAGGATGTAGATGGAAAAACAAGGGTGCGGAACTGAGTACCACAAAGATATCTCAAAATATGAAGAACAGCTCCCTAATGGACAGTAGAAGGGGCAGTGACAAACTGGCTAATCACATGAATTGCATAAGCAATATCCGGTCTAGTGACAGTCAGTTAAACCAAACTCCCTACGATGGTATGATAAAGGCTTGGATCTGATAAGGGGACACCATCAGTTGGAGAATACTTTGCATTACTCTCTATATGCGTATCAACTGTCCGATTATCCGTAAGTTGTGCGCGTTCAAACAAATCTGAGATATACTTCACTTGGGTTAAAAGATAACGCTTTGGAGATTAAAAAACTTCAATCCCCAACAAATAACGTACCAAACCAAAGTATTTTATAGAAAAATAGTGAACCAAATCATGCTTTAAAGACTTTATACCATCATGATCATCATCGATAATAATCATGTCATCGAAATACAAGGAAAGAATAATCCGACCTGCACTCTTACATCGGAAAAATAGATTCGAGTCGTGGTTACTTGGTTTAAAACCAAGAGAAGTAATCATCGTAGAAAATTTCTCTAACCAAGCACGAGGGGCTTTTTTGAGGCCATATACTGCCTTCCGAAGTCGACAAACTTCACCTGGTTGGTGAGCAATACCAGGGTGATGAGACATGTATACTTCCTCATCAAGATCACCATTCAAGAACACATTCTTCACATCCATTAGATAAATCTTCCATTGGAGAATGGAAGAAACTCAATAAAGGTGTGAACAGACGTCATTTTTGTAACAGGAGCAAAAGCCTCCTCATAATCCATACCTTACTTTTGTGTGTAACCTTTTGCAACAAGTCTGGATTTATAACGCTCAATGGATCCATCGGAATTTTTTCTTATTTTATATACCCAACGAAAACCAATTGTGTGCTTTCGGTGCGGAAGCGGAACCAGATCCCACGTATGAGTCTGATAAAGAGCTTCAAGTTCCTTAGCCATAACGGTCTGCCAAAGAGGATCAGAAACAACCTCTTTATAGGATGTTGGCTTAGAGAGACGATGTACATTAGCAATAAAGGAGGAAAATAATGGTGAGGACGAGGAATAGACAAATTCAGGAAGTTTTGTGGAATTCTTAGTACGATAAGGCCTCGATGGTGGGGGATCCTGATGATGTACATGCAGAGGATCAACGACAGGTGGTGGATCAGTAGCAGGTGGTGGGTCATCAATGTCAATGCTAAATGGATCAATAGTATGAAGCTCCTCTTGGGATGCATCATGTGACTGAACATGATTGCTATAGAACAAAATATGCTCTAAAAAAAGTGACATTGCGAGAGACACACAATTTATGATTTGATGGATCATAACACCCATAACCTTTCTGACCAATATCGTATCCCAGAAATACACAAAGGGCTGATTTTGAAGACAACTTGCCTCTCTCTACATGATGCTTCAAGAAAAAATAGGTACACCCAAAAACTCATAGCGAAGAATAATCTGGAAGTTGCCCAAACACATTTCATAAGGACAGCTCCCCGATGTGTGCGCAGTAGGAATGCGATCAATAACGTAAGTGGCGATATGAAAAGCTTCTCTCCAAAACATATTGGGAACTTGAGCAGAAAGTAGCAAGAATCTTGCAGTTTCTAGGAGATGTAGATGTTTCCTTTCTACAACACCATTCCGCGGAGGGGTGTCTGTACAAGATGATTGATGCACAGTGCCATCAGATGTCAATAACTTCTTTAAATCATTGAAGGTAAATTCCCCTCCTAAATCACACTAAAAACACTTTATGACAGCAGAGTGTTGAGTCTTGACAAAATCTTTCAAGTCACTATATATGGTGAAAAAGTCAGACATGCTCCTCATAAAGTAAAGCCACGCGTAGCGAGTATAATCATCAATGAATGAAACATAATAGTTAGCTCCATATTCAGAGGTGATTGGAGATGGAACCCACACATCATAATACACAATAACAAAAGTAGAAACAGAACGAGTGACACTTTTATTAATTGGTAAAGAATAAAATTTTCCTAGTTTACAACCACAGAAATCAGAAATATAATTAGTTTTCAAAGAACCTAACACACCAGTGGAAACCAAAAACTGTAAACGAGATGCTGACACATGTTCTAAACGAGAATGCCACAGATAAAAAATAGACGACGAAGGATTTAAACGAAAAAACGACAAATCGACACTAGATGCAACAACATCAGCAACATGTAGCTGCTCCAAAACATAAAGCTCCCCAAGTCTACAACATATCCTAATCACCCTCCGAGGCTGAATGTCATGTACACAGTAGAATGAATCAGAAAAGAAGACCCAACAACCAGACTTACGCAACTGACTGACCGAAGCAAGATTCAAAGCAAGTGTGGGAATGTAATAGACATTTGTTAAAGATATATATAAGGAGTGACAATAGAACCAACACCGTCTACTAACATAGTTGTAGCTCTAGCAGACATAACATAGACAATTATACGAGATGATAACGAAGCAAAAGATGACATATGTTGTGACATGTGATGAGATGCACCAAAATTCAAGATCCATAAGGATGAAGGAATACCTCAAGTTTTAGATGAAGATAGTGTTGGATAAGGTGCCTAAGTCCATAACTATTTCTTATATGTACTTGACCCGGTTAGCATGGCCCATTTGGGTTGCATGGCATTGCAATACTTGGATAGACCAAAATGAGAGAAAGGACCCTTAAGGTTTATTAATATATTATAAGCTCTAATATATTAATAATATTATTTAATTAGTATTGATCAAAGAATTAATTTGGAATTAATTAAGTGATCAAAAAGAGACTAATTAAATATATGAGGTTGATTGTGTAAATCATTCATTCTTGTATAGTGGGCTAATGATCCATGGTTTGTATGGATTGGGTTAAAACCCATAAGGTGCTCCATGGATAGGCCATGGAGGTTACAAACCAATGGATCATGGAATATGAAAAGTCATGACAATTAGGGTTTACATGGTGTAACCCTACTTGTGCCCCAACTATATAGAGACCCCTAGACTAGCAAAATCGGTACTTGTACAAGCAAGAAAGAGGGCTAGCCGATTTTGAGGTGTTAGTGAACTTCTCTCAAGGTTATTCCAAGTGTTGTGGTGTTGTGTGAGACATTTGAGGCATCACACTTGAGGTGCTAGGCTCACAAGGTTCTCAAGGAATCCAAACAACAAAAGGTATGTATTTCTTACTAGCATTTATGTTTAAAAGTTCCCCATGCTATGCTAGATAGGTTATGAACCTTGGAAATCAAATTTGCATGTATCTTAGTAAAACATAGATCCAAGGTTTCTAGGGTTGCATGTACACCTTAGGAGTGTTAGAATGCTCAAAACCCTTTAGTGGTATCAGAGCCTAGGCTTGTTTATTTGATACTTGATGCAAACTTGTTGAAAAAACTCAGTTTTCTGCATTCTGCAGCATAAACTCGCCGAGTCCATGGGGAGACTCGACGAGTCCATGAGTTAATTTATCCTACTCGTCGAGTAGGTTCGTGCACTCGACGAGTAGCAGCCCCTGAATGCAGATTTTCGAGTTTTGCTGCTGGAAATGGACTAGAAACATTAGCCTAAACTGTTTTGGTCTTATAAAACTTGTTTTAGTTGGTGTAATGGTTACGCTAATCCATTTTCAATGGCTATTATAAAAAATTTGAAGTCTTGTATGGTTTATTTATGATTCTTGAAATTGTTGATATGAACATTCATATACTTATGAGTTTAGTAGATCATTGGAATTATTTGCAACTTGCTTGGTAGTTTAATTCTTGATCATTATGTGTTTTAAAGGAATCCATCATTTGTCCTCAAGTTATGGATTGCCAAAAGTCACTCTTTTAAAGTCCATTAAAGAAACACATAGGTTACATAAAATGAAAAGTCTCTCATTTTATTAAACCATTTAACTCATAAGTTATGAAAGATGAAAAGTTTTGAAAGTTACAAAAACTTGCCCTCAAGTTTTGGAACATGTAAAGTCACTTTAAAAACTTTAGTTCCAACCCCTAGAATTTTAAAAGTTAAAATTCAACCTTTATACTTTATAATATTATAAGTTTAATAATAATTATATATCTATACGGAAAAGTCGTTTTACCGTTAGTAGGCCTCATTCACGAAGCCGGTATATAAGGGGGGTATAAGGTTGTTGCCTATAAAATGGCAGCTTAATGGGTGTCCACTCTCACCCACCGCTTCCTTGACTGGTGGAGGGTCGTTAGCCAAACGGGTAGGACAATGACTTTAATCCTCATTAAAAGTATGATGATTATAAAGTAACTAAATGTTTTTATAAATTCTCAATCTTAGTTACTTTAGGAAAATGTGAATAAGGTGCTAACCCATGAAATTACACTTTGCACTTTGAGTAAGTCGTTAGTGGAGCGTGTGTGGTTAACCGGCACACTAACCTGGACTTAACAAGGTAGGAAAAGGGTGGCTTAAGGTTTATCATAGGTCGGTGGAGCACGTGTGGTTAACCGGCACATCGATTGAGTGATAAACATTAAGAGTACGAAGTAATTTGCATGGTTACTTCACACCTTGTTTTGTGATCCTCGACATCCCATTCACAAAACCTGAAGGGCACACTCGATATTGAAACATGCCATTGAAAAGTTCAATGAATCTCAAAGAATCTAGGAGTTTCAAAACCAAATTTATACCTAATAATTTATTTCGTTTTTCCATGGCGGAAATTGGTGAATCGTCATTCACTTACCTTCAAATATTTTATAGCTTGGATTACAGAATCCCTCTTCTAAGTTATAAATTATTATGTTGGGTCCTAGCCTTAATATTACATTTGGGTGTCTTATTAAGGACTATCTTTATATCTAATCTAAACTTGTCTTTCTTATTTTCAGATGTCTTCCAACAATGCTGCTTCTGGCTCAAACCCTACCGGCTCTTTCTCTTTCATGAACCTTTGTGGGAGAGTCATCTTCGATGGATGCAACTTTATGGATTGGATCAGGAACATCAGGATGGTCACTCGTTATGAGGACAAGGAATATGTCCTCGACAATGAGCTTAAGGAACTTGATGAGTCGACTGCTACTCCTGAGGAGATCGCTGAATACCAGGCACATGAGAGAGATGCCACCAAAGTGGCATGTATCATGTTGGCCACAATGACAGCCGAGCTCCAAAAGTCCTATGAGGACTTCTACCCTTTTGAAATGCACCAGGACTTGATGGACCGCTACCATCAGAGTGCTTGTCAAGAGCAGTATGAAATCATCTACTCCATGATAACAACCAGGATGAAGGATGGTGAACCCATCACGGGCCACATGCAGAAAATGCAAAGGTATGTGGACCGTTTACTGAAACTGAATGTGAACTTTCCAGAGGAGTTGGCAATTGATATCATTTTGCACTCTTTACCTTCGTGTTATGATCAATTCCGCATGACATACCACATGAACAAGGAGGAAGTTACACTCAGCAAACTTCAAGGACTTTTGAAGACCGCAGAAAGTGGTCTGAAAGGTAAGTCGGTGGTTACTACTCCTACTCCTACCGCGGCCCCTGTCTTGGCAATCAGGCAAGGCAAAGGAAAGAAGAGGAAGAGCCCTTCGAAGGGTACCAAGGGAAAGTCCCTTGATGGCTCCTCTTCAAGTGGAACCAAGAAAGGTTTCGTCACTCCTTCTGCCAACCCTAAAGAGGCTGAATGCTTCTATTGCCATGAAAAGTCGCACTGAAAGCGAAACTGCCCGAAGTACCTGCAAGATGTTAAGGATGGGAAAGTACAACCCAACCATGCAAGTATTTACACTATATTGTCTAATAACTCACCCTATTCTAATTCTTGGGTCCTTGATACAGGTTGTGGTATTCACATATGTTGTGATTTGCAGGGACTAAGAAGGAGTGAGAATGTGGAGCATGGGAAGATAAACTTGATCATCGGAAATAGGAAAGTTACACCTGTCACCAAGATTGGAGTTTATTCTTTGTTTCTAAGTAGTGGGTTAATATTAGATTTGAATAAATGTTGTTACTTGCCTGAAATGGGAAGAAATATTATTTCCTTTCATGGTTTGTACAAACAAGGTTTTACCTTTTCGTTTGATAATGATCGTGGTAGTATTAATGCTTTCTTTAATAATGTTCTTTATTTTAAAGCATTACCTTGTGATGGTGTGTATGAAACTGTGTCGGTTGTAGATAACCTAGGAAATAATGTGTTATGTATCTATTCTTCCTCTAGCTTGGATAAAGTATCATTACGGCATTGTAATCTTGGACATGTAAGCAAGAAACGCATAGGCCAACTCCAAAAGGATGGATTCTTGGAGTCATTTGACCTAAAATCAGTTGATAGTTGTTAATCTTGTTTACTTGGGAAAATGACAAAGTCACCCTTCACTGGTACTTGTGCTAGGGGTGAAGGTTTGTTGGATCTTGTACACACAGACGTGTGTGGACCCTTCAGAACCGCCACAAGAGATGTTAACCGCTTCTATGTGACTTTTACTGATGATTTTAGTAGATATGGATATGTCTACTTAATCAAGTATAAGTCAGAAACCTTTGAAAAATTCAAGGAGTTTAAACAGGAAGTAGAGAATCAGTTGGGCAGGAACATTAAGATGCTTCGATCCGATCGAGGTGGTGAGTATCTTAGTACAAAGTTCCTTGACTATCTTAAGGAATGTGGGATTGTCTCACAATTGACACCTCCCAGGACACCGCAGTTGAATGGTGTGGCTGAGAGGCGCAATCGAACCTTGTTGGATATGGTTCATTCCATGATGAGTCGAGCTTCGCTACCAATCTCATTTTGGGGGTATGCCTTAGAGACTGTCGTCCATATCCTTAATCTAGTACCTACCAAAAAGGTTACAAAAACACCTCATGAGATGTGGACTGGAAAAGTTCCTAATATGGACCACATCAAGATTTGGGGTTGCGAGGCTTTCGTGAGGCGCGAGACTCACGATAAACTCGAACCTCGAAGTGAGAGGTGTATTTTCATCGGCTACCCACAGAGATCCTTTGGTTACCTCTTCTACAGACCCAATGATAATGTGGTCTTTGTAGCAAGGAGAGGAGTATTTCGCGAGAGAGAGTTCATAAGCCAAGGAAACAGTGGGAGGAAAATTGACCTTGAAGAAATTCAAGAGTCAAGTAGTGAAGGAACCTCAAACCCTAGAAATCAACCTGAGGAGAAAACTCCTGTTGATCCGACAGAAGAGTCTGTACCTCTGAGGCGTTCCATGAGAATTAGGAATGCACCTGAGCATTACTATGGTTTCCATATTACTGCGGAAGGTGATACACTTATCAGTGATAGCATACTGGTAAGTCTGGATGAACCTAACAGCTACATGGAAGCCATGGCAGGCCCTGAGGCTGCTAAATGGAAAGAGGCTATGGACAGCGAGATACAGTGTATGTATGACAATCAAGTTTGGAACTTGGTTGACAATGTACCAGGTCGTAAGACAGTTGGGTGCAAATGGATCTTCAAGAAGAAGACCGACATGGATGGTAATGTATTGTCACATCCCCGGACCAGACGGCGAAAACGTCCGAAGGCGGGTGACTTCATTGTGCAGTATCATAAAAATTGAATATAAATGAAACAGAGCAATCCAAACATCATACATTGAGATAACAAAGTTACATTGTTTACATATTGTATTTGTTCTTCGAGTTACACAAAAGAGACATAAGTAGAAAAATTCCAAACTACAGCTAAATAGTCCTGCATCCGCGTCCCTTGTTACCTGCTTACTAGATCCCTGAGAATACAAGTCGTTTTGAAAAGCGTCAACTAAAAAGTTGGTGAGTTCATAAGCATTTTTGTATAAAATATTTTTACACTTGTTTAGAATCGTTCTCATTGTACTTTCAGAAAATCCGAAATTTTCTATGAAATCGTTTGGAGCCTTGCTTTGAAAACCATGGATATATGTGTGCATGTCGTTACTTTTGTTCATCCTTATAAGGAGTGATTTTGGAAAGTAGTGTAATTTGTAAAGGCGAGCTGTGTTCAAGAATAGTTCTTTTGTATAGTAATAGTCAACCGTTTCCTAGAAAATCCCCTATTTTCAAAAAGAGAATATAGTTGTACATCTTATTTTTCTTATCGAGAAAATTGAGTGTGCGTTCTAGTTTATCGTTATCAAAATCGTATAAAATCGTTTTCTCCAGAAAATCATATATTTTCTGCTATAAAGTATTAGTAAATTCTGTTCCAACTGTGTATACTTGCATATGTGTGTGCTAGTTTATCGTTTACAAAATCGTTTACAAACGTTTTTCATAAAGTCCTACGTTTTCTAATATGTAAAATAACAGCATTAAGACTCTATACTTGTTAGGTGAAAAAATATCAACATGGCGATTGTGGACGTTCTACGCAATGAACAAGAACAGTCAACGCAACAAATGCGGACCATCACTTATCATGTGTATGACAGTCAACACAACGTGCCAAAATTTATTAATGAGGTTTTCCTTGCATAAATTTCTAGTTAATATAACATATTCTAGTGAGTCATTATAACCATACTAATATGACGAAAGCCTGTTTTGGCGTTTCTCAGGCGCCCTCGATTTGATAAAGACATTTGTCACCCTAGACTGGCCGGTCTAGCTGTAGCGAACAACGAAGGTGCGGGGTGTCAACCCCATATAGATCTATACACAAATTTCCGCTCTCCCTCCAGGAGACTCTGGCTATAACTCCTTACAGGACTTTAGACGTACACTAATATTTTTATATTTAGGTACTTTTGAGATTTGTCTGACTAGAATATTAACAACCTTTCGAGCAATGATATTCGTTAGATAAATAATGATATTCGTACTTTCGAGCATTATTTAGGTACTTTTATATTTAGGTACTTTCGAGCATTATTTGTTAGATAAATAATGATATTCGTACTCATCGAATAGAATTATCGTTCCTGTTCCATATCGTTATTTATGCTTATTAACTGGGTATTTCGTGTTAGTTCCGTTTATTGAAAAATAAGCCATTTTGAACGTTTATCAAAATGACCCAGCATTAACGAAGTTGGCAAAATGGTCTTTCCTTACTATAAATTGTCGGCTCAGACCCATATTAGTCAAAAGAAAAGTGTCAATTTATAATTTGTGTAAATTTATGACTGCAGGTTATGATACGCATTTTCTGTTTTATGACATATAGAAGATTACTTATGTTCCTAAAGGTTTTACGACAGCAGTTTATGACATGCAATTATTTTTGTCATGAAAACTCTATTTTTGTATATTTTTCTTGATAAACTATTTATATTAAATATTTATAAATAATCACAAATAGTTTGTTAATCTGGTAAACAAAAGACATGAGTAAGACATAATATTTCAAGATAACCCTTGTGTTTATGTTCGGCCAAAAGTGATCCTAAATATTATTATTTCCATAATTTAATCACTTTCAAAATATTTTGTCCCGCAACTTGTTTAAGTTAATCTTGAAGTGAATACTTATAGTTTTTGTTATAAACATTTGTGACTTATACTTGGTAACATACTAGTTCTTGTTTCCAAACATGATTTGTGAAATATAATCCAAACTCTTGAGACTTAACCAAAATCTCGAGTTTTTGGACTATTTATAAGGGTTTTCATACATAAGGACCTGTAAGATGACATGCATACACAATAAACAAATAGATCATGATTTACACAAGGCTTTGACTTGTATTCTCCCCCAAAAACAATAAAAACTTAGAAAAAGTGGGGGTATGAAGCTCACCTTGAGTTAGTTTTGTGGGTGATTTGATGAGGTGTTAAGGAGCTTCCAAGTTCTAACACTTGAAAGTTTGTTTGAACTTTAGAATATCCTAAGAATAATTTTATGTGTAAATATAATGAAATCTTAGGAATAATGTGGAGAATCATTAGTCAAAGAAGATGAAACACTTACAAAAAGAAGTCTAGGAATTTTCTTTGAAGGAATGAGACTTGAAGCTTGAATGAGTTGAGAGCACTTCTAGAAGTTCACTGGATGTGAAAGTGGGAAGTGGAATTATGGGGAGGAAAGGAGAGGTTCACGTATCAAGAAGGAGGGGATAAGGGTGACATGACACTTGCTTGGAGGACTGGTGTACAATGCTTGGTTACCCATGGATATTTTGTGTTTAACTGGGATTGCATGGGAAATGAAGAATTTGCATCACATCATAAAGTCAACCCTTATCTTCTTAGAATCCCTTAAAAATCTTGGGTATTATTTTATATAAATATGTTTAAAATAATCAATTTTGGCATAAATTAGGGGTTTAAGGGGTCTAAAATATGAAAATCACGAGTTTGGAGGAATTCCCGACGTCAAAATATCCTAAACTGATGAAAAATGCCGAAATGGACAACAATCTGGAGCCAAAAAGTAATTTCCAGAGCCAAAGCATGAATTCCGAAGTTGCTGGGTGGGTTCCGAAGGCAAATTCTAATTTCCGGAGTGGAGTTGCGGAGTCAAGAGGTGAGTTCCGAAGCATTCCCTCGGTTCCGGAGTCAGGATGCGGAGTCAGCAGGTCCAGTCCGAGGTGCGAAGCAGGCTAGCAATTCCGAAGCAAGTCCTAAACGAGGTCCTTCCGGAGCTTAACCTTGCGGAGCATGCGAGGAGATCCGAAGTAGGGGAGGTTCCGAGATGCAATTCCTCTTGGCTCTTGAGAAGGCATTCCAGACTAAGAGGGTTCCGGACCAAGAGGTTCAGGAAAAAGAGGGTTCCAGACCAAGAGGGTTCCGGACCAAGAGGGTTCCTGGACCAAGAGGTTCAGGACCAAGAGGGTTCCAGACCAAGAGGGTCCTTTTGGGTTTTCTCCTTAGGTTTTGAGTTGTTTTCGACTAAGGAAGGTACATGAAGAGATTTGAGATATGTGGAGAGATTTGCAAGAGATTTCATATACTTGGAGAGATTTGGGAGAGATTTCACATACTTGGAGAGATTTCATATACTTGGAGAGATTTGGGAGAGATTTCATATACTTGGAGAGATTTGGGAGAGATTTCACATATTTGGAGAGATTTGGGAGAGATTTCACATACTTGGAGAGATTTGGGAGAGATTTCATATACTTGAAAAGATTTCATATACTTGGAGAGATTTGGGAGAGATTTCACATACTTGGAGAGATTTGGGAGAGATTTCACATACTTGGAGAGATTTGGGAGAGATTTCACAAACTTGGAGAGATTTGGGAGAGATTTCACATACTTGGAGAGATTTGGGTTCTAACTTTACTTGGCTCATTAGCAATCATATTGTACACTTAAATGTGTTAGCACAAGTCTCACAATAGTCATTGCTTACATGAGGACGAAATTTCCTAGCCAAAATGCTAGTTGTGACATGTACACACTTATAAGGAGCGACTGGTTGCAAAGGGCTTTTCTCAAACTCCGGGAGTTGATTATGATGAGACCTTTTCACCAGTAGCAAATATTAAGTCTATTAGGGTTATGTTAGCCATTGCTGCATTTCATGACTATAAATATGGCAAATGGATGTCAAAACCGCTTTCCTTAATGGAAAGTTGGCTGAGGATGTTTACATAAGTCAGCCAGAGGGTTTTGTCAGTACCGAGTACCCTAATAGAGTGTGTAAGCTTGAGAAATCCATCTATGGATTAAAGCAAGCACCTCGCAGATGGAATCTTTGTTTCGATGAGAAAGTCAAAGAGTTTGGCTTTTCGAGGAGTGAAGATGAGTCCTGTGTATATGTCAACGCTAGTGGGAGTATAGTTAGCTTTTTGGTATTGTATGTGGATGACATACTACTCATAGGAAATGACATCCCAACTCTGCAGGAAGTGAAGTCCTGGCTTGGGAAGTGTTTCACTATGAAGGACCTTGGAGAAGTTGCCTATATCTTAGGGATAAGGATTTTGAGAGACAGGAGTAAGAGACTAATTGGACTTAGTCAGAGTACCTACTTGGATAAGGTATTGAATAGGTTCAGCATGCAGAATTCCAAGAAAGGAGAGTTATCGATCCAGAGTAACGCCAGATTAAGTAAGACTCAGAGCCCGAGTACAGAGGCTGAGATAGCTTAGATGAGTCGAGTACCATATGCTTCTGCTGTAGGCTTGATCATGTATGATATGACTTGTACTCGTCCTGATGTGGCCTTTGCATTGAGCATGGTCATCAGATATCAGGGGAACCCTGGCAAGGATCGCTGGACTGCGGTAAAGAACATTCTCAAGTACCTGCGGAGGACTAAGGACTGGGTCCTTACCCTTGGTGGGAGTGATGATTTGAGAGTAGTAGGGTACAGTGATGCTAGCTTCCAGACTGATAGGGATAATTTCCGCTCTCAGTCAGGCTGGCTCTTTACGTTAAACGGAGGAGCAATTTCTTGGAAAAGTTCCAAGCAGGAGACAATGGCTGATTCAACTTGCGAATCAGAGTATATAGTGGCAAGCGAGGCAACAAAGGAGGCTATATGGCTAAAGAACTTCATTGGAGACCTTGGGGTTGTACCAGCTAGAAAGGAGCCTATGTAGATTTTCTGTGATAGTGAAAGTGCAGTTGCCTTAGCCAAGGAACCAAGGGATCACGGGAGATCCAGACACATCGACAGAAAATACCATTTCATCAGACATCAAATAGAAGAAGGACTCCTCGTGGTAAAGAGGTTATCATCGAATGAGAACCCAGCAGATCCCCTCACGAAGGGACTAGGTAGGGTTAAGCATCTCAGCATGCGAGGCGCATAGGGCTGAAGGATGATATTACTTTTAGTAGTTAGATAGTTTTGAAATGTGTAAAGTGTAATTAACATTTTATGATGAGTAAAAGTTGTTGTTTATTTATGAGTAAAGTGTTGCTATCTTTTGTCAAATCGTTTACTATCATTTCATTTTGCATGTTTTGACTTCCAGAATAATTATGTTATGGTATATCATATTATTCAAATTCTCCACAGTCGGTCATATGTTGGAAGTAAATATGAATCAAGACTGTCATGAGTTGGCTTGTAGATGTCTAAGATGTTAGACATAGCAGGAGTTGCTACAACACTCATGAGTGCTCATATGTTCTGAGTATTGGATTCAACCCACGCTCACTTGTATCACTTCATGGAATTTATCTCGAGTGATCGTGAGACGGTAAAATTATATAAATCTTCAAACCTAGAGATATGAGTTGTTGCCTATGAGTTGGTTATGCATTGATTGTACGAAAACGCATTGGTAACTCGATGTTATAAAACGTGCCTTTATGTATAATTCAACAAGTAGTAGAACAAGCATATGAGTCGAAGTTTATCTATTCCTTCTTGGATTAGAAGCGATATTTGGGCCCCTCGATGATTTTGTGTTGACCCATGTACCGGGCCCGATCAGAACTAAGTTCATGTGTGCAATTAAGTTCTATGTCAAACAAATCGGAAATCGGGAAACAAACTGCTGGACAATAAGTAAGACATTGTTCCATGTATTTGTCCGGCTGATATCTAGAACAGAGGATTATATGATCACTTATCTTAAATGGTGTATCATCATCATCTCAGTTCCGCGAGACCTCGAAAGAGCTACGATTGCTGATCGGTTCCTGAAATCATACTTGCAGTTATAGTTACTAGACTTATCCAAGTGGGAGACTGTTGGATAAGGTGTCTAAGTCCATAACCATTTCTGGTATGTACTTGACCCGGTTGGCATGGTCCATTTGGGTTGCATGGCATTGCAATACTTGGATATACCAAAATGAGAGAAATGACACTTAAGGTTTATTAATATATTATAAGTTCTAATATATTAATAATATTATTTAATTAGTATTGATCAAAGAATTAATTTGGAATTAATTAAGTGATCAAAAAGAGACTAATTAAATATATGGGGTTGATTGTGTAAATCATTCATTCTTGTATAGTGGGCTAATGATCCATGGTTTGTATGGATTGGGTTAAAACCCATAAGGTGCTCCATGGATAGTCCATGGAGGTTACAAACCAATGGATCATGGAATATGAAAAGCCATGACAATTAGGGTTTACATGGTGTAACCCTACTTGTGCCACAACTATATAAAGACCCCTAGACTAGCAAAATCGGTACTTGTACAAGCAAGAAAGAGGGCTAGTTGATTTTGAGGTGTTAGTGAACTTCTCTCAAGGTTATTCCAAGTGTTGTGGTGTTGTGTGAGACATTTGAGGCATCACACTTGAGGTACTAGGCTCACAAGGTTCTCAAGGAATCCAATCAACAAAAGGTATGTATTTCTTACTAGCATTTATGATTAAAAGTTCCCCATGCTATGCTAGATAGGTTATGAACCTTGGAAATCAAATTTGCATGTATCTTAGTAAAACATAGATCCAAGGTTTCTAGGGTTGCATGTACACCATAGGAGTGTTAGAATGCTCAAAACCCTTCAGATAGACCTGAATGAGACATGACGGTTTGATTGGCGACAATGAACCATCTGAACTGCTCAATAATCTAGGGATCCAACTGATGGTGGTATAAAATATGTCTCATTCTCAACTGAAGGTGCAACAACAGTCTACTGTGGTGGCCTAAAATATGGAAATGAGGGACGTAACTGAGACTGTCCAGCATACCTGTTCTACTGTGAAGACTAAGACTATGCAAATGATATCGTTTGTTGTTGCTGCTGATTTCCCTTGTTTGTCAGCAAAGAACAATTTGCCTTCCAATGGTTCTTCTTCTCATGCAACTTTGGGTCGATTCTGGTTTGAAGACTGAGGTCGTTGTGAAACAGCAAAGACAGCAAGAGTGGCTTTCTTGGAACCTTTGTCAACATGGGAATTGATACGAATTTCTTCAGCAATCAACTCGTGAACAACCGAATCAACAATAGGAAGAGGTGTGGGATGCAAGATTGATCCTCACACGCCTTCAAACTCTGAAAGTAATGCCATCAAGAACTAAACCAAATGTTGCTCTTCCCTTCTATCAATATAAGGCTTAAAAACCTTCAACACATCAGGTTCTGTAAGAGCCAACTGAACCCACAAATCCGACATACCTACATAAATTTCCTAAACACTGAGATTGTTCAATTGGAGGGCTCGCATATCAAACTATAACTAATACTGCTTTGCAAAGTTAGACTGAGTATACAACCTAGCCAAGTGATCCCAAACCTCCTTTACTTTGTCATACTTCGCCAACTGAGTACTAATAGATTGGATAACAAAATTATTAATCTAATTAATGATCTTGGAGTTATCAGTCTCCAATGAATCCAGTAAGGCTGCATAATTCGCAACCTTTTCATCTGTTGGTTTCTTCTTGTCACCTGTAACAATCCCCCACATAGTCTTGCCTCACACGAAATTCTTCATAACATAACTCCAATAGGCATAATTATTGACATCAAGTTGGATACTAATGGACTGAAGAAAATCATCCCTCAGGGCCATATTTCAATATCAGTCAAACGAGAATAACCAAAACAACAGTAAATACGAATATCAGTAGAACCAATCAATAATCCGAAATCAACAAAACCAACAGACGAAACAAAACCCTCGAAATCTACGAAACGAACAAATCAAATCAAACGGAATACATAAATGAGCTAGAAAACAATACCTAAAATTGCGAAAATACAGATGATCAACCGAGCTCTGATACCATGTAAACTAACAAGACATAGAACGGTTAGGGTTTCGTATTATTATCAAGTGAGATGTACAAGATACAAAGAAAAGAAAACACATAATATATAGACTAGCTAATTAGGGTAATCTAGCTAATGGGCCAATATAAAACCTAATACAAAATAAAGCGCAAAATCTTATCTTTCTATTTATTTATTTATTTCTTTGGATTACACGGCTATACTTGATAGATAAGCTTCTAGGATTTTATGAGTTTGTTCTAAACACCAATATATAGTTTTTTTTTTCATTTCTATATTGTTGATATCCGACCTGTTACATATAGATATTTGTGTTTTTTCTTTCCTTTTCTATGGTTGGACAAAATTTGAAGCCTAATAGTATCGGTTATCTATTTGTCCAATTTGAGGCACATGGATTCGTTTTGAAAAGAAATGAACATCTACACACTTTTTTCCACTGGTAGATTTTAAATGCAAAATTCCGTTTCTATATTTTATAGAATTAATCTTTATTGTTTTATGAAAGTCTTTACAAAAACTATCATTTCAAATTGATCTCCACTAACTAATCAAGAACTAAAATTGTTGAATCATACCAGTTAGAATTCCTATGAAGACACAATCCTCACGACCCACAACATCTTCATAGCACGTCTCACACGACACATATCCCACAACGCTTGGCACACATACACAATGCTAGAAGTCCGTCTCTAACATTAAACTTATATATTATCCGTTTAATACTAAAGTCCGTCTCTTCATCTAATTGACTAATATCCTTTCAGATATTGCAACACACTCCCCGATGTTTCTAGTCCATATAAATTGTAACGTCACCAATGAAACTAAGAATAATATCACAAAAAAGTTGTTCATGTCATAATATGTAGAATGGTTAAGAATATAACACATTTAGCAGTTTCGTATTTGTTTTCAAGAAAACAAATATGATTGGGATGACAACGGTTACTTTGGCATGTTCGGCACATAGCTTTTGGTAGTTTCCGCTCGAAAAGTAAAGGAAAAACATTATTCGACACTAGGAGCTTCTAACTTTTAACTAAAACAAAAAACTCCGAATTCAAAACCTATTTCAAGTAGTGTTTAGCAAAAAAAACTTTTTTCTAATTTTGCAAATCGACTTAAATACCTTTTTTTAGAATCAATTAATGATGTGTTTAGATAAATGTTTTTATGTAATTTTACATGTTTTAAAAGCTTCTAGTTATGTTTGCCGAACACTCATATACAAAAAAAAAGCTACATCTATCATTGTTCAAGTTAGTTTTGCCGAACAATCCATGTAAACCAAAAGTATTAATCCATCAAAAATTAATTGTTAACTTGGTTATTTTCTTTAAAATATATAAGCAAAAGAGAATATATGATTTACCATAAATTTAACGTATTGTATGATGTATATTTTACATAGTTAAATTGGTTTGTGCAATCGTTGCCATAGATTCTTAAAAGGCTAGCCGGTAACCGAAAGTTATTGATAAAATTCATCTTCAAATACAGTGATAAATATTTATGAAGTTGACATTCATTACAACTAATCGGTTGCACTCAATATTGTTGAAAATGAGGGTTTGTATTAGTTTAATTACTGTACGAATTTTTTAATATAGGGATTAGTTTGAAAACTATGAAACAATATTCTTTGGATCGCCAATTAGTCTGTATTTAAAATTCAATTATTTCGGTTGAACTAAACCATCAACATTATATTTATATTAAAGCTTTTAACAGAAGTTGGTGTATTAAATTTGTTTAAGCCGGCAAAATCCAACAATTCTCAAACTGGACACATCCATTGACACACGTATTAATTAGTTAGAAAATGACTACGAGTACTCTCTTAAAGAATTAAGAATTTGACGCAGTTGCTCGCTAATATATAAAAGTGATTGGCATGGATTTGTAGAATAATGTTAACTTGTTGATAGCCTTTAACTTTAAAGATCCTGGGTATTGTTTTCATAAAAATATAACAAACCGGCTATTAGGCTACCAAGAAACTGAAACCAAACAGACCGGGAGTGTTAAGTGTGGAGAACGATTTATTACCAACAATGTTTAACTAGTAAGCAGCCAATAGTGCTTAAGCATTAAGCACAACTGCAGCAGCATGCAGTCAACACTTCTTAAGCAGTCAGCAGTCAACAGTGCTTAAGAAGTCAGTAGTGCTTAAGCAATCAGTAGTGCTTAATACATAGTTACCAGAAACGCGGTACGATATGGGGAACGAGGTACGGTACGGTACGAGGATCGCAACATATAGTGTATCGGATACGGGAGGGGTAGGCTCATTTCGGCACGGACCGGTACGGTGTACCTTGTTGGCGGATTCAAGATACACAATTTGTAATGGAAAAGTAGAAATAGGAATTATAAGTGGAGAAATTGAAGACATAAAGATGAAATCCGAAGTGAATTGGATTTTGGATGTCCGATAGAAGGTGTATATATAATATTCTAAAATACGACCAATTTACAATGTGAAATTATGATTAGGAATTCAAACAATCGATCCATCATACCTAGCGATACAGAGAAATCGAAGAGCCGCTGTAAAACGCAGCCTTCTCTCCCGTCTAAATTCAGTTCAGTCGACGCCCAAATTCCGATCGCAAGGTACAAAGCCGAGTTCAGGTACGGTCGTTTTTGACCTCAGGGACGCTAGTGGGAACGTCTCCGATCGCGATTGGGATCGATTGGAGGCATTTTGGGGTTCGCCAAGATACTACGTATCGGGACGATTTGGCTTCGATTGGGTACATCCCGATTGGGTACGAGGATCGCGACTAATTGAGCGTATCTGGTAACTATGGCTTAAACGGTCAGCGGTGCTCAAGCAGCAAGAAAGCGGTGATCAGTGATCGAGCAGCAGGACACAAAGAAACAAACTTTACCCGGGTATTTAAAAATAATAATTAAACAAGTTTTCATGTTTTTAAACCAAAATTTCAGAGTATTAAAATAAAATGTGGATAATCAACTGTGACAACCCAAAATTTTCATTTGTATAAACTCCGCAGTCAAGCACTTCAAATAATAGTCATATTTATTTCAGTGCATTTTTGGCCGGTTTTAAGTCCGTTTGGGTATTTTATTTTAAATTCGTCAAACGAATAAATAAAAGGAAGTACCGTTTAGGAGTGATGCGTAGCAAATAAACAAATAAGACCTTGGATAGGTGTTTACGGCCAAACAAGAGGAGTTTGGGCCGTAAACTCCATTTGACCATGAACTCATGCATATAGCATGAGTTTACCCTTCATTCTTTCACTTCTCACTTCCTAACTCAAGAACACCCAATTTTTCTCTCAACTATCATAGAATCATCTTCCAAATCTTCCAAAAATATAAGTGTTTCTTCACTTGTTTTGTTATTATAACACATTATCTAGTGTTTGTACATCATTTCATCCATGAATTCTTCGTTTTTACTTAGATCTTCAAGTGTTCTTCAAAACACCAAGAACACCAAGAACACACACTAGTGTTTTTGGCCCTTAAACACTCTTACAAGCTTCCTATAAGTAAGTACACTCCTCCTAGCTAGTTACTTGCTTAGTATACTTGTTAAATCATGGAAGAACACCAAGAAACCCTCAAGAACACATGGGTTTACGGTCAAGGGATATCCTTGAACCGTAAACACCATCTAGTGGTGTTTAAGTGCCACTAACAACTTCTAGGGCTTGGATATTGGACTAGAACCTCGCATGCATGAGCTAGAAACACCAAAACACGAAATGGTTGGGTAACCATGAGTTTACGGCCGTAAATTCATGGGTTTACGACCGTCAACACATGTGTTTACGACCGTAAACTCCCAAGGGTGGTCCAAGGACCGTAAACTCCAATGATGAGCCATTTTGAGCCCTAATGTGACAACCATCAAATTTCGGTCAAGTCAAAGTCAAACAAAGTCAACTAGTCAAACCGGTCAACTCCATTAACCCTTGTATGATAGGGTTTACGTTATGTAATCACTGTACAATTCGCTATTTTAATGAGAAAACATCATTTGGAAAGTTCATGTGTTTGATTTTCCTTAGCCTTAACAGTGCTAAACAATGAACCAAAGCGATAAAACACTATTGCACAATCATCGGGATTGTGTAGGACACTAAATCATGGCTTAACGGGGTCTATGGACCTTGCGTTGCGAAGCCGGACACTCAAAAAGATCACAAACGAAACCTCTCGCAATCTCATTCAAACCCTACTCAATATTACTTGACGCTAATAGGATCGAAACTCATACACTACGATATAAATTGACGTTAATAGCAACATAGTATAGTACAACGTTATAACTATAATCAAATTAAATTATGATACCATATTAAAATCAAATCAAAGTATAATGCTCTAATTAAATTTAAAAGAATCAAACTTGAATGCTATAATTAAACTTCAAATCAAAGTAGATTGTTATAATCAAATAATAACTCATCTTTTATAAAACTCCATTTTTATAAACTTTACATTAAATTTTATAAAACTCTATTTTTATAAACTTTACATTAAATTTTATAAAACTCTTATATTAATTATGTAAAAGATGCTTGTGTTAGTGGGAAATTATGAAGACCACCAAAAGCAAAAAGATTATTCCTATGGTCTCCCACTCACATATCCCATCCACTTTCCTTTCCTTTTTCTCCCAACATATTATTCTCTTCACCACTTAAACCTTCTCTATTCTTTCTCTCACTCTCAATCTCGAAATTTCCTCCAAGAATACTCATATTCCATCCAAGAACAATATATTATACTCAAATCTTCATCCCTCTTGAAGCATTCATCAAGGTATGTTGTTAAAAGTTTCATATTCATACAAGAAACAAATTAAATCCACCAAAATATCTAAAACTCATTTTATGCATAAACCTGATTTTTCTCAGAATCCCATCAATAAAATAAGAAGTTCTGGAAATTTTCAGAAAATAATTTATTTTTATTGAATTACTATAATTATTGCAATAAAGTAGGGCAATAATTCACATAAAATACTTTTTGCATTCAATAAATTCTGAGAAAATTCTGGGATGACCTGTATACTGATTACACATGATATATGAAGTTTCATGCATTTATATTACTTTTTACTATTATTTATGATTTTATGATTAATTAATAATGAAATATATAAAAAATACTTCCCATAGTCACAAATATATGAAACTTATACACTTAGCTCTACATTATGTTATAAAACTATGGTTAATTTTACAGATTTTTTTGAGAATCATTTACTATTTTTCCAGAATTTTGTGTTGTTTAATCATTAAAATATTAAATAAATACTAAAACAGTTCAGAAAAATATACAAATTTAACAGTAATTCATATTGTATGAAATAATGATTTCCTAATAATTTCAAAATTTTTCAATACTGTTTACTATTTAAAACTATTTTCCTAAGTATTTAAGCATGTAAAAATGCATTTTAATGATTATTTCATATAAATAATTGTTAAAATCTGTAAATAATTATAATTGGGCAAGTTATTATTTTAATAAGAAATTATTAAAATCTGGCCTAAATTGAAAATATAAATTAATTATGCAAAGTAAGTAATTCAATTTAAAATTCATTTAACAAATAAATATTTTAATATTATAATCAAAATGAATTATTGTTAATTCATCTAATATAAGAATATTTGTCTAATTATTTGTATTAATACTCCATTCTCGTTTAGCAGTTCCTAAACCAAAACTATTAATTATATTAGGTTCTACGTCATTTTGACCCGAATCGTCTATCGTACGACACACACATTTCGTTTTGGGACTAATGTGAGTAACCTACCCCATACTTTATAATTTTCAATATTTTTGGGGTGTATCATGTGGTTCTAATATATTCCAACTTCATTTTATTGTTTTATCACAATTGAGACATTGTTGGGACATTTATACGTGAGTCATTAATTGTATAACTATTGTTTGTTTACGCTACATGTACTTGTAGTGCATTACCATTTTTAGTCTAATCTCCATGACTATGCCCGTATTCTTGAGGTACGTTATGGATAATAATAGCGCTATTGGGTTGACCACCCCGCCTTGGGACGCTAAGGTGATTGATCGCACGTGGTTGAGTGTGTATGATGATTAGATGCTCCATCCTATATATATTTATATATATATATATATACATATGTATATATAGGGTGAGGACTTATTGTTGTTGTTATCATTTGTTAATCAATTTTTGATTTATAAACCGTTATCTCAAATACAATTGTTTGCCGACTTCAAAAGAAAACAAATTTCCAATTATAAAGGTTTCAACTTCACAATTTTCTCTACTAAAATTAGATTACTCACCAACTCTCGTAGTTGACCTGTTTTTACCCATGATGCAGATTTGAAGAATGAAGTTGATGAAAAATAGGTTGTGCCTTAGAAATCCACAAGACTATTTAAATTTGATGTAATAAATGTTGTTCATATTTGGATTTGTATTTGTATGTTGTGGATCTTGTTTGCATACTTAGTACTTAATTGAATTTAATCATATTATAACATAGTTGTCATGAGACTTTGAACAATATATCACGCCTCGATCGATTCCGACAAGGATCGGGGTGTGACAGATTGGTATCAGAGCCCTTGACTATAGGGAATTAGGTTAATTGCCTTGACCTAGTCTATAGCCTCTAGGGTCCTCTCGTATGCTAGTTTATAAAATGCACACACAACTGCATGCAATTCGCACTTAGAAAATCCTAGGAATACCTTTGTGTGTTAATTGCTCCCTTATGTGCATACGTATTACTCCTGACACTTATATGTGTGCATACACTTGTGAATATTCTCCACTTTCTCTGAAAATCACACACATACTCAAGTTGTTTAACAAAATGTATATACATATATGTATTCCTTAGAGCTCATAGGAAATTCAAAGTCATCCACTCTAGTTGGGTAGGATCATAGTAATGGACGCGTAGTAACTGGAAGGGGGAGGTGCCGGTAGCCCGAAAGTCCTGACTAGGTAAGCATTCGTATACATCCCAATCAACCGAGGGACCAGTTTGCTTATCTGGGGACCAAAGGCGAGAGTTCCCAAACCTATAGGCCAAAGCGCGTCATTCACATTACTTTTGAGCCATCAAAATACCCGACCTTATCAAACGTATCCGAAAGGATACACTCCAAAATGGCCAACTCATTGGACTATTAAGTTCCCTAATGGGCCTAGAAGTGGGAAAAAAATGTGAAAACTTAGTTTTGTGGGGGCCCACGCAAGTGCTACATGTTTCACATTTAGTAACCATGGAAAGCCCAAAAGGTGCCCAACACTCCTAACCATGGCCCAACAAGTGTTTTACAATTATTTTACCCAACAATGTAAAAAAAAAAAACTTTATTTCCCTAATCAATTTACAAATAACTCACAAGTCCATATGCGTGTTTCTCATAGTTGACATGTTCCTTGTTTGGTTGTGGACTTAGGGTAGACTCATTAGGATCAACAGTCTAATAAAATTTTAATTACACATAACTGGGGGCATGTCGAGTGAATCTTAGGAATGGATCAGACATGGAACAAATCACAAGATTATAATCAAGTTATTCCTACTAAATTCATAAGTCTATTTATATAGACCTCTGGTATAGAGTCGTCAGCGTAGTCGTGTCGGCAATCTAGAATATAGCTAAATACATAATACAAACTATAATACCCAAATTATACAAAATTTTCTGCATAAAAAATCAATAGACAAACACAATGAAACTAAAAAGGGTATCAATCTATCAAGAGAAAAACACATACAATGTAGATTAAAATCCACTAATTATAACAAAATGGCTAAAAGAAAAGGTAAGGACTAAGGATTGTTAAGTCCTCTCTTCTTATAAATAGCTTTGAAGCAAGCTTGCCTAAGCTTCTTTGTTCTTTCTGTCAATTCCATACCTGGCAATTTCTCCATCATCTTCTTGTGCCCTGCTAACGTCTCTACCTCCTCCTTTAATCCCAACTCCTAGTTTTTTTAGGTAGATGCAATATATTTTTCGTGTGAGTTCATAAAATTTACAATGAGTTAAGTTTATGTAAATATAAATCAGAAATCGTAGTAAAACAATTGATTCGATGTGGCCTATGCCTAGGGCCTATGTTTATGTTATAAAGAAACTAATAATTAAAATTTTAGAAAATACCAAAACTACTTTGGTTACCAAGTGCATGCATACATGCATGAGTAATGTATAGAAGGTTATTATCGTAGTTTACCTTGGCATTTTGAATGAGGGATTGAAGGCTCTTAAGTTTTCTATGAGGCCATCTGTTTATGTTTAGCTCTCTGCATCTTTTCTTCAACAATGTTAACCCTATCCCTAGTTCCTTTGCTGCCATGATTATCGGCATCTCAAAGTACTTCGCTATCTCTTCAAACTCCAATGGTCTCAATCTATTTGCCACCTTTCGGCCACCGTGATCAGTGGTGGCAGCACTAGAACTACATGTAGCCTCACCACCGGATTTACAGTCTTCACTGAAACTAACCAATGGTAAATTACTATCCTCCCAACAATCCCATAAGCTTATGTCTTTAAGGGGATCCAAATCGTGAAACTCATTTCTAGAAATGATGTTTTGATCTTTGTTAAGTACTGTGGAAACGTTCTGATCGAGCACTTCATGCAATTTTTCCGACAACTCGTAATCATGATGGTCGAGCATGTCACCACTGCAAAAATCCAAAAAAAAAAAAAAACTCAAGATAATCAAATCCAACACGATGAAAGACTCTTTTTGATCACTACAAATCCAAACCATGTTTTGATCAATATAGACAAAATCACTTTTCTGTGCGAAAGATGGGGTAATGACTGACGTTTATATATACCTGAAAAGATCTTGATGATCAAAGTACTGAAACCAATCGAGGTCATCTATGGGGTTTTGATGATCTGCAGGTGGATCCATTTGTGAGGGAGAAGTTAAAAGTTGCGGTAAGAATGTGATGATTTATATAAGTGAAGTGGGAGAAGTAATTAATAACAAATAAAGAGGAAATGAATATATATGGTCTTTGAACTGTAACCTTCTTCTTCAATTCACACACATATACGTATATGTTGCCGCAAATTATGATTTATGTGCCTCATGCATTTAATACATCACATGCCTACCGCATATTCTTGACTTTGAAGCTACGTACCAGTTTCAAATTTCCCCAGTAGCACACTTTTCATTAGAAAGTACTCCAAGTCTTCACACATGAACAAGTTAGAAAGTACTCCAAGTCTTCACACACGAACCAATTAGAAAGTACTCCAAGTCTTCACACATGCAAATTATGACTTATGTGTCGCTATAGGTAACTAATAAAATTTTATTTTTTAACCCCTTAAATATCAGTACAAGCTTCTAACCTCGACGTTTAAATTCAAAATTTCTTTTTATTACTAAAACTAGCATCGATTCAAGTATATAAACCATGAATCTTGAGAACACGGCAAAACCCAAATAAGTCTTATCATCTATGTAAAAAAAATTCAGGGTTTTTACTAGTAAATCTATCAGTGGCGGAGCTTGAACAATTAACTTGGGGGGGGGGGGCGAAAATATTATAAACTGAAATTAAAATTAAAAAAAAAACAGATTGTTTTCTACAAATAAACACCAAAAACATCTAGAAAAAGAATTACAACTCAGCCCGACAGCCTTTAATGTCTTTAAAAACAGATTATGAATGATATATTAGTAAGCAGACAACAATTTCTCTTTCAATGTTTTCATCTTTCCCATGATTATATCTAGAAAAATCAAAATGAAGGAACAATTGATCCAATCAAAACAAAATCAAATTCAAAATTAGAACAATAACCAATAACTCATTTAACAATAACCAAATCAATCTTTGTTGTCACTTTTTAGTTTTGTTTGAAGCTGACAAGCTGTTAAGCATAACCAAATCAATAACCAAATCTATAAGTTCATAACTTATAAATCAAATTGGCAAATCGCCAAATCGCAAATGACAGCCAAATTAAAAGGAAACTCAGTAAGACAGTAGTAACGCATAAATATGCAACAAATTGATAGAAAACAGCAGCAGCAGTGCAATACGCCAACACCAACAATCAACAATCTTACAATCAGAAAAGAAAGAACATCTGAACAGGATTTGGGTCTCGGGATTACATACCTGATTTCTGTGAAGTGAGAATGGGGACTTGGGCACTTGGCGATGGCGATTGGCGAGAGTGAGACCAGGCGACTGACTTGGCGAGACAACGACAAACGAACAGCAGGCGAGATAGGCAACAAATTAGGAAAATGGGGATGAATCGATTTTGATTTCTTGATACCGCTTGGTCGCTTGGAGAATTGGGAGTATTGGACCATTCTGATTAGGAATCGGGAGGGGCCAAAGCCCAAGTTTGAAGATAGCAGTCTTATAACTATTTTATTTTGAACTACAATTCCTACTTCTAGCCCAATAATACTACGCCCCTGGAATCTATGAGGGCTAGTGTAAACATTATGGTCATATATCATTAAGATTATATGGACTTAGAATGTGTGATTCCGCCTCATTCCCTGTTCCTTGTTTGGTTGTGGGCTTAAGGCGGGGTCACCCATCCAAAATGCCCTTGCAATCTTAATGATATACGACTAGTTTACGTCAATCGACTATAAAAGAACTTGTAGGACTTATAATGCAAATTTCGTCAAAATTTGTTGAAACATTCGTAATGATGGAACTCGCTAAGTACGTTATAAAATATTCATAGTGGTAATACCAAGGATAAAACAGGGAATATAAAAGCACACATAGAATACTCTATCATCCCAAAACAATAAACTCCTTTTAAATTGACTCAGTTCAAGTTACAATAAGAAATTTCCAAGGTCATCATGTGACATCAGGAGGGTTGTTCCTCACCATAATCAATTTCTTGTACTACGAAAAGTTTTCCACATCTTTTTCCAAACTCTTGAAGTCCCAATCAAAATGCAAATTTCGGGACGAAATTCCCTCTAACGGGGGGATGATGTGACAACCATCAAATTTCGGTCAAGTCAAAGTCAAACAAAGTCAACTAGTCAAACCGGTCAACTCCATTAACCCTTGTATGATAGGGTTTACGTTATGTAATCACTGTACAATTCGCTATTTTAATGAGAAAACATCATTTGGAAAGTTCATGTGTTTGATTTTCCTTAGCCTTAACAGTGCTAAACAATGAACCAAGGCGATAAAACACTATTGCACAATCATCGGGATTGTGTAGGACACTAAATCATGGCTTAACGGGGTCTATGGACCTTGCGTTGCGAAGCCGGACACTCAAAAAGATCACAAAAGAAACCTCTCGCAATCTCATTCAAACCCTACTCAAGATTACTTGACGCTAATAGGTTCGAAACTCATACACTACGATATAAATTGACGTTAATAGCAACAGAGTATAGTACAACGTTATAACTATAATCAAATTAAATTATGATACCATATTAAAATCAAATCAAAGTATAATGCTCTAATTAAATTTAAAAGAATCAAACTTGAATGCTATAATTAAACTTCAAATCAAAGTAGATTGTTATAATCAAATAATAACTCATCTTTTATAAAACTCCATTTTTATAAACTTTACATTAAATTTTATAAAACTCTATTTTTATAAACTTTACATTAAATTTTATAAAACTCTTATATTAATTATGTAAAAGATGCTTGTGTTAGTGGGAAATTATGAAGACCACCAAAAGCAAAAATATTATTCCCATGGTCTCCCACTCACATCTCCCATCCACTTTCCTTTCCTTTTTCTCCCAACACATTATTCTCTTCACCACTTAAACCTTCTCTATTCTTTCTCTCACTCTCAATCTCGAAATTTCCTCCAAGAATACTCATATTCCATCCAAGAACAATCTATTATACTCAAATCTTCATCCCTCTTGAAGCATTCATCAAGGTATGTTGTTAAAAGTTTCATATTCATACAAGAAACAAATTAAATCCACCAAAATATCTAAAACTCATTTTATGCATAAACCTGATTTTTCTCAGAATCCCATCAATAAAATAAGAAGTTCTGGAAATTTTCAGAAAATAATTTATTTTTATTGAATTACTATAATTATTGCAATAAAGTAGGGCAATAATTCACATAAAATACTTTTTGCATTCAATAAATTCTGGGATGACCTGTATACTGATTACACATGATATATGAAGTTTCATGCATTTATATTACTTTTTACTATTATTTATGATTTTATTGATTAATTAATAATGAAATATATAAAAAATACTTCCCATAGTCACAAATATCTGAAACTTATACACTTAGCTCTACATCATGTTATAAAACTATGGTTAATTTTACAGTTTTTTTGAGAATCATTTACTATTTTTCCCGAATTTTGTGTTGTTTAATCATTAAAATATTAAATAAATACTAAAACAGTTCAGAAAAATATACAAATTTAACAGTAATTCATATTGTATGAAATAATGATTTCCTAATAATTTCAAAATTTTTCAATACTGTTTACTATTTAAAACTATTTTCCTAAGTATTTAAGCATGTAAAAATGCATTTTAATGATTATTTCATATAAATAATTGTTAAAATCTGTAAATAATTATAATTGGGCAAGTTATTATTTTAATAAGAAATTATTAAAATCTGGCCTAAATTGAAAATATAAATTAATTATGCAAAGTAAGTAATTCAATTTAAAATTCATTTAACAAATAAATACCTTAATATTATAATCAAAATGAATTATTGTTAATTCATCTAATATAAGAATATTTGTCTAATTATTTGTATTAATACTCCATTCTCGTTTAGCAGTTCCTAAACCAAAACTATTAATTATATTAGGTTCTACGCCATTTTGACCCGAATCGTCTATCGTACGACACACACATTTCGTTTTGGGACTAATGTAACTAATCTACCCCATACTTTATAATTTTCAATACTTTTGGGGTGTATCATGTGGTTCTAATATATTCCAACTTCATTTTATTGTTTTATCACAATCGAGACATTGTTGGGACATTTATACGTGAGTCATTAATTGTATAACTATTGTTTGTTTACGCTACATGTACTTGTAGTGCATTACCATTTTTAGTCTAATCTCCATGACTATGCCCGTATTCTTGAGGTACGTTATGGACAATAATAGCGCTATTGGGTTGACCACCCCGCCTTGGGACGCTAAGGTGATTGATCGCACGTGGTTGAGTGTGTATGATGATTAGATGCTCCATCCTATATATATTTATATATATATACATATGTATATATAGGGTGAGGACTTATTGTTGTTGTTATCATTTGTTAATCAATTTTTGATTTATAAACCGTTATCTCAAATACAATTGTTTGCCGACTTCAAAAGAAAACAAATTTCCAATTATAAAGGTTTCAACTTCACAATTTTCTCTACTAAAATTAGATTACTCACCAACTCTCGTAGTTGACCTATTTTTACCCATGATGCAGATTTGAAGAATGAAGTTGATGAAAAATAGGTTGTGCCTTAGAAATCCACAAGACTATTTAAATTTGATGTAATAAATGTTGTTCATATTTGGATTTGTATTTGTATGTTGTGGATCTTGTTTACATACTTAGTACTTAATTGAATCTAATCATATTATAACCTAGTTGTCATGAGACTTTGAACAATATATCACGCCTCGATCGATTCCGACAAGGATCGGGGTGTGAGACCTAAACCCTTCCTAAGCATATGACTCAAACCTAGAACACTTCCTTGAGGGGTATAAGACCTTAAATCACTCAAATGTGCAAATTACCATGAGTTTACGGCCGTAAACTCATGGGGGAAATGGTCCAGAAACCGTAAACACATATATGGCTACCAAATGAGAAGTAAACTCCAATGTGAGGCCATACTCTCCTTAGATGCAACCCTTTAGCACTCCTAGCACTCAAAACAAAGTGTTTCCATGTATTAGGAGGTCTTAATTTACTTAATTAGTTATTAAATGACTAATTAGATACATAAATGTATCATTACATGTTCAATAGGATCCGCGTGTGTGTTCAAGTCCTTACTTGACACTTAGCATCCTATACCATCCGTTCATCCGAATCACCCACTACAGGTGAGTTCTTACCCCTTAATCAACCTTTGAAATGATTTTAAATGCTTTTATGGGGGGAATACAAGTTGAACTGTTAAGTTATTATATCAATCACATGTGATTTATAACTATCAAATCAAATAGATTTTGCATGTTAAACTGTTTATCCAGCTAAAGATTTTCATATCTTGTTTTCAAATCTCTTTTAAAGTACCAAAATCTCTTTTTAATTACCAAGCTTTTATCAAGGTCTTTTAAACTCATATTCTTGATACATTCATGTCTAGATAGATATAGTTATATAAGTAGGGTTTGAAGGACTTAAGACTAATAGCGTGCTTTATTTCCTGTTCCTTGTTTGGTTGTGGACTTAGAGCATCCGGTTATTTGCCTGAGTGTCGTTGAAGTCCTAGTTATATATTATGTATATCTGGATAGATATTAAAACTCTTACTCCAGTTCAATACCTTTGGGTAGCAAAGGTACCTAGATAACCTCTCAAGTAAACTATAATAAGTATAGTTTAGAAACCAACTATAACTTTCATGAAGGAGAACTTAGTTATATCTATATTCTAAAAACTTGTACTTTTAGTAAAAAGAAAGGTATATAGAAATCAAAACACGAGATACATCCTCATGACGCGGATTTCACCGTTGTCGAGTGGTAACCAGAGTCTCCTGGAGGGAGAGCGGGCATTGTGTGTATAGATCTATATAGGACAGACCATCCCACATCCTGACTGCTAGCTACAGTCCCGGCCGACCAAGCCAAGGGGTGACAAATGTCACATTCATTTCGATGCCAGCAGGTCGTCGTGTTTACATCCGTCAATCAGTATGGTTACGAGTATCTTTACATTTACCTTATAATTCATGGCTTTAAGGTAATAAGTGTTATCACGGTACTTTCTAGATATAAAACCATCATAACATATTTTCCAAGTTATACACTAGGCCACATTCAAACCTTTAAACTAACCTACTTAGGATTAAAGGCTGCCTTAGACTCTCCGAGGCGTATTGTTCATTTAATACCACCTGGAGTCTGCATTTCATTCATTTAGACTCTCCGAGGCGTATTGTTCATTTAATACTACCTGGAGTCTTTATTTTCCTACTTTAGACTCCTCGGGGTGTATTGTCCATCTAATACTACCCGGAGTCTGCATTTTATTACCATATAAACAACAATTTCATTGATGAAGTAAAATATCATTTTCCCTATTACATTAAATTGTGGTTTTCCCATATACTCATTAATGTAAAAACTATATTTTGATAATGATAGTAACATTTGGGGAAAAATGCTTTTTAAACACAAAACAATCTGGTCTTGGTAGAAGACTACTTTTAATAGAAAATATAGGATTTTCTGGAACGAATTCAAATATTTTATAAGCTCTTATCACCATCATCTAATGAGATTATTTTGAGGAAAAACATGTATTTATATCAATGTCATTAAAATACTTATGAACTCACCAGCATTAAAATGTTGATACTCTCTTTCAAAATAACTTGTTTACTCAGGTCGTCGTTAGACAGGTATACTCTAGGAGCTTTTGTGAAGACAGCCTCGTACCGAGCTGCATCTTATGTTATTTTCTATATCTACTTTGATGTTGTTGCTAAATATAACCTATGTAAAGCATATACTATTAATGCAATGGTTGTTGTGCTTTTATTACTATACTGCATGTGTTGTGATACTTGACATGACGTCCTCCACCCCAGAATGTTTCCGCCGTTCCGGTTTTGGGGTGTGACAGATTGGTATCAGAGCATTGTTTATAGTGAGCTCAGTATATCAAATCATAAAAGATATACAACCTATAAATACATTGGGATAAAAACACTCTTACCAAGAATTATACTTTAAAATATAACCATATTTTACAAAAGTATAAGAACATCCAGAATATAAAAACCCGAACAAGTATGACAAGAAGAATAAGAATAAAAGTCTTTGGATGTTGACCATTACCGTCAAAGCTGGGCAGTTATGTAATCGTAAGTTGGAATAAATATAACCTGATCAACTATATTTATTCGAGATGCGACTAACGTGTGTTTGGGAGTGATGGTGGTGTTGCAATGAATCTGAAACTTACCATGTAGGGATGCTAGACCCAAACATAAAGTTTAAAATACTATAGGCGTATTTTATGATACTAAAAGACTAACAATAAACCCAAAAGCATGTTCAGAAGTTTTAGAATCAATCATGTAATTAAAATACTATGGGAGAATTTTAGAAACCCTAAATAACCTTGCGTGAAAACTAAAAAGACCCTTATTGATAGACCTATGATTACAGAGTGTATACTCCTAAGGTTATATATAGTGAGGATCTCATAGGCTAAGAATGTGTGGTTTCGCTCTACTTCCTTTTCCTTGTTTGGATGTGGATATAGAGTAGTATCACATATTCGAAGGCCTATCAGATCTAAGTTATATATGATTTGTGTACGCTATGTAATTGCAGCAGGACTCGATATGGGTCACCCAGTAAAATGTTTTAATAATCTCTTAAGATTCTTTAGACTTTCACATTCTCGCATAAACCCCATTAGAAAACCTTATCCACTTCAGTAATCGACAGAGGAGTCGATAAAGACCCAGAAGAGGTTGATTGAGAAGATTTCCAATTAAGAAATAAATGAACAGGGACGAGAGTATTGAAATCACCATGTGTATATGCCTTTTAGAAACATCGGTGGGAAATTCACCTGAACTTCCGAGATTCCAGTCACCCATTATGAAGTGATGGCGATCAGAGTCAGAATCGGAAGTAAGGCGGAGCAGGAATTCAATATGTCTACAGGAAAAGAGAACCCTATATAAGTACCCGAAGAAAACCAACGTTTGTTTCAACCAAGGATAAAAGGTGGACAGAGGGAGACAATGCATGGAACCCGAGAAGTGTTTCTACCTCCTTAAAACGTCACGCTTATAAACCATAAAATAATACAATTTAGTGAGCTAGTGATTACACTACTCACACTATGTCATAGGCAAATCGTCTATCCCGTCACGATTAAGGTAAATAGATCGGAATCACAAAACCTCGATTGAGAGTGTTTAGCCATAAACCTTCGTGTCTTTTCTTGTGCAATTCTCGTTCCAAAGTCCTTTCGAATCTTTTCAAAGCCGGAGAATGAACCTCTCCAGTATAAAGATAGCCCAGTTAGAACGACACCCATTTTGTGGCTTTCCGATACACTTACTTCTACCCTGTTACCAGGACTGCATCATAGGGATGTAGGTCGATCCTTAGAGAACCATAGCTCAAGGCGCGGGAAAATTTTTATGCCTATTATAGTAAAGAAAGATACGTCTAGGGGTAATCATCGTTTCTCATCAAATTGTGTTCCTCATCGTGTAGGGAAAACCATGCCTCCGAAGAAACGTAACCAACCCGCTAGCAAGACACCGACTCTTCAGATCGACGAAGCTACGTTCCAAGCTGCAGTTTCAGCAGCCGTAGCAGCTGTCATGGCTCACCTGAATGCTAACAACGCGAATGTTAGCAGGAGCACTATCGGGGATCCCGATCATAGCAATGGACAGCAGCAACCAACACCCGTGTGCAAAGCCACCCAAGAACTCCAACCTAATCCACTGAAAAGGAAGTTTGAGAACGAGAAGGGAAGTACCTCGACTCAAGGACCTTCCGAAGATCAACAAGCGGAGGTAATCAATACCCCTGTCAACCCGCCTGTCTCGACACCAAGAAGACCATACCTAGGAAACCTCCCCCACTGCAGCAAGTGTGACTACCATCATTTTGGAGTCTGTCGAGAACTCTTTTGTGTTAGGTGCAACACGAAGGGGCATACCGCTCGCAACTGCAGGACCCCGATTGAGTTCATTACATCAACCACCAATGTTGGGACCAGTCCAATATGCCACCTATGTGGTGAAATTGGGCAATTCAAGAGGGACTGCCCAACCGAAAGAAATGACAAAGACGCAGGAGGAGTTTGACCCTAATGCATAGGAGAAACATCAAGGAACCCGGTAGAATTTTGGTACGCTTCTCAACCTTAATTAGCTAATCGAAAACTTTAAATAATGAATTCTAATTGTAATTACTCCCTCGTTAAGGCAAAAGTCGCAGCACTGTTATAAAACTTAAAAACCCATCAGGTAAAGCTATGATGGCTTGGTATATACGAGAAGGCCAGTTATAATTAGGATTGATAGACCTCGAGTGAGTGATGCGGCCTTATTTCCTGTTCCTTGTCTGGTTGTGGATTTAGGGTGGAGTCGCTCAGTCAACAGTCCTTTTAATCTTAATTATACATGACTAGTGTATACTAAGCGATTATAGAGAGGCCTTGTGAGAAATCTATTCATGAAAAGTACATCTTTCCAAAGTATCAGGACCCCTAGCGTTCAGCGTCAATCATGTCGGTCCAAGTATTCGCGGTAGTAATACCATGGACGAACCCGAAACGCTAAGAACTTGTGTGCCCTGTTCAGCACATGGTCCTATCAATCTTCATTCTATATCGTGTCGATGTTCGTTAATTTCGACACTACCGTCAGCCATGGTTCGACTTGTTTCAACCATGCGAAAATTCCTAGTGCTGTGTAAAAAGAACTTTCACCGTATCCTAAGCGTCAAATAAAATTCATTCAGCCCTAATAGAGAACCTAATGTGAACCGTCAGTCGTCTCTCTTATCCAACCTTCAGAAGTATCCAGGAGAGTGGTACCACACGCTGTTAACCAACCCCCATAGACATTAAAACCTAAAGCGAATGGCACTGTAGATTCTGGAAGACCATAACCGCCCGAGGCCTACTCAGTAGATCCTGCAGAAAGGCCATTTGCACCGCACGAGCTAGTTCGTGAATCAAGAGAAAAGAACTCATGGGATTAATTTACTACTACTGAGTATATGCATTAGAGTGGTATATAATTTGGATCAATAAAATTTAAGATGTGTGCTTCCTCCCTACTCCATGTTGCTTGTTTGGTTGTGGGTTTGGGGTGGGGCCACACATCTGAACATCCTGTCGATCCTAATTATATACGACTTGCATACACCGAGTAATAGTGATTAAGCCGGGTATGAGGTCTACCATGAACTTTAACATAAAGCCCTTCATCATATATACCCCTAGGGAAGGAGCTGAAGTCAAGGAAACTATTGTGGGTTGAACTACTAAAATGACTACAAATTCGTAATTTGTTGTCATCCCGGTTAAGTCAACATAGTAGCCGACACCCTCGGTTGGAAAAAGTAACTCAAGACGTAAGAGTAAAAAAAACATTGACTACGACCATCCATTCACGCCTGATCCCACAAATTAAGCATCTCAGAAGTGAGCCAGGAAACCTGAAAAGTTGTGACAGGTTAAGCTCTGAGAAGAATGGATGAGGAAATTAGAGGTTCTGAGTGGCAGAATCCTATACTATCTAGATTAAATCTAGATAGAGAAAACTCGATAACATCGGAAGAGTAGCTGCAAGGGATGCTCGCACTACTCAAGCGCTTCGTTCATCCAGATACAGACGAGAAGTGCCCACGACGGTAAAAGTTGGGATAGTGCCTCCTCATGCGAGAAAAGTCGCCGTCGCCCTGTAGATAGTAGTCTGCATCCACCAAAGTTAATACTAAGATGCTAAGAACCACATGATTACCTCCGCGACCAAGAATACATGAGTAAAGTAGATGGCAAGTTGCGTTAAGCGTTATAACCCAGGTCATAAAGAGATTGTGGACTTGACACCAGTCCAGGTGTTAGTTGATAGGTTATACAAGAACACGCACTTCCTACAAACTGGAGGGAGCAGACACAATGGAGAATGGAGCATGTCTTAGAGATTTGTTAGACTACTAGGTGTTCCAAAGAGTACTACCTCCAAAGAGATAGTAGAACCACCTCCAGAGATAGTCAAGCACATCAGAAAATCTTTAAGGGTGAAGCTAGCCCCGATCAGAGACTGCTATCCATGAAACAGCGAAGCGAGTGAGAGAATGAATATTTCCGATTAAGGATCATACTGTGAAAGCATCTAGTAGACGATGATGAAAATTAAAAATTTTCTAAGCATCGTCTGGTAAAACCCTCTATCATACTGACATTGAGGTATTCCGTTAGAAACACCTCATGAGTCAGAAGTGCAAGTCCATTTTGCACTGGACTGAGGTAAATGCCACGTAACCAGTAGATGCCACGTAACCAATGGATGCCAGCATATAGTCAACACCTCCAATGATCCAGAAAATCGCCAAAAGCCAACCAGTAGGGAATACGAATCCGAAGACGACCTGAGCCTTCTAAGAACGAACCCGGAGGACTACACCCCAGTAAGAGAGGACTTTTGGAACTTCAGAATGGCGATCACGCCAAGTGATGATCTAACCATGGAAGTACATTATGTTCCAAGTACTGAAACATTCTATCTTCCCAAGAACTTAGGACCATCACGGATTCTTGATAAGAATTGGTCCAACCTCCGTCAGACCTCAACTACTTTAGGGATTCCGTAATTTCCATCCGAATCTATCCCTGTCTCAACTTGAAAAAGTGCTTGTCCGACGTGACTCTTGTAATCCTACTCGTCGAGATCGAAATCATTGAGAGCCCCAACTTCGTAGGAGAACCTGTAGAGATCATGGACCAACAGGTCAATGCGAACAAAGCAAATCCGCATCCCAATCGTGAAGGTTCGCCGGAACGCCAAGCGAGGACCGGAGTTCACTTGGGAGTGCGAGGATCAAATGAAACTTAAATATCCCCATCTATTTTTCTTAGTTATTTTTGTAATAACTTAGTTGCTTGAACTCTAATTTCGGGACGAAATTCCCTTTAACGGGGGGATGATGTGACAACCCAAAATTTTCATTTGTATAAACTCCGCAGTCAAGCACTTCAAATAATAGTCATATTTATTTCAGTGCATTTTTGGCCGGTTTTAAGTCCGTTTGGGTGTTTTATTTTAAATTCGTCAAACGAATAAATAAAAGGAAGTACCGTTTAGGAGTGATGCGTAGCAAATAAACAAATAACACCTTGGATAGGTGTTTACGGCCAAACAAGAGGAGTTTGGGCCATAAACTCCCCTTGACCATGAACTTATGCATATAGCATGAGTTTACCCTTCATTCTTTCACTTATCACTTCCTAACTCAAGAACACCCAATTTTTCTCTCAACTATCATAGAATCATCTTCCAAATCTTCCAAAAATGTAAGTGTTTCTTTACTTGTTTTTATTATAACACATTATCTAGTGTTTGTACATCATTTCATCCATGAATTCTTCGTTTTTACTTAGATCTTCAAGTGTTCTTCAAAACACCAAGAACACACACTAGTGTTTTTGGCCCTTAAACACTCTTACAAGCTTCCCATAAGTAAGTACACTCCTCCTAGCTAGTTACTTGCTTAGTATACTTGTTAAATCATGGAAGAACACCAAGAAACCCTCAAGAACACATGGGCAAACACCATCTAGTGGTGTTTAAGTGCCACTAACACCTTCTCGGGCTTGGATATTGGACTAGAACCTCGCATGCATGAGCTAGAAACACCAAAACACGAAATGGTTGGGTAACCATGAGTTTACGGCCGTAAACTCATGGGTTTACGACCATAAACACATGTGTTTACGACCGTAAACTCCCAAGGGTGGTCCAAGGACCGTAAACTCCAATGATGAGCCATTTTGAGCCCTAAACTCTTACTAAGCCTATGACTCAAACCTAGAACACTTCCTTGAGGGGTATAAGACCTTAAATCACTCAAATGTGCCAATTACCATGAGTTTACGGCCGTAAAATCATGGGGGAAATGGTCCAGAAACCGTAAACACATATAGGGCTACCAAATGAGAAGTAAACTCCAATGTGAGGCCATACTCTCCTTAGATGCAACCCTTTAGCACTCCTAGCACTCAAAACAAAGTGTTTCCATGTATTAGGAGGTCTTAATTTACTTAATTAGTTATTAAATGACTAATTAGATACATAAATGTATCATTACATGTTCAACAGGATCCGCGTGTGTGTTCAAGTCCTCACTTGACACTTAGCATCCTATACCATCCGTTCATCCGAATCACCCACTACAGGTGAGTTCATACCCCTTAATCAACCTTTGAAATGATTTTAAATGCTTTTATGGGGGGGGGGGGAATAAAAGTTGAACTGTTAAGTTATTATATCAATCACATGTGATTTATAACTGTTAAATCAAATAGATTTTGCATGTTAAACTGTTTTATCCAGCTAAAGGTTTTCATATCTTGTTTTCAAATCTCTTTTAAAGTACCAAAATCTCTTTTTAATTACCAAGCTTTTATCAAGGTCTTTTAAACTCATATTCTTGATACATTCATGTCTATATAGATATAATTATATAAGTAGGGTTTGAAGGACT
Source organism: Lactuca virosa (assembly GCF_052849685.1). Lineage (NCBI taxonomy): Eukaryota > Viridiplantae > Streptophyta > Magnoliopsida > Asterales > Asteraceae > Lactuca > Lactuca virosa. Next base: position 261,738,771 of record NC_136433.1, on the reverse strand, counting down.
TAGGACTAATAGCTTGCTTTATTTCATGTTCCTTGTTTGGTTGTGGACTTAGAGCATCCGGTTATTTGTCCGAGTGTCGTTGAAGTCCTAGTTATATGTTATGTATATCTGGATAGATATTAAAACTCTTACTCCAGTTTAATACCTTTGGGTAGCAAAGGTACCGAGATAACCTCTCAAGTAAACTATAATAGGTATAGTTTAGAAACCAATTATAACTTTCATGAAGGAGAACTTAGTTATATCTATATTCTAAAAACTTGTACTTTTAGTAAAAAGAAAGGTATATAGAAATCAAAACACGAGATACATCCTCATGACGCGGATTTCACCGTTGTCGAGTGGTAACCAGAGTCTCCTGGAGAGAGAGCGGGCATTGTGTGTATAGATCTATACGGGACAGACCATCCCACATCTTGACTGCTAGCTACAGTCCCGACCGACCAAGCCAAGGGGTGACAAATGTCACATTTATTTCGACGCCAGCAGGTCGTCGTGTTTACATCCGTCAATCAGTATGGTTACGAGTATCTTTACATTTACCTTATAATTCATGGCTTTATGGTAATAAGTGTTTTCACGGTACTTTCTAGATATAAAACCATCATAACATATTTTCCTAGTTATACACTAGGCCACATTTAAACCTTTAAACTAACCTACTTAGGATTAAAGGCTGCCTTAGACTCTCCGAGGCGTATTGTTCATTTAATACCACCTGGAGTCTACATTTCATTCATTTAGACTCTCCGAGGCGTATTGTTCATTTAATACTACCTGGAGTCTGTATTTTCCTACTTTAGACTCCTCGGGGTGTATTGTCCATCTAATACTACCCGGAGTCTGCATTTTATTACCATATAAACAGCAATTTCATTGCTGAAGTAAAATATCATTTTCCCTATTACATTAAATTGTGGTTTTCCCATATACTCATTAATGTAAAAACTATATTTTGATAATGATAGTAACATTTGGGGAAAAATGCTTTTTAAACACAAAACAGTCTGGTCTTGGTAGAAGACTACTTTTAATAGAAAATATAGGATTTTCTGGAAGGAATTCAAATACTTTATAAGATCTTATCACCATCATCTAATGAGATTATTTTGAGGAAAAACATGTATTTATATCAATGTCATTAAAATACTTATGAACTCACCAGCATTAAAATGCTGATACTCTCTTTCAAAATAACTTGTATTCTCAGGTCGTCGGTACACAGGTACACTCCGGGAGCTTTTGTGAAGACAGCCTCGTACCGAGCAGCATCTTATGTTATTTTCTATATCTACTTTGATGTTGTTGCTAAATATAACCTATGTAAAACTTATACTATTAATGCAATGGTTGTTGTGCTTTGATTACTATACTGCATGTGTTGTGATACTTGACATGACGTCCTCCACCCCAGAACGTTTCCGCCGTTCCGGTTTTGGGGTGTGACATCAACAGTCCCAAAAGCATTCAAGTTTGTTACTTTTTCAAAAGGCGAAGTGTTCATAGGTATCATCACAAAGTTTAAGTTCCCCATAAGTCCGAGGTCTTCTAAATATCCTTTAGCTCATAAGCCTCAATCTTCAATTTGAACATACATCAAACGAAGTTAGACAATGAAATTGTGTAGTAAGTTACATGATGTTAATTCATTTAGAGTAAGAGATATCGATCTACTTACTCGAATCAAACATCCAAAAAATAGTTTTAAAAAAATACAACACTTTAGTTTCAAATCAAAATACAACAAGTTTATACTTTTTCCAAAATAGGTAAATGTGGGATTTAAATCAAATGGGAAATGAAATGCATGCTACTAACTCAAACCTATGTAAATTTGAGTATGTCTAATCTCATAATAATGGCAAAGGACAATTGAGAGGTCTGCTCTCAAGTTTTGCTAGAGAAGGTGAGTCACCTACTTCTATATATCTTTATGACGAAGGGTCTCCCCTTTTTAATGTCCTGTTAAGTGGGTCTCCCACCATCGATCTAGGAACTAGGTAGCTATAATCCCTAGTCTTACATAAGGGGTAGCTAGTCCTCATGTGCACGTGAACATTATTTAGAAATCTACTCACAACAAGTCAGCATGAAAAGGATCCAAATGACTTGAACACTCAATTCATCCATCCTAGTATGTATGCACAGATAGAATCTAAAAAAAACATTTTCCAAAAATAAAAGGTCTTTTTTCTTTTATGATCAAACCATTTCCAAAATGTCATTTCATGAACACACATGTAGTTCACATAGCAATCAAAGGTTTAAAGATAATATCATATTATGGAAACAATCAAAATTTATCAAAAACACAAATTAAGACAGAGGATGTGTGTTCCTGATAACTCACCTCAACTTTTAGCTTCTCATAATCACTTTACTTTAGTAGTGAACTCCCTTCAATCACTACCTATTAGAGTTTAAAGTGCATTACTAAAAATGACCAAAATGCCCTTAGTCTTGAAAAATTCTTAAATTTGCTGGTTTGGGACGCTTCGCGTCTGTACATCAGAACATATCCCTCCTTCCTTTTCTACTACAAAATCCTTATCATTCCATTAAGATCTTATAAACAACAATTGATCAACCAGAATGAGCATTAAAACCACAATGTTAGTCATAAGCAACGTCAATTTTCTTAACTTCATCCATTAATTCTTCACAAAAATTTTTGGCATTTATTGATCATTAAACTTGTTTAATGGACAAAGTGTTTAATATGCTCATTGACTTAATAACATTACCTTGTACTTCATCTACTACAACTTGTTGGATCCATATGACCAAGAATCATTATGGAATGATATTGCTAATAATATATGATCTTATAGGGTCACACCTTTATCAACTTGACACATTTTGTATATTTATTATTAACGTGATTATTAATAAATAATATCAATTCTTGTATTTTAATTAGGGAATAGTTATTGTTTTATGAAAATAATAATTATAAGAGAGTATAACTAGTTATTATTTCATATGGTATGAATTAATAAGTAATGCACAATATTTTGGACTTGTTGGATTCTTTTGTCTTTTACCTAATGACAAAGTTTATATTTTATAAACTTGGAGTTTATAAAAAATAAAGAATCTTTCCTTTTAAAAGGTATGGCCTAAAATATTAAAATATGGAGGTTGCTTTTCAACCTCTATTCTTTGTCTCTCATGCTTCTAAAGGCTAGCCATTACTTTAGAGTATTTAAATGGTTAAACCTTACTTTTCATGGGCTATATAAGAGATGCATGAGGCTTGCATTTTTGCAAGAGTGAAACACTCTCTTTTTCCCTTCTTTCTTCTCTAAAACCGTGAGTTTTATGACTCTTCCTCCTCTCTCTCTTTTGAAGTTAGTTTGGTGGTTTAGAAGCTCTCTTGAGTTGTCTCCTTTAGTGCTTATTTGAGTTAAGCATTTAAAGGCTTTAGACATGTAACAACGTAAATTTTCAAACCAAAATTTTCAATTTAAAAACGCATTTTCCTCAATCCAAAAATCTCAAAAGTGTCACAATATCAAATCATCAAAAACATATCCAAAAACTGTATATATAACAACTCCAGGATCCTCTCAAAACATAACTCAATCTCTGATGTGTGTACAATCAAGCCGACGCCTTCCCGTGATCCTGAGAAGTACCTTAAACACATAACACATAACACGGTAAGCACAAAGCTTAGTGAGTTCCCCAAAATACCACACATATCTCATTAGCCTCTCATGGCTATACTCAGATAAGACCCTCCGGTCAATGTATCTCAGTGGGAGCCTCTGGTCCCAGAACTCAGTTGGACCCTCCGGTCCCTCAACTCGGCAACTCAATATAATACACAACATATATATCACAAAGACAATAAGCAGGATATCTCAATACACAGTATATGCACATAAGACCCTCCGGTCACACATATATTACCACTCAAGGTAAGTATAGTGAGAAGACTCACCTCGTAGCTAGCAAGTAACAATCTAATTAGCCTCCGCCTAACACATAGAATAATTATATCTAATTAATACTCTACTCATACTTAAAATTTACCAATGGTTGCTCTCTCTCCCTCTCTCTCTCTAGCTCTTGGAATGGGTAAAAGGCCTTTTCACCCCTCCATGGTTTCCATTACTCATGTTGACCAAACTCTAAAGTCAATAGAAGTCAACTCGAGTCAACAGTCCATGATTGACCTCACTCGCCGAGTGCACCCATATGACTCGTCGAGTCCATTTGTTTCCTCAGAAGTCTCGTGAAGGTCCAACTCAGCTCGTCGAGTTAACCCCCAACTCGCTCAGCCATCACATGATCAAGCCTATCAAGACAACCCTAACCAACTCGTCGATTCGGCTCATCGACTCGGCGAGTCCATTCTGACTCATCTCTCATTCAGACGATTTCAAGGCAGAAAACCTTCCCAAACTCTAGATCTACACTCTCAAGGCTCGATTATCACGTAAAGTCACGAGATTTACGTCCATGCATGGCACTTAGGGCTTGGAATGCCAAGAACATGCTCTATAAGGGTTTTTCACTCAAAAGATCTATTATGGCTGAATAAAGCAGGGAACTTTGGACTCTAGGGACCTCTCAAGGTCCATATCTGATGTCCAAATCTGTATATGAACCTAATATACTCAAAGTCCCAATATTAGAAGGGAAAAGCCCTAAGCTCCAATAATATGAGATCTACCCAACAAAATGAGAAAGGTGTGGACTTTTACCTTTCACAGAAGCTCCTGGATGAAATAGCCACGAATCTAACAGCCTCTTCTCGTCCTTTGGCTTGAAACCCTTCCTTTCTCTTCAAAAGATGCACCAAACACTCAAAGTTAGCTCAAATACTCTCTCTTAGCTCAAAAGTCGATTAGGGTTTTCTCCCAGTGAAGTTGGGCAGCTGATGAGCCGCAAATGAGGCTATAAGTGTCCTTAAATAGGCCCAAAAGCCATGGATTTAGGGTTTCATCACTCAACGTGTACTACGCGAGTCGACTCTCTGACTCGTCGAGTAGGTAACTAATCCCACGTGGCCAAACACAACTTCTACTCGACGAGTTTTAGCACCAACTCGTCGAGTTGCTCAATAGTCCTCAAAAATATATAAATAAATAATATACGTGGGAGTCCGGATGTTAGAAGACATTCAAGAATACAAGAAGGAACTAGCATTCCAAGTGCCTTACTCTTGATGGTGGATACTTGTAGAGAAATCATACACTTTGATTTTTGTTATCTTCATCAACACCCCAAAACCAAGTGGGTTCAAAGGCTTCAAAGGTTATCTCTAAAACATCCTATGGTTGTTTTTATATTTCATTCTGGCCTCTATAAATGGATCCATGATGGTGTGTTTTTGTTATGATCTAAAAATAAACTTGTTATTTTTAAAGTCTTTCGTTGTCGGTATGAAAAATAAACTTTTATTTCGTATCAAAACCCAACAGTGGAATCAGAGCTATCTTTTATACGTTAGAATGATTTTCTATGTTTGATTATCTTTGGTTTTTGGAAAACAAGCATGAATTTCTTTTGGTTAAGAGAAATCCATATTTGTCTTTTTTGGCAACTTCTTGTATAAAATTGTTTATTTTTATATATAACCATTTTTAATGCATTTTGGTTATATAAAAGTTGCCTTAAAAAAAAGTTGTTTGTTGTAATATTTGATATGTTGTTGTGTATAAACAAGCCATTTGGACATTTGTGTTGTGTTTGGTTGATATTTATTTATTAATAAGATGTAATAGATAAATAAGTATTTTTCATTTGTTGATTTGTTGTAATAAATTAGTTAGAGTGGTTGTATTTATTTTAAGTGCAACAAGATGAAGAAATTACCACTTTGAAGATGACTTAACTACTTATGACCATAATCCCAACCATGAGTTTCTACTCTAGGTTTTGGGCTTAATTATAGTCTTAATGATTTAAGTGTTGCAACTTTCACAACATGAAGACCTGAAGTCCTTTTGCAAGCAAGAGTTGACTTGGCAAGTGGGAGCTTGAAGACCTTTTGAAGTTTCCCTTAAGTCCTTTTGGAAAGACTTAATAATTCTTGTGACGACTCACAAAAATTATTACTAGACATGGTTTGGCTTATACACACTATAATGCATGCTTGTGATGTTTATTTTATGTTAAATGGATGTTATGTTTTATGTATGAAAATGGTTTTTACATGTCAAATAACATTTTTCATAAGATATTATCACTTGGAGTTTGAGTAAAAAATATTTAAAAGATAACATAAGATGTTTATAAATGGATATTTATAAAAACGTTTTACCAGTTACCAGTTACCGGTTAAAACTCAATTTTGTTGAAAATAGTTTTATCGTAAAACTTATAAATACGCAACTTTAAAATATTGGAATGGTTTAAAAGATGTTTAAACATGATATAAACTCCATGTCTTTATAATAAATAAGGAGTTTTTTTATTAAAAAGACTAAAATCGGTTTATAGCGTTATAACGGCAAATAATAAAACTAGTGATTATTTTTGCGTCGAAACTTAATATATGATATTGGTGTTTTTAAACATAACACAACATGTTGATATTATGTTTATGCATGCTAAATGAGATTTAAAACATAAATATCATCACCCAAGTTTTGGTTTATCAAAATATGACTTTTATCATAAGATGCATAAAATTGAGTTTATAAAATAAAATGAGTTTATTCTATAAATTCATAAAGTCATAAGTTTTTGATTGTTAAAAGGAGATTTAAAATAGTGATTTTATAACTCATACAAAACTCCAAGTCTTAAGCATAAAATAAAGTTTTATTAAGACTGTTACCAGTTCGTAAAACCGATCTACGACTAAACTTTAAAATATCATATTTTAGTTCATAATTGATCGCGGTTAATGGCAAATAAAATGAAGTTTTATTTGGCACCTAAAGAACCTCATAACAAGTGATATGGAATTTACAAAAGGGTACATGAATTGTTGAATGCATGCAATATTCATGAAACCATGTTTTTTGTAAACTATAATTGTAAAACATATATAAACCCTTATTTACGAAACATCAAATCTATGCAATCCATTTAAAATTCACTTGGGATTTTTGTGCAGTTCATATGGATTTTAGGGTCACCTTATTCATTTGAGTTGTAAAAAATAGTGAAGATGTTTTTGTATTTGCTTATGGGATAAAGGTCACCTAACCATTTGTGAAATAGAACTCACATGTCTTTTAAATGGATGATTTGATCAATTTCTTATGTGATAAAGGTCGCCTGAGCATAAGAGTTTTGAGGCATAGATGGGATAAACATGCCAATCTAAACAATAGTTGTTTAGGATCCTAAAATCTAGGAGTTACATATCATATGCAATTGGTAATCGCTACCTACCCAGTATGATTAAGTTTATGGGATAAAGATCGCCTAACCATTTACTTGTTTTGTTACTTGGATCCTAGACTTTAATAAATCAATGTTTTAAAAAACAATATAGACTATTAATGTTTAAAGACTAAATATTGAAAATATTAAATGAAACATTGTTAAATTTTGTTGATAACTGTTAATAATTTTACGCCCTGCAAAATCTCTATCTTGTTGAGTTATAATTTCTATAACTCGTATAATATCTTGAGGTTCTACCTTTAATATAAATAGAAATTATATATACTGAAAGATCCCATACCAGAGTAACCCTCTGCAACCAGTTAATCTGATCATGATACTTTGATGAAAGTATTATTGTGATGATGTTGATGTGTCTCATATCATACTGAAGAAATTAACCATGACTTACAGAGAGTATTGGATAATTATGAAACATATCAGATGTCTCATCAAGTAAAGCAGATATTCAATCAGAACACTAGAAATAGCTTCGAGTTTGTTCAAGCATTGAATAAAAGGAAGTCTAAGAGATTGTGAACTCATATCGACTTATAGTTCAGTTAAAGGAAATACAACATAAACCCAGAAATCAAGAAAAGACAAAATGATTAGTGTTGTTTCTATTGTGGAAGAAACGGGACACTAAAGGAGGAATTGCTCCTCTCGTCTCATCAAACTGAAGAAGTATGACTTGGACAAGACTTCAGATGTCTATATGATAGAACTATTTATTTTTCCATCATTCACTTAAGTATGTAATACTTCATGTGTCACTAATAATTGATATTATGTGTTGATGATTGGAAGAAATAGTCAACTGATTACAAACGAATGATATTTCGTGTTGAAGATATAACAAGTGTTGTTATAGTGTTTTATTTAAACAATAGATGTATTATACCTATCCTTATAGGGACATGTAACAGTTGTAAATTATGAATAAATCTAGATTTACTTATCGTTTAATGGATGTTCACATTCATGTTCTGAAATGATGTATTATGCGTTAAAGAATATTTTCTCATGATGTTATTTATGAAGTAAATCTATAAGCTTTCATTAAATTAATAGTTCTGATCATAACACATATATAATCAAATGATGTTTGATTGGAACTAATCTATGTCTTAATCATCATGACAATATAAATAAGAAATACATATACCATCTTCAAAAGGATCAAATTTTTGAAGGAAAATGAGCTTGATTCATTTAATATATGTGAATCATATTTATATGGGAAGATGATTCACAAGTGTCTTTGTCTATTAGTAGTTAAAGAACAAAAGGCTTGACAAAGAGTTATACATAAGTGATGTATGTAATCTTTTTTAATCCATGAATAGATTTGATGATTGATGTTTATTCAATTTCACCGACGACTTTTATTCGTTATTGTTGAAACCTTTGATTTGCTCAAATTGTTTCATGGTGAAGATTGAAATACAACTTAATGATACCATCATTAACCTTTCGTTGTGATAAATAAAATGAGTTCTGTAAACCAAGTCTTATTGGAACATCTTAGGAATTGTGGAATCGATTCACAACTCATTCCAACAAAAACACTCACTTGTCATTAGTATGGTTCTTGTGGCACAGGATCACCTGGTCACTTGAATTTATATTTTGATATTCGAGGTAGCCTTCGTATTCTCTAGTGGGATAGGGTCACCTGACCACTAGTTGAATGTCGATAGTACAAGTTTTTGAAGAGGATAAAAATAGACCTTTCAGTCTATTGTATGATGTTTTAAAAGAACTATTTACTTTATAAAATTTTTGGAATTATGCTCATTGCAGCAAAAATATATTGAACATATATATTTTCCAACCATACAAATTGATTAAATACTTTCTTAGGCTAAGGATGAAATGGTTTATCCATATCTAAAAGGTATGGATTTATTGAGCTTATTTTAGACAATAAGCTTAACCACTCTAGTATGTACTAACTGCATTTATGTAGAATATCCTAAATGATTGTTTAAGATGAAGTTTCTATTAATCCCACTAATTTTCATTCCATAAGACAAGTGATTAGAAAGGGCATTTTCTAAGTGGGAGAAATTTGGAGATTTAGGAGCTAAAGATCCATAAGCTAAATGCTTCATAGTTTGGAATTGGCAAGTTTTCAACTGTTGTTCAATCTGCTCAATAATTGATCGGAAACTAATAAAACACATAGAGATGCATTCATGTATGATTATCAAGTATGGACTTGATTAATCTACCTCCCTATAGTTTGACTATAAAGAGTAAGTGAGTTTTCAAGGGACAAAACATATATGAATAAAAATCTTTCCAAGATTTAAGCTAACATCTCAAAGTAAGAATCTTCTTTCTTATAAGTTAATTACATAGTGTGATTTAATTATGAATCTAGATGAATTTTGTGTTTTCTACAAAGCTAGTGGGAGCGCAGTAACATTCATAATGTTATATGTAGTTGACATATTAATTCATGGAATAAAGATCTATATAGATAGATCATGGCAACTTAAAGGATTAAGTAAAATTGAATTAATTGTCAAGGATCTTAAATGAGCTTAAGATAAAGGACTCTGAGAGAGTCATCTTGTCAGATACCATATGACATGATTTTGAGCAAAGTCCTAGTGTAAATGTTTTTGAACTAGATAATATGGTTGTATTTCGTATGTTGATGCGATTGGATTAATCATATATGTCATGATTATGCATAAAGGCCAAATAAGTCTTATGCTTAGAGCATGATGAATGATACCAGTACAATCCGATAACAAGTCATTATGTGACTTACAGGAACATTCTAAAGTACTTGCTAGAACTAGAGAAATATTCCTAGTCTACAGAGTATTTGAAAGAAGGCTATGTTTAAAGTTGTTACACATGTGCTAAATTTTCAAATAGATTGAGATGACTCTCAGTCACAATCGGGCGTTTCCTCATTATGAATGAAGAGATAGTTACATGGATAGTGGTTCCATGTAGATTTTAATTACAGTTACACATCAGAGTTAGAGTACCTCGTGGTTTGGGGAACCACATACAAAGATGCTTGATGTATAGTTCATTATGACTATGAGTAATCCCATTACGCAAGTATTGGTATCTAAGTCATATTCAAGCATCTAAGTCATTCTCAATAGTTTTTCTTTATATCTAAGTAAAACTAAAAATTATTGTATTCGCAAAGTTTACACAAATCAAGTTTGTCAAATCTACTTAACAAAGCTGCTTCATTAGCTAAAGAATGAAAGTCAAGCCGGTGCTATAGGGCATTGTTGATACAAGTAGATGTATTTGATTGAAATTTAGTATTTAGATATTGGAATAGTACAAGCAACATATATTGTAAATGAATGATATATTTGATATAAGTCTTTAATTAAATAATTGTTGTATTCTATATTAGCATCTTTAAATCCTTCAATAACTAGGTTATGCTAAATGTCCATAGTCGTTTATAGTTGTGGGAGCATCTATGAGGTAAGACTAATATGAGTGGATTGGTGGATTCTCATGGAGATGAGAATGGCAAAGAGCTGCTACTAACATCATAGGGACTTGATTATGAGAATAAGTATTGGACTTGACCCGCATCAAAACCACTTTATGGATCGTAGTCAAGAGTTATGTTTTGATCAAGTTTGTATCTTTTTAATCTTACACCTGAGATGCATATTTTGGACTTGAAGTGTAGGGAAAGTTGTGCTTAGACATGGTTTAACGTTGTTTCGTAAAAAAACAGTTATAAGGGCCATCGTTGGGTATGACATAAACTACATTGATAGGCGTATGTAGTCATGATGGTATTTGTATTTTTAGACCTGAGATACATATTTGGGACTTGAAGTGTAGGAATTGTTGTGCTTAGACGTGGTTTAACGTTGTTTCGTAAAAGGCAGTCATAAGGGCCATCGTTGGGTATGACATGAACTACAATGGTGGGCGTATGTAGTCAAGATGGGATTTGTCCCTCTTATTCATTGAGAGCATGACATCTAAGGCCTTGAACAGTAAGTGAGATTGATCGCGATCCATATCTCATGTTCGACATGATGTCTGAAACAAAGGAATAATTGATACCATACCTTTAGTAACAATTGCAGCTTAGAGCTCCTGGAATTGACTGTTGATGAGATGGCACCCTTCATATGTTGTTAGGGGCAGTAGCCCGTTGCTAGACGTCAGCTACTGTCTATGTCAGTCTATAATGAATCTTCTGCAAGTGGGAGATTATTGGATCTATATACCCAAGAATCATTATGGAGTGATATTGCTAATAATATATGATCCTATAGGGTCACACCTTTATCGAGTTGGCACATTTTGTATACTTATTCTTAATGTGATTATCAATAAATAATATCAATTCTTATATTTAAATTAGGGAATAATTATTGTTTTATGAAAATAATAATTATAAAAGCGTATAACTAGTTATTATTTCATATGGTATGAATTAATAAGTCATGCACAATATTTTGGACTTGTTGGATTCTTTTGTCTTTTACCTAAAGACAAAGTTTATATTTTATAAACTTGGAGTTTATAAAAAACAAAGGTATGGCCTAAAATATTAAAATATGGAGGTTGCTTTTCTACCGCCATGCTTTGTTTCCCATGCTTCTAAAGGCTAGTCATTACTTTAGAGAATTTTAATGGTTAGGCCTTACTTTTCATGGGCTGTATAAGAGATGCATGAGGCTTGCAATTTTGCAAGAGTGAAACACTCTCTTCTTCCCTTCTTTCTTATCTAAACTGTGAGTTTTATGACTCTTCCTCCTCTCTCTCTCTTTTGAAGTTAGTTTGGTGGTTTAGAAGCTCTCTTGAGTTGTCTCCTTTAGTGCTTATTTCATTTAAGCACTTAAAGGCTTTGGACATTCAAGAATACAAGAAGGTACTAGCATTCCAAGTGCCTTACTCTTGATGATGGATACTTGTAGAAAAATCATACACTTTGAGTTTTGCTATCTTCATCAACACCCCAAAACCAAGTGGGTTCAAAGGCTTCAATGGTTATCTCTAAAACATCCTATGGTTTATTTTATTTCATTCTAACCTCTATAAATGGATCCAGGATGGTGTGTTTTTGTTATGCTCTAAAAATAAACTTGTTATTTTTAAAGTCTTCCGTTGCCGGTTTTTATGAAAAACAAACTTTTATTTCGTATCAAAACCCAACACAACTGTAATACAAATAACTAATGTGGATGATATGATTCTCAAACATCTAGATTATGATTCTAATCTCATAGACACGAATTCCCCCATTTCCTTCTTAAATTCCTATTTTTCCTTTGAAGATAAACAATCACTAGGACCACAAACTAATCAAGTGATTATTCATGTTCGTTTCTCGGTAGAATTACAATGCACTAATCCATAATTATAGATCTCCTTTATATAGTCAACTTCACTAAACTAATATGAACTCCATAATGGAATTAACATCTCTAGTTTCATCCAATTAACACTTGATTATCCCTATTAATGAGTTTGAGCATCCATGGAAGTTTTTGCACAAAAACTCCATTAATGGTCGTACAATCATCTAGAGAGTAATCAAACAACTACAACATCTTAATCATAGGAATCTAGGGTTTCTGGTGAGATTTGTAATTCAAACTTAAATCCACTTAGGGATCTTAGATTTGAGCAAAAAATCATAATAATCAACATAAACTTGTTAGAAATCAAAACACTATCCTCAAATGAGTTTAAAAATCAGATCTAGCTACATATCCAACCATGAAATTCGAATTTAACATAGGGAATGATGGATTCATACCATGGAACCCTAAAATTCCTCACCTCAAATCTCAAATGAACTCAACTAAGGTTGAAATCGAATCTAGGAGGTTTGCTATGTAGAAATCGCTATGTCCTCTCCTTATCTTCCTCTAACTCGATCCAGTTTGCAAAAATAGAGGAGATTAAGCTCTTATTTTCCGAAACTTCGTATTCTACCTTCACTTTTGCATTTTTCACAAGAATAATCTGAACATTTAACAAGTGGGACATAACTTTGAGTATAACCATACTAAGTCACTATCCATCCAACGTGTAACTTAAATGGTACAAGGCCATTCAAGTGGTTTTGATTTGGTTAACCATACTCTCTTCAGTTTTACACTTTTAACCCCTTATTTCATATAACACTTATTTTGCACGTATGAGTTGTTTTTGTGTTGAATTAAACTAAGATTAGGATTTGAGGTTTCTGACGGAATACAACACAACTTCTATATATCATGACGCGAGGCCACCAAGTCCCAATACCCTAGGTCTTGGGACTTGAGCCCTAATATAATGGTGCTAACTTTTAGGCTTTCATCTTATTTCGAACCTCCACATCTGCAACGCCATTGTGAAACCCTACCCTCCTTTTTGAAACTGTTCTTGAGTTTTGTTCCTTGGAAATGTGTATTGAAGAGTGTGATCAAGGTCCTTGATGCAAGATAGTCCTCCCAAGTGTAGATCCAATTTCGTTCTTCTCATTTGGACCCTTTATTAGTATAAGGATCCTTGGTTTTTGTGTTTTTATGCTTAGACCTAGGACTAAGAGGGGATTTTGGTCACTTTTATCCATTTAGACTTGATGTTCTTTGGGTTTGAGTAACCCTAGAACCTTACAACGGTTGGAATGATATTTTGGCCATCTTGGAGTAGAAAATGATGTACCTGTGGGTTCCCTTTGAACCATACACAAGCTCTTGACCATTTTAAGCATATCTCTATTTAGGATTTGAGGTTGTGAGTGATTAAGTCGTGGATCTAGACAAAGTTTGAAAATTTATCTATTATAACCCTTAAAAGATTCAGATATGAGGATTTAGGCGTTACTCTTAAAGAATTTAAAACTTATTGGAAAGTTGGTTAATTTACGGATATTCATGGTGCGACCATTATGGTGTCGCAACTGTTTTGTCGTGTAGAGTTACTGATGGGATTTGGGTGAGATTCATTACACCTATCCATTGACTATTGACTTTGACCACTTGATAGTGGAGTTTAACTAGTTAATTGTTGGTCGTTCACTTTTTGACCAATGTAACTTTTGGTCAAACTTGTTAAGCATAAGTTGTAGGCTAAAGTTTGGGCATGTAGTTGTTTTTTGGGCTTCGAAATGATCATTCATTGTTTAGGATGATCCTCAGCAACAATCAAAGGCTTAGAATTCTTTAGGATGGTCCTTCATTGTTTTTTGGGCTTCCAAATGACATCCTCTTCGACCAATTTTTCCTTCTCATTCCACCCACACAAGTTCTTCTAGTAACTACTTTCGCATCAAAAAACTGCTTATAACACCGCAGGAACATGCCTTGGAGCAATTTTGGAATTTGCTTGTAGATAGAAATGACATCTGCAGGAAACACCATATTCAAATCATTAAGTTTCAGAATCTCAACCATTTTGACATCCTTCATCTGAGGACACTTATAATGAGCACGGGCATGCTTCACAACAATTAACCAAAAGAGAGCACAATAAATCTCTACATCCTTTGTTAATGATGAAATACTAGCATACTATTGATTCTACAAAACATGACCTAAGTCAATTTTGTTGTCAATGTAGAGACTATACATCAATGAGAGAAATAACTTTCTAGCATTATCATATCATGTAGTTCTTTCTGAGAAAAATTTCATGAATATTGTAAAATTTTCATTCCACATAACTAATAAGCACATCATCTTAAACTTGGAAAACTGCACCAGAACAGGAGAATAATCCATTTTATGAAGAACCTTCAATTTGATGAAGAACCTTCAACATGTTGCTCGAAGTAAGATTGTTATGATGATACATGGATTCATCTATGAATAAAACCAGAAGTTTGCAAAAATTTTCCCTAGAAATCGTTGTTTTATGATGTTGAATTTCAAACATAACCACATCCTTTGCCTAGTTGTAACTGGCACTCATTTAAGTGTTTTATAGGTTACAAAAAATATGTGGCGGAAAAACTTAACCCTTAAGTTCACATGCAACCTATTTGGATCTGAGTTTTATCTATTAATAGCAACAAACAATTGAACATGAAGAACCCTAATGAGGCCTTACTATAATCAAAATTACAAAGGTTTTAGGGTTTCCATACCTTTTGATTATCATAGTAAATAATCAAATAATTCCTTCTTAAACAAGCTTCAGCAAGCAAGCACTAGAAATGTCGTGCCTCTAATGGTTTATACCCAAACCCTAGCAATAGAAGACTTCAGAGGATATAGGAGGGAGAGTGAAATTTTCGGCTATTCTTCTTATGAAAGGAGTGGCCAAAAATTGTAGGTCTAAGGCTCCTTTTATAGTTGAACTAGGAAAATCTAGAAACCCTAATTTGAATATAATACTATTATTTGAAATTAGGTAATAAAAACATTCCAAATTATCCTTAAGGATTAATATTGAAACCTATGGAGGCTCCCTTATTTTTCCAACCCTAGGAAAGTTCCAGAATCCTTCTCTTGTTCCACTGTTGAACAATTTCAACTTAGGTCCTTGCACTTTTAATTAATCCAAATATTCCCAAAATTAATTCTAATTAATTATTAATTAAATAATACTATTTATATTTAATAAATTAATTTCAGACTATATCAATAAATTATTTATTGTTGTTAATTAATCTTATAATAAACCAATAAATCAATATCTCTCTTAACGAGTCATTCTGCCAAATACTAGTTTTGAGGGCAACCCAAAAAAGACTTTGCTTTTAATTCAAGTATATACCAATTTACTTATTGGCGTAGAAACCTAATCTAATAGTCTCCCACTTGGATAAGTCTATAACTACAATTTCAAGTATAACTTCTAAATCAAATAGAAAAGCATGCTTTCCAAAGCAACTGCCAGAAACTAATATCATCAGACATCGACCCTAAGATAAGTGATCAAATATTCTTTCGTTCTTCAAGATATCGTATGGAAAGAAGACATGGATTACAATCAATCTCTTGTCTGAATTTTTTTTCCCGATTTCTAGAATTGTGATGACCTTATAAGACTACTAATTGAACACATCAATTTAGTCTTGGCTGGGCCCATCACTACAATGTCAACATCAAATCACTAAGGGGCCTAAAGATATCGCTTATCCTGTTAGGGTAAAAGGAACGAATAAATTTTGACTCATATACTTGTATCTTTTACTCACCAAATCATGCATGTAGCTACATTTTATAACATCACATTACTTATGTGTTTTTGTAACAACAATGCACAACCAACTTGTAAATTACAACTCATATATGTCTATTTCAATAATATAAGATATTATCGTCTCATAATTTATCATGATGTAATACATGAAGTAATTCTCTGAGAGTGGGTTTATCCAATACTCAAAATCTCCATAGTACTCATGAATATTATGGAAAACTATTGCAATATCTAATGTCCATAGACAATCTACAATTTATTCATGACAATCTTGATTCAACACTTACTTCCAAAAGTATGAGCGACCGTAGAATTTAGAATAATCAAATCAGTTAGGAAGAAAAATATGCAAAACGAAACACAAGAACAAACAATTGAAAAGGCGGTAACCATACTCATAAATAATCTCTATTATTTAATCACCAATGTCAATTACATTTATTTTGTTATAAGTTTCAAAATATCAACTAACTACTAAAACTAATATCATCCCTCAAGACTATGCTCCTAGCATGCTGGTTATTCTTAACCCTACTCAAAGCCTTTGTGAAAGGATCTGCATGATTATATTTTGAGGATACTCTCTTCACCAAAAGAT
This sequence comes from Lactuca virosa, assembly GCF_052849685.1. Classification (NCBI taxonomy): domain Eukaryota; kingdom Viridiplantae; phylum Streptophyta; class Magnoliopsida; order Asterales; family Asteraceae; genus Lactuca; species Lactuca virosa. The sequence goes on along the minus strand of NC_136433.1, from coordinate 261,721,667 downwards.
GACCTTCTTTAACATTATGTCTGATGTAATGGTACTTTTTGTCGATATGCTTGGATCTACGATGATCCTTAGGTTCTATGGTCAAAGCAAGTGCTCCTTCATTATCATAGAAAAGTTCCAATGGCTCTTGAATGGTCGGGATTACTCTGAGATCGCCGATGAAGTTCTTCAACCAAGCCGCATCCTTCGATGCCTTACTCGCTGTGATGTACTCTGATTCATAAGTAGAATCAGCCATTGTTTCCTGCTTTGAACTCTTCCAAGTCACTTCTCCACCATTTAACACAAACACCCAACCTGAGTAAGAACAAAAGCTATCTCAATCTGTTTGAAAGCAAGCGTTGTTATATCCAATGACTCTTAACGTATTACTACCACCAAGTACTAGAATCGTATCCTTCCTTCACAGATACTTGAGAATATTCTTTACTGCAACCCAATGAGCTCTTTCAGGGTTTCCATGAAAGCGACTGACCATGCTCAAAGCATAAGACACATCAGGGAGACTACATGTCATAACATACATGATCGAACCAACAGTCGAAGCATATGGGACTCGACTCATGTTAGCTATCTCTTCATCTGTGCTAGGCTTTCGGTCTTACTCAACTTGACAACACTATGAATAGGTAGTTCCCCTTTCATAGATTTTCCCATACTAAAACACTTTAGTATTTTATCCAAGTATGTACTCTGACTAAGAATCATTGTCCCAAGAATATAGGCTACTTCCACTAGATCCTTCATTGAGAAACACTTCCCAAGCCAAGATTTTACTTCTTGTAAAGTCGGAATGTCGTTTCCCATAAGAAGTATGTCATCAACATACAATAATAGGAAAGTTACTATACTCCCACTAGCTTTTCCATACAGACAGAGACTCATCCTCGTTCCTAAAGAAGCCAAATTATTTGACTTTCTCATGGAAACAAAGATTCCAACTGCGAGACGCTTGTTTCAATCCATAAATGGATTTCTCAAGCTTACACACTCTATCAGGAAACTTTGCATGTACAAAACCCTCTGGCTAGATCATGTAAACATCCTCAGCCAACTCCCATTAAGGAAAGTACTTTTGACATCTATCTTCCATATTTCATAATCATGAAAAGCAGCTATTGCAAGCATTATCCTAATAGACTTTATCTTGGACACTAGTAAAAAGGTCTCATCATAGTCAACCCTGAAGGTTTGAGTAAAGCCCTTTGCAACCTATCATACTTTGAATGTGTGTACTTTCCCATCTATGTTGGTCTTCTTCTAGAAGATCCATTTCAACCCAATTGTCTTTCGACCTGGTACGTGATCAACAAAATTCCATACTTGGTTGTCATACATGGATTGAATCTCGCTATCCATCGCATCCTTCCACTTGGAAGCCTTAGGGTTCACCATCGCTTCCTTGTAGTTAGCCGACACATCCAATTTTACCAGTGTACCATTACTGACAAAAGTGTAACCATCTCACGTTATATGGAAACCATAGAACTAAGGTGGCATGCTAACGCAACTGGATCGACAAAAAAGTAATGAATTGTCCATGGTCGCAACAGGAGTCTCATCCTTTGTTTAAGAGCTAGTGTCTTTTAAGGTTCATTCATTATTTTCTTCTAGAATTTCCTCCAGATCAATAACACTCCCTGTGACAACCCGGAACTTCTGTCTCGCACAATTAGCCAATTCAATCAAAGTTAAACATGTTTCGTTAACTTCTAGCACTGTTTGAGGGTTCGTTTAAGTGATTCTAAGCTTGAGTATGACCAAGGTTGAGTTTAGGAATGAGTCAGCAAATCGTATACTGTCAAAACAGGGCCATACACACCCTTAGAGGGAGTGTACGGCCGTACACATGGGTGTGCGGCCGCACACACACCTCCTGGCAGCACACTCCCTTCTAGACAGCACACCCACCCTATATAAACGGTAGACCCCTTTCCTTTCATTCCTTTAACACCCTGGCAGCACACAACATCTTTTCTCTCAAGACTCTTCAACCGCAAACCCTCCCAAGGCTTCAAAAACGTGAGTAATCCATCCCTTAGCTTGTTGTACTTGAAGAACCACTTCATCTAAGCATTGACTCATCAAGTTTCGTCATGTTCTTCATCCCTTGAAGGAGTGCGGCCGCACACCTTCATAAGGTTGGCCTCACACTCTTAAAACACCCTCCAAAGTGAGTTTGACTTCCATATTCGAGTTGGACGTGAACCTAGCCTTGCTACACCCTAGATTTGGCATTTTGGACATGTTTATGTGGAGTTTACGACCGCACACACCTGTGTACGGCCGCACACACACTCGTTCGGCAGCACACTCCAAGTGTGCGACCACACACCCAAGTATGCGACCACACACTCATCTTAGGGCCACAAACACACTTCTAGGACCCCTATCTTGCACTACAATTGAGTATAGACCTAGGACACTTAATGGATTGCATGTATGGACCTTGAAACACCCCAAGAACACCTTTCATCATGAGTGTACGGCCGCACACCCCTTGGGCCGTACACCCATGGCCGCACACACCTTAAAGGTGGCCATACACTCCCCTCATGCAATCCTTCAAGGTTCTAACACTTAGTTCAAGTAGTCCCAAGTTCCTAGAGTGGTTCTCCATCACATTTAGTGGTGAAACACCTTCATTTGACTCCTTTATGTATCATTTCATGTTAATTAGGATCAAATCGTGTTCAAGACTTCACTTGAACACCCAACTTTTCGTGTCGATCCTTCATTCAAATCACCCGAGGTGAGTTCATACCCCTACGTTTTTCTGAGTTTTTCATGTTTTTAGGGGGGGAATACAAGCAAAAGTACAAGGAAACTTGTACTCAAAATATATTATTTTGTCTAAGATAATTATACTTCCAGCATGCTTTTAACACGTAAAACAGTTTTACCAAACGATTAAGAAATCAACTCGTAGGAACAGTTTCAAAACTAGAATAATGAACTTGTGAATCTTGTAGTAAAATGTATTATTTTATTAAGGATTCATGCAAATCATAAACAGGATTTTCAGTATTATTACTTGTAAATTTGTTAGGCTAAGTTTGAGACACGTCCTTCGTAACACTCCCACAGAATCAGAGTGTATGACTAGAACTTGTGACCAGAGTCTCTTGTAGGGAGAACGTGACTGTTGTGTATAGATCTATACGGGACTGACAATCCCGCACCTCACTGCTAGCTACAGTTGGATCGGCAGGTCTGCGGGTGACAAAGTCATTAAGGATATTGGCCGTTGCGGGCCATATCCAGTCAGTTATGGTCATGAAACTCACAACCTAGATGACAGGAATTTACTTTTGTAATAATGAATCAAACGAACTAACCTCAAAGTAATTACCAATGGATTACTGGAGGGTATTAATAATAATATCTTCAGGACTTAGTTCATCACGGTTTTCTTTTATTTAGTTTTTAAGACTAGTATACCTCTCTGGGTGTAACCAGGGTTTTAAAAGAAAACTGCTTTTATATACACGAGTATGGTAGATACTTGCAAACCTCAGTTTTAAAACGGATAAACAACCAACCACCCTTTTTGGGAAAATATAGGATTTTCCCAGGATAAACCGGCTATTCAAAACGAATTGTTTTACAACCAACGAATATTCATATTCATTCCACGACTCATTGGATTGTACATATCCTGTACGAACTTGGAAGTCATGGAAGGAATGAGTTTTCAAATACGTTTTTCATAAGAAAATATAGGATTTTCTTGAGGAACACTCTTCAAAAGGATTCAAAGAACTCTTTTCCATTAAAACCAAATGCTTATGAACTCACCAGCTTTATGCTGATATTCTTCAAAACTGCTTGTATTCTCAGGGAATTAGTAGGCAGGTACTCCCAGGAGTTTTGCAGAAGTCGGAGCGTTAGAGTCGCGTCTTTCTACTTTGCTTTTGATATGAACAAAACTATGTATTAAACAATGTAAACCTGTTTCATATATGTATTCGATGTCTGGTTGTGTTTACTATGCTTGCTATGATACAATTGTTGTGATAGTACGCATGACATCCTCCGCCCCGGAACGTTTCCACCATCGGTTTCGGGGTGTGACACTCCCACTATCCTCTTTGAATATGAGCACTCTCTCGCGAAAGACTCCCATTCGAGCTACAAATGACACATTCTCACTAGGTCTGTAGAAAGAGTATCCAAAAGACTTATGTGGGTATCCAATGAAAATACATCTATCACTTCTAGGTTCAAGCTTTTCATGAGTCTCTCTTCTACCAAAAGCTTCGCAAACCTAAACCTTTATATGTGCTAACGAGGGAACTTTCCATGACCACATATTGTGACGTGTTTTGGCAAGCTTCTTAGTAGGGACAAGATTAAGAATATGGGTGGCTATCTCTAAGGCATACCTCTAGAAAGAAATAGGAAGGGAAGCTCGACTCATCATGGAACGAACCATGTCTAACAAGGTTCGATTTCTCCTCTTAGCCATACCATTAACTTGTGGTGTACTAGGAGGAGTCATCTGTGAAACTATTCCATATTCCTTGAGATAGTCGTGGAACTCGTTACTAAGATATTGAACACCTCTATCAAATTGGAGCATCTTTATCTTCATACCCAATTGGTTCTCAACCTCGTGTATAAACTCTTCGAACTTTTCAAAAGTTTCTAATTTATGTTGATTAAGTAGATATACCTATATCTCCTATAATCATCTATAAATGTCACGTGGTATCGATTCTCCTCTCTAGTAATAGAGTTAAAGATCCCACACACATCTACATGTACGAGATCCAACCAACCCTCACCTCTTTTATAAGACCAGGTGAAAGCTCACTTTGTCATCTTATCCAAAAGACAGGACTCACATTCATCATCTGATCTTAAGTCAAATGACTCCAACACTCCATCCTTTTGGAGTTGGGTGATGCGTTTCTTGTTAATGTATCCAAGTCGACAATTCCTGAAGCCTGATTTGTCTACACCATCATACGAATCAATATGGAATACACTATTGCCTAAGTTACCAACACAAATCACAGTTTCATACAAATCATTACAAGGTAATGCTTCAAACATAAAAACACCATTCTTATAAGCTAAAATGGAACCATTCATATCATTAAACGAATATCAAAAACCTTGTTTAAATGATGCATGAAAAGAAATAATGGTTCGCATTATTTCTGACAAATAGTAACAATCAATAAAATATATCCTAACATCACCACTGAGCACAAGACCATAAGTTACAATCTTGGTAACACGAGAAGATCGCCTATTTTCCATGATCATATTTATTCTTCCATGCTCCAGCTCCTGACTTTCTCTTAGCCTTTTCAAATCAGCACAAATATGAAATCCACATCCTGTATCAAGGTCCGAAGAACGAGTAAGTTGTGAGTTATTGACTTGATTACTGTATATACCTACCGACGATGGCCAATAGTCCTCATAGAATTGTTGCAACTCAGGTACCATGGTTACAACCAAGATGCAAGCGACCTTTGTTGTGTCGTCATAGTGTTTCTTGTAAGTGGCAATCTCTTCTGGAGTAGCAGTTAACTCATCGACTTCGACAAGAGGTTTTTCGAGGACATATTGTTTGCCCTCATATAGAAAAGTGATCTTCAGATTTCACATCGAATCCATTTAGTTTGGAGAGGATCGATAGTAGAGTGAAGTTGTTGTTGGTGGATGATTGAGCAGCAGTAGCATCTCCTGGAGTACACATCTATACGAAAGAAATAGTTTTAGTTAGTTGATATAAATCCTTAATATTTTTAACCCATAATAAATATTTAAGGCTAGAATCCAATATAACAATTCAAAACTAAGAAGAGGGATGCCTTAATCTTATTGCGAATTTATGAAGGTAAATAAAACAATTCACCAATTTCAATCTATGAAACCCCTAAATCTTTTGAAATTCATTGAATCTTATAAATGGCATGTTTAATCTAAGATTATGCTCTTAATTTGTGTCTTGGATGTCGAGGATCGAAAACACGATGCGCTAAACCATGCAAACACGCTTGGCAACCTCGATGTCATTTACCATCTCTAATTAACAATGATAGTTTTCGAGATGCCTATCATTTCTCCTTAAAGTCCTTATTAGTGTGTCGGTTAACCACACACACTCCATTAACAATATATTAAAGTATGATGTGCGTTTTCATGGATTAGCATACTTTTCACATTTTTCTTAAAGTAAGTAGAGTGAGATTTTTAAAGAAGGTTCTAGTACTTTAATATCATTATACTTTTAATGAGATTATGTCTTATCAAATCTGTTTGGCTAACGACCCTCCTCCTTACAAGGGAGCGGTGCGTGAGAGTGGTCACCTAATGGTGGTTATTTTATAGGCCGCTTCCTTATACCGCCTTATAGTATGGCTTCGTTAATGAGGCATACTAGCAATTTGATTGACTTGTCTTATACATATAATATATTAAACTTTTAATAGTATATATAAGGTGTATTTTGAAGCTTTTCAAAATACAAGGTTTAAACATTAATTATTTAAATTAAAATCTATTAATTAATTAATATTAAACCAATTTTGATTTATCTTTATCTTTTAATTAAATAATTAATTAAATTAAGTGAATCTTTTGGGGATTAAATAATTATTTAAATTAAAATAATTCAACTTTAATCCTAATCCAATCCCTCCTAATTTTCGAAAATAGGGTTGGGTTTATCAAGTTTTATTCAAATTTTAAGGCTTTTAAAATAATAATAAAGAAAACTATATAAACCCTATCTAACCATAGCAAATTTCAAAATTTAAGGATTGGAGGCTAGGGTTTCAAGAACCCTAACCATTTTCGAAACTTCCTCCCTTATGGTTTAATTTCTATAAAGCCTAATTTAGATCAATTCAACATTGTGCAATATCAATTGAAAACTATGGCTCTGATACCGCTGAAGGGTTTTATAGGTTACAAAAACTATGTGGCAGAAAAACTTAACCATTAAGTTCACATGCAAACCTATTTGGATTTATGTTTTCTCTATTGAAACAAATAAATAATTGAACATCAAGAACCATAATGAGGCCTTTCTACAATCAAAATTACAAAGGTTTTAGGGTTTACATACCTTTTATAGCTGAAGTAGGAATCCCTGGAAACCATAATTTGAATATAATACTATTATTTCAAATTAGGTAATTATCCACATTCCTAATTATCCATAAGGATTAATCTAGAACCCTAAGGAGGCTCCTTAATTTCCCTAATCCTAGGAAGGTTCCATAATCCTTCTCTTATTCAACTATTGCACAATTACATCTTAGGTCCTTGCGCTTTTAATTAATCCAATTAACCCAAAAATTAATTATAATTAATTTCAAATTAATTATTAATTAAATAATATTATTTGTAATTAATATATTAATCTCATAATATATCAATAAATTATTTATTGCTATTTATTAATTTTATAATAAACCAATAAATCAACATCTCTCTCAAAAAGTCATTCTGTCAATTACTAGTTTTGAGGGCAACCCAAAAAGGAATTTGTTTTTAATTCAAGTGTATACCAATTTAATTATTGGCTCAGACACCTAATCGAATAGTCATGTAGGAAAGAATCCGTACAGAAAAAGGGATCACTTGAAAATGGGTAAGATCTTTCTTCAAGATTGATGCATTACGACACTCGATCAATGGTTGAACTAATTGGATACTTTGAAGAATCCAAATCAGCAACTATGTTCTTTTTGTTGATTGTTAGAGTAATAGATGATTATGAGTGATCCATAAAAGAAACATTCTTAGTAGTAACAACCATGGATGATATCTTGAGAAAGAACAGATATGAATATTTAAAGAAATTTGGGTAATTGCTTGAATGTTATTTGAGAGCATAAAGAGGTAAATGGGTAAGAGTAAAGGTATTTATATAGATAAACGAATGAAAATGATCATAATTTGAATTTCAAAAGTCCCGAACTAAGTGGAGAGAGAAACTGCCAATTGTAGCATTAAATTAACGTGTAATCACTCACCACATTTCCTTTCCTGTTGCCCATGCTCATCATTACAGAAAAAAAAAAATAGGACCAACAAGAATAAGCCAACTAAGCATCTTTGTAACTGAAAGCACATCAACTGTCTTCCATTACGTTCGTAATAACAACTTTTGGAATCACGATCAAAATACACCATCCGAGTAATAGTCACCATCAAGACAAGAATCAACATCGGAATATGAATCACTTTCATAACTAGAACGAAGTAAGGATTTTGTTTTTTCAACACAACCATGTTAACAATGATTGGAATCATAAAAAAACAGAGTTTCTAAGACCTAATTTCAAGTTGGGATTAACTTGAAATGTTAAGGTTTTTAAGTGATATGTATGTCAAGTGTTCTAGAAAATGAAAAGAAGTAGGTAAAGTGTATGGTATTTCACTAAAATCACGTTAACAATGATTTCAGATCATAAACACACAATTTGAAAACCATAATTTCAAGTTGGTATATACTTGAAATATTAAGGATTTCAGTGAAATTGTGTGATAAAGAAAATTAGATAGAAGATGGTAAAGATGTTAGTATTTCACAAAAATCATGATTACAATGATTTTTTTTATCATATATAAAGATGTTGAAAACCATAATTTCAAGTTAGTTTAAACTCGAAATATTAAGGGTTTTAGTGATGAAAATTATCAAGGCAATGAGAAACAATAAAAGTTTCATGTCATTTTCTTAGTTTCAGTCTACACCAACATGTGTTCAGTGTCAATTCCTTATGTCGATCATCAGAATAATATTTTTGGTTTTTTAAATGTTTTTATGAAAAGAAAATATTTTTGGATTTTTCAAAGCTTTAAACAAACAAAATCTTTTTGGATTTTTGAATGTTTTTAAGAAAGAAAAATAGTTTTTGATATTTTAAAATTTTGAACAAAAACTTTAGATTCTGATCTAATATGACGGCTCAGAGTCAATCACAAATGAACAGTAAACTAAAGAATGAAAGAAAAGCAAACAAGCTGACTACAATGTGTTCCGATGGATTGGGACTCATAAAAAACTAATAGTAACCACAAATTGTGAAACTGACGCGTAAGTTAAAGTAGAAAAAAATTACCTTCTCTGATGCGTTATGATGCCTCAAAACCCTTTGCGATTGAACAATAATCACTGTTAGTTTATTTTGGAACTAATTCAACTTCCATCATTCGACCCCCTTGATGTATGTGATGAGTTTTCTACGTTACAAAAATAATCAACCATGATTTACAAAAATTTCACATAAACAGTTATAGACACATGCAACCTAGAAAATTTATGGCTTTTCTCATAATTGCAACATACTTTTATAAACCCTAAATAACCTATGTAAATCGAAAATCACATAGAAAGAAACACATACATTTTTATATAATCGAACATAGCAACCTACTTTCAAGAACCCTTATTTGAAATGCTAGCCCCAATAATGTGGAACCCTCTAATGCGTCACACCCAAACCCTAGGAAACCCTAGGATCAAAATAGGAGAGAGTGGAGAAGGAGAAAATAATTTCTCTAACGTAAGGAGGATGGGACCATTTTGGCTTAGGAGTAGGACCGTTTATGTAGTTGCCAGATAACCCTAAAATCCTAGATTTGAATAATAAAATAATACTATTTTATTCCTGTTCAGATCATATTTCCTTCTTTGATTCATGAGGCTTGTGGAACCCTTCCAAGGCCACTCAAAACCTTCCATAGGCTGGAGAGTTCTAGAATTGTTTTCCTTGTTCAACTACTGACCAATTATAATTCAACTCTTGCACCTCTTATTAATTCTAATTAACTCAAAATTAATTCTATTTAATTCTAATTAAATCTTAATTATTATTTAAATTTAATAAATATATTAAAATAAATCTTTCATCTCTCTAATTATCAGTTCAAGCTATTTCTTGTTTAAGACGACAACCCAAAAAGAACATTACTTTTATTCATTATACCAATTCAGTTAAGATATTAGACACTTAATCCAACAGTCTCCCACTTAGATAGGTTGTCAACTAGAATTAAGAGTATAAATCCTCTGATTAACATGTGTTGGACCTAAGTTAAGTGATCGGCTATTCCTTTGTTCTACAAGATATTTTATAGATATGTGACATGGATACAAATCAATCTCATAGTCTAAGATTCCGTTTCTGAATTCTGATTTATGACGGCTGAATTCTGACTAGTAATTGAATACATCAATTTAGTCTAGTCTAGGCCAAGCACTTCAGATGTCGGCAAAAAATCATCGAGGTTCCAAAGATATCACTTTTTCTGTTAAGGAAAAAGGAACGAATAAACTTTGACTATATAAGTATACCTTTTACTCATCATGCCATACATGTAAATACACTTTATAACATCTAGTTACGGATGTGTTGATTGAAACCAATGCATAAGAGACTTACAAGCTACAACTTATATATCTTGGGTGAAGAATATAAGATATTATCGTCTTAGAATTACTCGTTCTGAATCCATGAAGTAAGCTCTAAGCGTGGTTTAAACCAATACTCAAAAACCATATTTTCCAAGTACTCAGGAATATTGCAGCAATCCCTATGCAATGTCCAATCCCTATGGACAATATACAAACAATTCATAACAGTCTTAAATCAATACCTCCTCCTAGAAGCATGACCGATTGTGGCATTTTGAATAAATTAATATTGAGGAAGTAACTCGCGAAATGAAACATAATAATAAATTGATTGTTCTATGGAATCATACTCTTTGGGTATAAATAATTCCCTGTTATTTAATGACCATAACAGTTACAAGTTTATCTATTGTATAAACGTTTTAGGGTAATCAACTTAAGAACTAAACTTATCAACATTTCTCATGAAATTGACTTAGCATGCACATACTGTTTTCCTATATTCATCACTATTGTGAACGGATCATCGAAAACATATCCTCTTCACAACCAGATCTCCATCCTCAACCCTTTTCTTGGATGTAGTGGATTTTCCTCCTCTATGCGTTGAACTTTTGTGGTCTTAATGATCATTAGTCAATGTCACTACACTTTCATATAACATTTTTAATGCTAATTTTTTACTCAAAAGAACTCTAAGATTAATTATGAATCTTTTCTAGTCTAGGTACACTCCTTGGATGCTTCACTTGTACTAAAGTACTCATATTGGTGACTCTACCACCATCTCCTACATGAAACTTTATGTTCCTCACTAGAATTTAAAACAAATGTCCATTCAGACGAAGAATCAGGGTCATATCTAAAATTCATGTCACTATAACTCTTCTCAATCATGTTCTCTATTGTCTACAAGCAACCATTCCTTGGTATCTTTTAATACCTCAGAATGTTCTTGACAATTGTCTAGCAATTCAGTTGAGCCAATTTTTTATACAATCTCACAATTCTTAAATCATATGAGACATCAAAAAAAACACAAGTCATAGCATACATGATCGATCCTATATCTGAAGCATATGGGACTCGACTCATCCAATGATTTTCATCAATAGTACAAAGAACTTTTTGAGATTCACTCAACTCCTTGATATGAAAAATTCCTTTGAAACCTTTTAACACATTGTGCTTTGACTGAATCCTATTAAACATTTTTTTGATATTTTCAAATCTTAAGATCAAGTATCAATGTCGGTTTCCCTTGTCTATCATAGCGAACTAATTCCCAAGCTTTTGAACCTTGCTACTTAGAGACAATATTTCTTATGAGTATTAATATCATTAACATGACATACGATGAAGACAATGACACTCTCACTCGCTTTGACATGTATTCAAGACTCATCTGGACTTCTACAAAGACGACACTCTTTGACTTTCTCATGGAAGAATATATTCCTTGATATGCGATGCTTGCTTAAATCTACGAACAGATTTCTCAAGCTTACACACCTTATTTGGATACTTTGTATGTTTAAATCCTTTCAGGATGTATCACACACCCCTAGAAAGTTTCTTGTTAAGGAAAGTCATTTAATCATCCATTTTACCATATCTTATATCAAAAAATGAAACATTAGTAACAAATAACTAAATAGATCTTTTCTCGGCTGCTAATGAGAATGTTTCCTCATAATCAACTTCTTGAGTTTGAGTAATACCCATTTCTACCATACTAGTTATGAATGTGTGTATATTCATATCCATGTTAATTTTCACAATAAAGATCTAATTACAACCCACTGTCATACGACTAGGTTTGGATCAACTAATCTCATACTTGGTTATCCTTCATGGATGAAATTTCGCTATCCTTGACTTCTTTTCATTGGCATCCTCATAACCCAACACTGATTCCTATTAGTTATTAGGCCAATCCAAATTGATGAATGGTTTATCACTAATCAACGTATTTCCTTCCACAGTTAGATGAAACTCATAAAACTTGGGAGATGCTCTAACTATACTATATATTTTGAAGATGTAAGGTTATGTCATTTGACTCAACTGGTAAGGTTATGTCATTTGACTCAACTGGTATATCAACCTCAGGTTGAGAGTTAGGGTGAACTATAGGTTCATTGTACTTCAAGCTGAATATGACTTCCACTGACTTTTTAAATGTATATGTTATTTCACTCAAATAACGTTCCTTTTGAGCCATAAGTGTGACAACTGGGAAATTTTGATTAAGCAAGGTTTAACATGTAGCTATGTATAAGTACAACCATAATGTAACCTTGATGCAATAAAACATTTGAAAGTTAAAAAGGGGCATTATTTGTATAAGCATATATATATATATATATATATATATATATATATATATATATATATATATATATATATATATATGTATGCATACCTTGAGAATCATATTGGTAGTAAACACTTAAAGGTTTAGCAAGCAAATCAAATTGGTACAAATCATGGATTTAAGAACACTACTTTATAGTATAAGCCTAGACCCCACCAAGAATGAGATTTCGGTCCTTCTAAGACCGAAATCACCCTCCCATATAAAGTATCAAATCGTAAACACAACTCTAGAACAGCCTAGGACCGAAAACTCCAAGATCGAAGCCCACTAAGGCTGAAAATTCAATGTGTGAGGGAGTTAGGACCGAAATCACCCATGGAACAAGGTGATTTCGGTCATATATGGCCGAAAACTCCAAGGTAGTTCATCCTAGAGTGATTTCAGTGGGATACAAAGGATAAGGTTTGACTTTAAGATGTGATATATCACCCCATTTCCCATGCAAAGTCGACAGTATCCCAAGCAAGACATCCAACAAATAAATGTATTACCCAGCAGATAACTAGGTAAAATTCATATCAATTAGCCTCCTTATAATGGACGAGATCACTTACCACAAACACCATCATTCCCATTTCATCTACTCTAAGCCTCATTTTCTCTCAATTAACCAAGTGCAAGCTTCCAAGTTCTAAAAATCTTCAAGCATTGTTCTTAGATTTTGGTAAGTGATTTCGAGATTATCTGGCATTCTATACATTTTTTATGTTAAGTTCATCATATTTATACACAATATTATGTGTTAAACCCTTAGGATAATATCACCTCCAAGGAAGTTCAACTCCATTCAAGAGTTTAGGCTTGAAATCTTCACTTCATCACTTCAAAACAACCCACAAATCCACTCAAGGTGAGTTCATACACCCACATTTTCAAGCTTTTTCATGTTTTTAGGGGGGAATACAAGTCAAAAATTGATTTACTACATAAATACTTACTGTTATTCTTGATGTTGAAGTATAGACCATTATTTTCTCAAGTTAGGATTATCACTACTTTTATACAATATTTGTGATAAATTAGTTTTGATATGCACAGTTAATCAAAAACATAACTCATTATATGTTACAAATATCATCAGGAAAATATGATTAGTAAAACTAAAAGGTTTTGGAAACATTTATTAAAAGATAGCTTTTCTAGCAAAAATGGTTGCAATATAGTTACTTACTATTTTGGTGGATTACAACCCAAAGACATCATATTTTGATTTCATATTTTGATTGTACACAAGATTACGATTTTATATTTATATAAAAGATTATATAAATGGAATCAACAAAAATATAAGATAAACTATAAGTGATATAGTTTGGGAGTCATAAAACTACACTTTAATTTCAGAAGAACTATATAATTATTCAAAAGTATAATTATTTCATTTTACAAGAAAAAGGAGTCATAGTTCATGTAAATCGTTTGATGCTCTTGTGAGACATTCGCTTCACTGTACCTATTTAGTGTACACCTTAATTCCTGCATTATAACCAGAGTCTCCTTGAGGGAGAGCGAGATAGTTGTGTATAGATCTATACGGGATTGACAACGCCGCACCTCAGTTGTTAGCTACAGTTAGACGGACAAGTCTAGGGTGACAAATGTCTACCAGCTCCGACGCCTGAAGAACGTCGTTCAGGCATATCAATCATATTAGCATGGTTATAATAACTCACATAGGGATTAACAAAACGACTTGGTTTGCGGAGTAACTTACACTTCATTAGTTTTATGAAAAGAAATGAACTACATACTATTTTCAGTACAACGTTCCTTACATTTTGGTCTTAGGGTTTTAGACTACAGTTCATATTTAAGAAAATATTGGATTTTCTGGAAACATACATTATTATAGAAAGGGAATACATACATTTACAGTTCGTATTTAAGAAAATATTGGATTTTCTAGAAACATACATTATCATTTTACAAGGAAAAGATACAAAGGAAATACATACATTTACAGTTCATATTAAAGAAAATATCAGATTTTCTAGAAGTATACAAAATCATTTTACACGAAAATGTTACAAATCCTCCTCATACAAAATGCTTATGAACTCACCAACTTAATTGTTGATACTTTTCAAAATCACTTGTATTCTCAGGAAATCAGTAAACAGGTATCCAAACTATTCTGAGGGCCGGCGTCGACATTTCATGTTTTCTACTTTTCAGTTATTTATAATAAACTTTTGAACAAACAGAGTTTTTTAAACAATATAATACTTGAAATCTCAATGTATGAATGTTTGTGTTGCTATGTTTCATTTATATTCAATCGTTATGATACTGCACATGAAGTTACTCCATCCGCCCCTAGACGTTTCTGCCGTTCTGGTTTGGGGGTGTGACATAAGCACCAAATTCTCATGGGTATTTAAAACAAATTTCAAAATTAATTAGTGAATACTCAAGACATAAGAATTCTTAGATCTCAATTCAAGTTGGTCATTGGTTTCTCGTCTAACGAAATACCTCACAACACTATACCTAAATGTTGTGGAACTTTCCAACTCTAAATTTCAAGAGGTGTATTCAAAACCTACTGAGTTGGTTACAAGCTTCAAAAATGATATATTATTTCAAGTGTATATTCCCCAAAAACATAAATGGTAGTGAAACACAATTCATCATAGATCGAACCATTGCATTATGATGTCCTTGGAAAAGGAAATTATGGAAAGCATTCCACGATACCTATGATGATCATTGAACTTGATACTAAGACAATTTCCTTTCCTTTCAGATTGGAAATCCTTTATCCTCATGCCCTATTGATCCCTTACTTTGTTCGAATACTCTTTCAAACTTTTCAAAGCGTCAGAGTTATGCTTAATCATATAAAATTAGCCATATCTACTTAAACTATCAATAAATATGACACTGTAGTGTTTGGCATCCCTTGTGGTTGATATTAAAGGGTACATACACATTTGTGTGTAAAACATTCATCAATACTGCACCTCATTCGCATAGCAATATGAATGGTGATTTAATTAGTGTGCCAACGAACAAGATTTGCATATATCATCCAACCTAAAGTTGAATGATTCCAGGTATGGTCCAATTCAAGCTTGGTGATACAGTTCATACTTTTATGGGAAAGGTGATTATGCCATTAGCATGATCATATCTAAAGTATTACAGGAATCAATACTAAAGCTAACCATACGATTATTGAAACACAAACTACAATTTCGTGAATGCCAGTTGCAAGAAGATGTTTTCAACATAAACAACCATTTATAAACTTGAATGGACACCTTTCCATTATCAAATGAAAATTGATATTCATGTTTATAAAACACATAAAATGAAATTTTGGTTTATATAGATCTCCAATGAGTAATAGAAAACAACTAGATTTATCCTAACTCCACTACTAAGCATAAGCACGAAATCCTTAATCATTGAGACATGCGACATTCATCCATTCCAATGTTTAGGATTAGCTCTTGATGCTTAATTAGCCTCCTTCTTACCTATAGATCCTATAATGCCATCTAAATATGATGACCACATCATGCATCAAGGAACCATGAATTGGATGTATTTAGAGTTTGATAATTCAAGTATATGATGTAGATTCAAGCATTTGACTTTACCAACTCCAAGTACTTTGGGCAACTTCATTTCTTATGATCCTTGTCTTTGCATTAAAAGCAACTTATCTCTTTTGAATCATGATTACGTGGAATAGAGGACACACCAATTCCATTCCTTCATAATCGAAAGTTTCAGCCAAAACTGTTCCTTTCCATTTAGGATTCGAACGTTCCCTCTTCTTTCCACTAAAATTCAGATTTGCGATAACTGGAACTGGATAAGAAGTCATATTTCTTTCCACTTTCCTCAGTTCGGAGAAGTTTTAAGAATCCCATAAATGAATTTCTCTATACTATTCATATGATAAACCATGTTGAAATTGCCAAAAAAACTAATGAATGATCTATTGCAAGACTCTTGTCAGGGGTAACATTAAGATTCTTGAGTTTGTCTATATAGATCTCATTGATTACATACAAAACTCTTTTCTTCACTTCGAATGAAATTAGGAACTTTTAATAAATTTCAAATCATCCTTCCATTTGCTTTTTGTGAAAAATTTCACTCAAATGCAAATTCATTTCAAATGTTCACATGTTCACAAAAATCATTTTGGAACATCGAGGACATAGACATATGGTGAAAGAGATACTTTTGAAAAATCTACATGATTATTTGAATAACAACTTCTTCAAATTTGACGCATTATTGATTTGAGGGAGAAGCTTGTTAGGGCCAGGATACTCATAGCATTTAGGATCCTCAAACCTCCAAAGATATTCAGGATCCCGACTATTAACGTTATTATTATTTACTAACATTTATAATGGTTATATTTCGTTCTTAACAAACACGTGTGCAGAAATAGTCAAGAGAAGACTTATTCTCAATAGAGTTTCGTCTCAACTATGCTAAAGACCCAGAATACCTAGTCAATCAACATTCACAAAGCTGGTCATAGAGGATCCCGGGAATATCGGACATCATGTTAACTAGTTTAGACTATAAATTGAAACATGTATCTCGCACACGACACACTGTACTGACTCTTAGCTTACTCTACAAACTTTTTCACTTGTTCTTACTGAAATACTCTTTGTAATCGTCATTTTATATTAATAAAATTATCAAGGCAGGTGATCATTATCACCTCCCAAGGTTTTGTGTCGAAGATCCTAGCAAGGATCAAGGGCTTTCCTTGTAAACAATCGTGTCATTCTCTTTACCTTTTTCTATTGCACAATTCTAACATCACAGCCTCTCATTCAATTTGGTTTATTTATACTTGTGTAATTTTTGACCAAAACAATTTGGCACCCACCGTGGGGCCGTGGTGTTCAAAATCCTTGAAAGATCATGTCTACGCAACCGGTCCTTTCTTCATCCTCCGCTCCTTCCATTCCAACCAAAAACCTACCACCTCCTCCAAGTGGACCCCTAGTCAGAGGAAAGCGCCTGATACTTCAAAGAGAAACACCCCTCCGGGCACTAACCAAGGAAGTTTGGGATATTCAGGACTCCAGGATCTGACTACTCCGGTCAGTACTGTTGAACTATTCGCTATGATGAGGAAAATGATACAACAGATGACTCCGCAAGACGACAATAGAACACTGCTTAGAGAAGTGGAGAGGATGAATGCGGAACTTCAAAGATCCCAGGAAAGGATGCACACAGTTGTACAACCAAGGATCCTAAACTTCGACAATGTAGGATCCTCAGAAAATCAACAGGGGAACACAACTCCTGCTACTACTGCATTGCCATGGGGAACGACTACAAAAAATCAAGCATTTATAATCAATGATCTCGATGAGCCTTTCAATACTCCTAGAAACCGTGATTCTAGTAACTTCTTAAACAACAATACTATCAATACTAACTCTATGAATGTTGATGC
This sequence comes from Lactuca virosa, assembly GCF_052849685.1. Taxonomy (NCBI): domain Eukaryota; kingdom Viridiplantae; phylum Streptophyta; class Magnoliopsida; order Asterales; family Asteraceae; genus Lactuca; species Lactuca virosa. Next base: position 261,703,454 of record NC_136433.1, on the reverse strand, counting down.
AAGAATAAGTCCAAACATGGCTAGGGATCTTCAGCAGTTGAGACAAATGATCTCAAGCGTACCTGGGGTACTTCAACCCATACCAGAGGCATATCCAACAAGTCACATGATCTCGAGATTTGCTCCTATGATAGCTGATACCGAAGTTCCTAAGCGCTTCCAGACTCCTAGCATGAAGACTTACGATGGAACTACGGATCCTGAAGAGCACGTAGCACAATACCGAGAAAGGATTGAGATCATTCCCATCCTAGTGCACTTGAAGGAAGCTTGCATATGCAAAGGCTTTGGTTCAACCCTCACGGAATCATCTCTTAAATGGCTGCTAAACGCTCCTCCTTATTCTATCACTTCATTTGTACACTTAGTCAATATTTTCAATAACCAGTTTTTTTTGTAGAAGAACCTTCAAGAAGATCACTAGTGATCTATACCGGGTGGTTCAGGATCCTAAGGAACAACTTAGGTATTTTTTTAACAGGTTTGGTAGGGAAGCTCTGAGCATCCCCAACATTGATATGGTGATTGTTTTCGAGGACTTCAAGATGGGTCTAAGGAAGGATTCACCTTCTATGAAGATCTTGTGATGACTCCATGCAAGAGATTGGATGAATTTAGGTGCCGAGCATTGAGGTTCATAAGGCTTGAAGAGGATAAAGAAGTCCAGAATAAGAGCAACCCTTCAAGTCAATATGAGAATCCCAATAGGAAGGCCGAATCCTTGGCTCCAAGATCCAACAAATCGAAGCCCTATAATGCCCTCAAAGATGAAGTAGAGGAAGGGGAACCCCTTAAGATCACTGACTATTGTTTTTATGTGGATGTTTCAGGTTTAATCCATGCTATGTTAGATCTCGGAGACAAAGCAAGGTGGCCAAATAAGGATAACAAATCTACCAATTGGAAGGACAAGTCCAAATGGTGTGCTTACCATGAAGATTTCGGTCACATGACGGAGGATTGCATAGCCCTAAGAAAGAAGATCAGCTACCTGCTTAGCAAAGGGCATCTTAAAGAGATCCTCAGAAGAAAGAAAGAAAAGTCCAAGGAAAACAACCAGGATGGTCACAAGATCCCAAAGAAACCAGGATCTCCACCCCCAAACGCCAAGATAATTAACGTTATCTCATACGGATCTAACATTTTGTGGTACTTTTTATTCTCAGGATAAAGACATGCCAAGGTCTCTAAAACAGAAAAGGAGGATAGACCACGGAAGAATACCTCGGTCATCAATGAAAAGGAAATCACATTTGACGAAACGGACAGGGAAGACATTCAGGATCCTCACAATGGCAGACTTGTGATAACACTGTACATTGGCAACCACTTCGTCAGAAGGATCCTTGTTGATGGAGGATCCTCGGTCAGTATCATACTCTTGGACGCACTGAAGAGGATGAACATCCCAGAATCAAAGATAATCAAAAGATCCTCGGTCGTCATAGGATTTAGCGCTGAAACAAAACACACCATAGGGGAGATAAAGCTACGAATATACATAGAGGGGGTAAACTCTATACAAAATTTATGTGTTATTGATACCTTAACTTCTTATAATGCGATATTAGGAAGACCATGGATCCACGAGATGAAAGCGGTTCCATCAACATATCATCAATGTGTAAAGATGCCTACTCCGTGGGGAACAGTGAAGATCATGGGAGATCAAAAAGAGTAAGAGGAATGTTATAAAATATCTATGAAGCCTGCGACGAAACCCCAACAAGCATAGCAATTAAGGAAGGAGGCATGACATGTTCTTGAAACAAGGGAGCAAGACGTGAAGGGATTGCCCCTGAGCAGCGACGATCCTGAAGCCAAAGTCCTCATAGGATCCTCAATACCTGAGCAAATTGAGCAAGACCTACTAAACATCCTTCGAACCAGAAGCAAGACGTTCGCATGGAAACACGAAGATATGACAGGTCTAGACAAGAGTATTATCACTCACAAACTTAATATTGATTCTTATTTTTGTTGAAACATAAAAGTGACCCTCTTAAACTTGAAGAGATCCAAAGCTATCAACTAGATCCGCAGTCAAGCTCCACACCGCAATCAAGAACTGCATCCGCAGTTGAAGTCATCAACCTTAGTTTTAGTTTTATATGTTTTATGTCTTTACACTTCTTTGGCCAGTGTGCCTTGCATGGCAACCATTAGAAAGATTCAACTTTGTAATCCTTGAGACTCTATAAATAGAGTTCTCTCATTCTTAATGAAAAATCAATCGATCATTCTATCTCTATCTTGAAATATCACATTCTCTCTCACTCTCTCATCTTCAAAGATCTTCAGATTCTAATTAAGATCTTTATCTCTTCGGAGCAAGTCAGCTTAACTTAATCACTAAGCTTGATCTCATTTACTAACTTGGATTGTCTGCTATCCTTGTTAAGAATCAGTTTATAGTGTCTTCTTGATATAATACTTGTTATCATTTATATTTCCTTATATTTCCGCACCTAATTATCTAACTATCTAACTCTAACTTATTATTATTGTTGAGCTTTATGATCCACTGAGTTAAACTTCATTTCGCATTATTACTTGTTCTAACGTTTGTTCAAGTGTGTTACTCGAGTTTTTCTCTCAACAAGTGGTATCAGAGCCAAAGTGGTTGCTTTTTAAACAAGAACTTTGATTTTAAAAGGCCTTCTATACCACTGGAGCTCATTTCTTAAAAAAAACAAAAAAAAAACAAATCTTTTCAAAAACAAGGAAATATGGCACATGCATTATCTCTAAATGTTTCCAATAGTGTTGGAGGTTCGAATAGAGCTCCAATACTGGTGGCAAATGAATATCATCACTGGTCTCAAAGAATGGAGAGGTATCTACGAAGACTTGGAAGAGATGTATGGAGATCTGTAGAAGAAGGACCTCATGTCCCTGTCCTTACTCCAGTTCAAAATGATGGCACTCAAGATAGACTGGGAGGAGGTCAACCAGCCATGAATCGTCCCACCAAAGATGATCTTGATAAGATGGAAAATGATGTTGTTGCTTTTTATGAGATATCTTGTGGAGTTGCTCCTGACAACTTCGACATCATCATAAATTCCAAGTTAGCCAAAGAAATCTGGGATGTACTCAAGAACTTGTATCAAGGCTCAGAACATGCTCAAGATAAGAAGCTTACAACCGCACTCAACGAGTTTAACAACTTCAAAGCTCATGCTGTTGAAAGTCTGGAAGACTCCTTCAAGAGGTTCAATTTAATTGTCACAAAGCTATCAAATGCTGGCACCATCTGAAGTAACCGTGAGACCAATCTTCAGTTTCTCAATGGTTTGGGTAGACATTAGACTACGGCTAAGATGATAGTCCAAGGAGATAGAAAATTTCATTCTTTATCTCTTTACAAACCGTATGGTGAACTACAAGCACAAGAATCAACCGTACTCAAAGACTGTGCTGACTTCGGAGGACCACTTGCTCTTATAGCACAAGCACCTCACACTCAATCTTACTCACACTCGTATGACAACCCTCCGCAGTCATACGAAGCTGACTCAGAATACGATTCCAAAACGCTATTGCTCTAGTTAGTCAACAATTCAACAGGTTACCACCCTTATCTTTCCGCAAAAATCAGCAGTTTACTAAACCTCCCTTCAACCGCAACTTCAATCCTCAAAACACTCACTCACGATACCCCAAAAATCCTCACCCAGCACCGCAATCTCAAAACACTCAATCCAAAGAGGCACTGCAGCCTGTCAAGACAACTGACTCCGATACCTCAGCAGAAGAAAAATCTGATGTTGTAATTTGTCACAAGTGCAACAAGGAAAATCACTTTGCTAAAGATTGCAAAGTAAATGTAGTGAAATACAGAGCATTCTATCTCAGAATGGCTCAAGAAATGGAAGAAAAAGAGAAAGCAAGGGCATACGTAGCCCAAGTCAGGAGAGACCATCAAGTGTGGTCATCCGGAGATGAGGATGAAGATATCAACAACATCAAGGGTAAAGGAAAAATCTGCATGATGGCAACTACGGATGAGGATTACTGCTACATGGCAAAGGATGGAACTCTGAGCATCGTTGAGCAGGTAAAACTTATGATCCAAACTCTTAATTATAGCATGCATGATTGTCAACCATTTCTTGATAATCTTAATGACACATGTGTTGCCGTCCTTTCAGACTATAACAAAGTCTTAGATGAGAAGAACATTGCATCCCAGGAAATGTTTCATGTTAGAGGACGATTAGAAGACAAAAGACTCAAAGTTTCCATGCTAGAAAAAGACTTAGGATTAGAAAAGGATGCAAGAATGTTATGTGAAACTCAATTAGGCATAGCATTAGATCAGAGAGATTTATCTCAAACTGAACATGTACGTTTAAATCTTTTAATAGAAAAACTGTTCAATGAAAGTGAAGCTATTGAAAATCTTGTGAACAATGGAACCGTAGATAACACCTATAATTGGGGTTGGTCCAATGGGTACTCCACCAAGGACTCATCACCCCGATTTAACAAAGATCGTCCCTATGTCCCTCCGGACCGAGAGTTCCATTTCCCAGTCAATGAAAAAACCTTTCCTGAGGACATCAAAACTCATTTTGGTCGACTTCATAATCTGAGTAATAATTGTGTTATTGAGGAAATTCTTCCTGAAATTTCGGGTCACTCAAGTGATCAAATTCCTATCTCTGGCACAATTTATCCCAACTCTCAGACTTCATCAGTTGTTGATGAAGAAATTCTTATGGAACCCGAAGTTCACATGAACTTCCCATCACTGCCTTCAGACTATAGTACCACTCACTACAATTCTAAACCGCAGTCAGACCAATTTCCTCTAATCAAATGTCCCACAAAGAAAACAACTCAGACTTATGTTGCGGTAGTCCAATCTTCCTTACCGCAGCCCACAGTTAAGAGTTCAGTGACCATTCAACCAATTCATCATGAGTTGCCCATAGAAAATTTCGAGTATGATCAATGGTCCCAAAATCCTAAACATTCTAGTTCAGATGAATCAAGTCCTCATGTTCAACAGCAATCTAATAGATCTAAGAAACCTCAGTTGAATCTCAATGATTGCGGTTCTCCAAAAACTCAGGAAAAATATGGCCCTCCAATAGGAACTTCAATCTCGTGGTAAAAAAAGGGAAATCTTTTCAAAAAACAGAAGACAAATCAAAGTTTCAAAACCCAAGAGTCCAGAAAAACTTTTTTTCTAAAATTACTTTTCTAAAAACTTTGCAGTCAAGAAAACCAACAAAAAGGGAAGTACAGTTCCTAAAACCTTTTCAAACTCCTCTGACACAATCCAAAAGAAAGTAAAGTCTTTTCGAAGCAATGGTTTTCAGATCTATTCCTCATATGATCCAAAATGGAAGGGGATTTTACCAACTCCAACACTTTTAAAGTCGCCTCAAACTTTTAAGAAATCACATCCTAGGAAATCTACACGTGCTCACACACTCTCAAATCGTACTTTTTCAAATTCCAAGAGCACCTCTGTCAGATCTCACTCTTCTCGGACTAGTCACAAAACTGTTCCCACACCCTTCAGACTGCTGACCAAGCAGAATGTCAGGGTAAATGACAAAAAAATTTCATGTAAATGTCATTGTCAAAAGGGATCATCTCAAGTCAAATCTCGCACTTTTCAAAAGCCTCGTAACTTTTCTAAATCTCACAACACTTCAAAAGTTCACAAACACCCATGTTTAGGTCTCAAGATTGACATAAAACCTGTCCCTGCAGCCTCGATTCATGCGTCTTTGAAAAACCCACCAGTCGCCTCGGGCGCCAAACTGGTTTGGGTGCCCAAACTAACCGTGTAATTTTCAGGCAATGTGCAAGGAGGATCAAGAAGAGGAGTGGTTAATAGGTAGTTCCTGCTGCTTGCACATTGCTGGAAGGTTAGAGTACCTTCGGGATTTCAGGCCTATTTGCAATGGTGGTAACGTCACATTCGGCAACAATGCGAATGGAATAATCCGAGGTTACGGTGTGCTTACTATAGAGAGCTTTTCTATTCAAAAGGTAGCTTACGTAGAAGGTCTTAAACACAATCTCATCAGTGTAGGCCATCTGTGTAAAGTAGGCCACAGCGTTGAATTTGATAATGAATATTGCTACATAATGACAAGCGATGGAAGCACCCGTTTGATCAAATCCAAGTCCAAAGGGACCATGTATCCTTTAGACGTTTCTCTGATCATTGGGAAACCGCAACTGTGCTTTCTGTCCAAAGCAGTATCCGAAGTCAGCTGGCTATGGCACCGTAAGCTAGCCCATCTTAACTTCAGGTATATCAACAATCTGGTCACCTGAGTACTCGTCCAAGGTCTTCCCATTCTCAAATTCAACAACGACACCCTCTGCTCAGCCTGTGAATGTGGCAAACGATCAAAAGCAAGCCATCCTATGGTAATTGATTCTTCAATTTCTGAACCACTGGAACTCTTACACATTGATCTCTACGGTCCATCTACCGTAGCCAGTCTCCACCACAAAAAATACATACTGGTTATAGTTAATGACTTCATTCGTTTCACTTGGGTCTTCTTCCTGAGACTCAAATCCGAAACTCCGCAGATGCTGATCAATTTTATCAAAGAAATCGAACTTCAAATTAAATTACCAGTGCGCCACATCCGAAGTGATAATGGAACCGACTTCACTAATCATCTTCTAAACAGTTTCTTGGTTTCAAAATACATCAGTCACAATTTCTCAGCTCCTTACACACCGCAGGAGAATGGAGTAGTAGAGCGAAGAAATTGCACTCTGATAGAAGCAGCCAGATCTATGCACAACTTCGCACACCTTCCTCTCTACTTCTGGGCCGAAGCAAGAGCCACAACATGCTTTGTTCAAAACTGAAGCATTGTCTGCAAGCGTCTCAACAAAACTTCGTATGAGGGCCTTAACAACCGCAAGCCAAATGTCAGATTTTTTCACATCTTTGGGTGTAGATGTTTTGTGATCAATAACAAGGATCATCTTAACAAATTTGCACCGAAGTCAGATGAAGGCATTTTTCTTGGTTACTCAACAAACAAGGTAGTCTATAGGGTTCTCATCAGACGCACGAGACTAATAGCGGAAACCTTCGATGTCAAATTCGATGACTATTACATCCGCAACACAGCTACTTCAATTGAAACGAAAGCAATCCTGGAAGGTGATATCCCAGCCTCCTCGGGTCCCCTAAACATAGTTGAAATAAACTATGATGATCTCTTTAACCCCGTAGAGACTGCTCAACTCTCTGAAGTTCTTGTGTCTCTGGAAGCTCAACAGCAGCATGCCGAAGTTTCTGGTCCAACTCTATCCGATGATGTGTCACTCAATAATTCCACCTCGCCGGTTGAGGGGGAAAGCTCAACTCTGAATCTAGTGACAACCATCGAGGTTCCAGTACCTGAGGAAACAGCTCCGGTCCCTATCCGCAGAATTACTCTTCCATCAAATGTCTCCTCAGACTCAGACAACGAAGATATAGAGAACATTGACACAGAAACTGATCCAAGGGTTATCACTCTCTCACCAATCCAGGGGGAACCTTCTCAGGTTCAAGGGGAACTCCCATCCGCAATCCAGGGGAACCTCTCTCACTTGCTCAAGATAATTCTAATTCCACTTTCCCAGTCCAAGACAATTCAGCGGGCTGCTCACAAGTCCAGGGGGAACTGCCTTCTTCTGCCACAGAGTCTTCAGATACTGAAGACATTCCATCCACCGCAGCTGCTGATCATTACAACCTCGTCTACATGTATGGACGAAGGACCACCCACCGGGTCAAATCATCGGCAACGCGTCCGCAGGTATTCAAACTCGATCCTCATGAGATTTATCTGATCATTGTCGCTATGTAGCATTTATGTCTTCGGTCGAGCCCAGAACCATCAAAGAAGCATTAATGGAGCCCGACTGGATAACTGCAATTCAAGAGGAACTGGAAGAGTTTAAAAGAAACAAAGTGTGACAACTCGTTCCGAAGCCAAAAGGTCACACTGTTGTTGGTACCAGATGGGTGTACAAGAACAAATTGGATGAATCCGGTGCGGTCGTCCGAAACAAAGCGAGACTAGTCGCTAAGGGGCATAGTCAACTTGAAGGTGTTGATTTTGATGAAACATACGCCCCAGTAGCTAGGATGGAGGCCATACGCATCTTCTTAGCGTATGCTGCTCACAAGAATATCAATGTACATCAAAATGGATGTAAAGAGTGCCTTCCTGAATGGTGATTTGAAAGAGGAGGTTTATCTTCAGCAACCTCCGGGCTTCGAATGTCTTGAATTCCCATATCACTGTTATAAGCTTGAGAAAGCAGTTTATGGTCTAAAGCAAGCACCAAGAGCATGGTACGAGACTCTCTCCGAATTTCTTGTCTCGTCCGTGTACAAAAGAGGAGTGATTGATCCCACTTTATTTAGAAAGGCAAATGGTAATCACCTTATGCTTGTACAAATATATGTGGATGATATCATCTTCGGATCAACTGATCAGGGGATGGTGGATGAATTTGCAAAGCTCATGACCAACAAGTTCCAAATGAGCATGAATAGAGAGATTAATTTTTTTCTAGGACTTCAAGTGAAACAAGTCCCTCAAGGGATATTCATCCATCAAGAGAAATACACCTCTGAACTACTGAAGAAATACTCAATGGACAACTGTTCCTCTGCCAAGGTCCCTATGGCCTTCGGATATAAAATTTCTACTGATCCTTCCCGAGAATCAGTAGACCATAAAACTTATAGAGGAATAAATAGCTCTTTGATGTACCTCACCGCAAGCCGACCAGACATTGTCTTTGCAACAGGTGTATGCGCAAGATACCAAGTCGATCCAAAAGTATCTCACATGACCGCAGCTAACCAAATTCTCATATACTTAATGGGCAGCGAGACTCAAAGGCCTTTGGTATCCCGCTGGGAATGACTTCAGCCTACAAGATTTCACCGATGTGGATCATGCTGGATGTAGATTGGATAGAAAAAGCACTTTAGGTGGCTGTCAATTTCTTGGTGGAAGACTCGTCGGCTGGTAATCAAGGAAACAAAACTGTGTCTCGTTGTCTACTGCAAAAGCTGAATATGTGGCCGTAGCCAGCTGTTGTTCACAAGTCTTGTGGATGAAAACACAACTTATGGACTACGGATATAGGATGTTGCAGATACCGAGTTACTAAGACTCAGAGAGTGCTATATCAATTTCCCACAATCCAATTCATCACTCTAAGACGAAGCATATTGAATTACGTTATCATTTCATCAAAGACCACATTCTGAAAGGTAACATTGAACTAATTTTTGTTAACACTCATGAAGAGATTACTGATGTATTCACAAAAGCACTTGACTCTACAAAACTCAACAATTTCTTACAAATGTTAGGAATGATGAATCCGGACCAGCAGTTCTTTTTGGATTGATAGGTACCGCAGACCATCTCTGGTCCCTGATGCGGTCCTAACAAAATATATCTATCATACATGGTTTCAGTATACTTTATGTACCACAGTATACCTGGTGTACCGCAACCATATATCATACCTACATTTCTACGATCCTTATTGTTTGTTATTTCTGATCTTGTTCAAGTGTTTATCTCAGTTCATTCTACCGTAATCTGAGAACCATCCACTGCAATGAAAAATCTCTCAGCATTGATGTATCAATCCGCAATGACTGACCAATCCGCAGTCACATTGAATGAACTTTCAACTACTTCATAAATTCCAAAGGACGTTGTGTGCTATTTAATGATCCTTCATTAAATTAGAAAAACATTCTTTGTATAGCACATCACCGTTTCAGTTCTCCTTTTTCAAATGATCCTTTTGTCAGACCTATTTTGGGTTTGAAATCAAATAAAACCGTTTCCCAATAAAAGAAATCTTTAAGAAATCTTTTTCATTAAACTGTCTTATCCATCTTGCCCCAAGCTGTTAAATCCGTTCAAATTCCACATTTACTCAACGGACTTAAGCCCCTCACCACACGATCCTCAAACGTGTCATAATGGGTCTGACACTTCATTAAATGCTACATTTTTGGAAAATCAAAAATATTTAACCTTTTCTATTTTGAATCGTTTTTGTGGCTGAAATTAACCTTTTCGTAAAAAAAAAAAAAAAAAAAAAAAAAAAAAAAAAAACTCAAGGGTTTTCATCTTTAACCGCCACATATATGGTAAAAACAATAAACTTTTGAAATCCGCCCCTATAAAACCTTTTTCTCTCATCCAAGAAAGCTTTATGCTTTCTGAACCCTCTTAGACGATCTTCATTTTCTTCACCTTCTTGCACTCAAGTTTTCTACATGTTCTACAAACTCTTTTCAAAAATGGTGAAGTCTGGCATCTCAAAGAAGCAATCCAAAGCTTCTGGTTCCACTCAACTCGCTGGTTCTGATTCCGCCACAAGGAACCAATCGCCATCCATTGCCTGAAGCAACTTTAGGGCAATATTTGAAGATCATTCAGCCTACAATGAGTCTATTCGACTCATGATCAAGTTCATTACCAATCACCCACTGTTTAGACCATTTGATTCCTTCACTGATGTGGTTCCAATTTCAACGCTCTTCAAGTGTGCATTCTTGGCGTATCGTCCCCTCAACAACCTGCAAGAAGTCCATCTGAACTTAATGGATGATTCCCTGGTCATCTTTGTTGGATTAGATGTCTAAGCCCATAACTATTATTGGTATGTACTTGACCCGAGAGTAGCATGGTCCATTTGGGTTGCATATCATCAGGACAATTTGTTAGGATGGACTTTTGAGAGAAGGTTATTTATGGTTTATTAATATATTATAAGTTATAATATATTAATATAAAATCATATGTTTTAATTAGTATCCATCAAGAATTAATTTGGAATTAATTTAGTGATCAAAAGAGACTAATTAAATCTATGGGGACTAATTATGATAATTAGTTATATTTATATGTGTTGGGCTTATGATCCATGTTGGACCAAGTTTATGTATGGATACATAAAGAGTTGGGCCACATGAACCATGGATCATAAAACCCATGGGTATGGATTATGGGTTATACCCATGACCCTTGGAATCCTACATATAAATAGGTTACTCCATAGCCAAAATCACCACTTCTTTTCTTAGAGAAATATGGAGGTGTTTTGGTGCATGGAATTCTCTCTCAAGAGCCACCTTTGTCCTAGGTGTGTTGTGATTCCATTTGAGGCATTTCATACTATTGGTGCTAAGCTCTTAAGGCCAAATACATCAACACTTCAAGCCACATAAAAGGTATGTTTCCCTAACTAGTATATTATATGGTTTATGTCAAATGCATGCTAGTTATATGTTTAATGCCTTGGAAACCATTTGCATGTATAATTAGTGAAAACATAGATCCAAGGTATTTAGGGTTGTATGTGCACCATAGGATGTTGTATTATACCAAAATCCAACAGTGGTATCAGAGCCATGGGTTGTTTTCTATTATATTTGATGCAAATGTATTTTTTTTCAAGTTGAAGGAAAAAAATAAGAAAAAAAAAACATGAAGTTTGTCAAATTTTATGATAATTACTTGATTTTATGAAAAACTAATTATTTATAAAATTTGAGTCACTTTACTACAAGAGTTGAATTAGGTCAATTTATTAAAAGATAGAATGATATGATTATTTTATTTGTTTTAAAAGTTTGATCTAAATGGTTTTAAGGAGTTACAAATTTTGTCATAAAATTTTGGAACTCAAAAGTTTTTTTTTAAAGTTATGATCTTAAGAGTTTTGAAACTTCCATAAGTTATGGATGTGAAATGTCCCATTTATTAACTCTTTAGGTTATGAATTCCAAGAGTCTTCAAAGGATAATTGTCAAAGTTTCAAGATGTGTATTAGTTTATATGATTATCTAATTTCTTGAAAATTGTTGATGTGAATTATCTTTACTTATGAGTTTAATCTAGATCATAGAAAAATTATTTGATTATTGTGTTAATTGGAATATTTGATCTTAATGGTTTTTATGAACTCCATAACTTGTCCTCAAGTTATGGAAAGTGAAAAGTTTTTCTTTTTAAAGTGTCATTAAGTCTCATAGGTTATGAAAATAGAAGAGTCACTATTTTTAATGTCATCATTAAATGATTTAATGTCTTCCATAACTTGTCCTCAAGTTATGGAACTTGAATTTTTTTTTCATTAAACCTTAATTAAACTCATAAGTTATGAAAAATCCAAGAGTTTTGAAAGGTTTCAAAAATTGTCCTCAAGTTTTGGAATTTGTAAAGTTACCCCCCATGTATACTTTAATTCCAAACTAGACCTTAGAATTTTAAAAGTTTAAAATTCAACCCTTATACTATTATTATAATTTTAATTATATAGATATGTATAAGATAAAGTCAATCTTACCATTAGTAGGCCTCATTCACTAAGCCGGTCTATAAGGGGGGTATAAGGTTACTGCTTATAAAATGGCAGTTTAATGGGTGTCCACTCTCACCCACCGCTTCCTTGACTGGTGGAGGGTCGTTAGCCGAACGGGTAGGATAAAGACTATAATTCTCCCTTCATTAAAATTATTAATGATAAATACTAAGTAACTAAACTCTTAATAATACCCAATCTTAGTTACTTAGGAAAATGTGAATTTGGTGCTAACCCATGAAATTACACTTTGCACTTTGCTTAAGTCAGTTAGTGGAGCGTGTGTGGTTAACCCGCACACTAGCTTGATTTAACAAGGTAGGCAAAGGGTAACTTAATGTTTATCATAGTATCGGTGGAGCGTGTGTGGTTAACCGGCACATCGATTGAGGGGTAAATATTAAGGGTACCAAGTATATTTGCATGGTTATTCACACCTTGTTTTGTGATCCTCGGCATCCCAGTCACAAAACCTGAAGGGCACACTCGAGATTGAAACATGCCTTTGAAAGGTTCAATGAATCTCAAAAGAATCTAGGAGTTTCAAAACCAATTAAAACCTAATAATACATTTCGTTTATCTTGGTGGAAATTGGTGAATCGTGATTCACCTACCTTCAAATATTTTATAGCTTGGATTACGGCATCCCTCTTCCAAGTTATAAAATAGTTTGTTGGGTCCTAGCCTTAATATATCATATTGGGTGTTACATTAAGGACTTAAATCAACTTTACGTGAATTTCTCCCATTGTTGATGTCTGGTTTAGACAACAATGATCTTCCCAAACCAAGCTTTCTTAATGAATATGACTTCCCGAGTTTGGCTCATGGAAGTCATACTTCTCTTCCTCCACCTGCTCCAATTATTCTCCCTAACCCACAAGTTCAAGGTCACTCCAGCCCTAATGGCAAGCAAGGTCTATGTGTGATCACATCTTAGAGATGAAGTCACATATTGACAAGCCGGGAGAGTTGGGTGTCAAAGTCTTGAGAAAGTTGGATGTTCAATCACTTTCTAAGTCACATAGTGAGTTCCTTTGGGACTACTATGAAACAGGCTATGACATGAACCTTAATGATCATATCTATTTGCTTGGTGCTGCTGAATCAGCAATGATTTGGAACGATAGTAAAGCAAATTTGATTAGAAGATCAACTTCCAAAAAAATTTATGGACAGTGACAATGGTGATACTGGAAATCCAGAAAAAGCATTCTCTTCCCAATGGAAAGGGATTGGCCATAGTCAACCCGGTTGACCAAATGGTAAAGAGAAAGGCTAAGTCTGAGATAGTCCCATTACCAAAGGGTCCATATGTTTATTTTGCCAAAGGAAGGGGCGTTGATTGCAAAGCTGCCAAATTTACCTAAGGATGTTAAAGTCAATAAGTTTGACTCTACATCAGGTAGAGCCCATTATCTAACTCTGTTAAGTTCTATTATGAGATCCTCATTACATGATGTGACTGGGTCACATGTTGATGTTTTAAGAATCAAAGAATAGAGAGAAATCTTAAAAGAAGTATATGCTGAGTCTGATCGCGAAGGTGGATTTCGATCGCATTAGAATTTTGAGCAGTTGCTTAAGAAGTTATGATATATTGCTAAGGAATAGATAACAACAATTTTCCATGTGGATTGTAAGGATAAGTTTTTCCGCAAAGTTTTAAAATAAAAGAAAATTGTTTAATTTTATTTATTTGAAGTATCCTTACAATGGCATTTGTGGAAAATTGTTGCTTATATGATTCCACTGACAACAATATTGGAAAATGGATTTGATTCTTTCATTTGTGGTAGTGTCTAAATTTACCAAATCAGGAAAGTTCATCATCTCCCAAGTTTCAATTGGACCAAGTTGAATAGTATGATGAATGAGAACTTTCAAGCATTGGAAAATCAAGACTAATTACTTGTTCACATGGATGTGTGAGTCAAGTGAAGGACTAAAGGGATCGAGTACACATTCTTGTGCACTGGTCATGTCCACCACAAAGCTCGTTAAGACTATTTGATTTACTAAAGTTTAGTAAATATGGTTATACTTACAAGTTTAAGTATAATTCTGAAACATTGGAAAAGTCTCAATGTATGGCAGAACGAATGGGAAGAATCAAATTAGGCAGAAAGATAAAAGTTTCTCAAATCTGAAAAGATGGGAGAGTACTTTAGTATCATGTTTGTGATCATCTTAATGATTTAGAAATCATATCACAATTAGTCCTCTAAAGGTCATCTTAGTGCATTATTATGACTAAGAAGAGGAGTCATGAATTATTGAAATGGTTAGATTAGGAAGATGAGTCATACTTCATTCCAAAACAATTCTTAGAGTCATACTCCAAGATTGTAACTTGAGTGACATATCTTAAAGAAAGGTTTAAAACACTTGTCAAATGTAAGAGTAAAAGTGTCCTACTCTTGTACATTTGAAATTGGTAAGTTGTGATGTTTTGGATAAAACAAAGACCAACTAAGGCCAATTGTGTGAAGTGTTTGTCTTGATAAAGAATCTGTACTATCTTTTGAATATTTGGCAAGATAGTATTATATGTCAAGAGGATAGTGGGAGTCTTAAAGATCCTAAAAAGAATTTCAAGAACTAATCAAGAATAAAACCTGAGGTTCTTCACTAGCACACGACTTGAGGTTTATAACCTATCGTGTTGACATATTCTGTGCCCATTCCAGTTAAAGTTGGCTTTGCATAGGAGTTCTAAAAGTTCTCAATTGGTTGCATAACAACTTGGAAGCAATGGCAGGCCCTGTACTGCCAGGTAGCAAGAAGTTAAGATTGCATAAGTTCAGTCCATATGAGTTTGGATTTGTCATTATCCTTGTCTTGTGACCATGGTTTTGACGATTCACATAGATAAGAACACATACACCATAAAATCTAAGGGTCATAAGGTTTCTCTCCGATTCATGAAAATGATGGTGAGGAAACACTTCCACCAAGTAGATTTGAAGCAGATGGCAAAAGGTCTAAACAATTGAGACTATGATTACGACATCCCTTTTCATAGTTCTGAAATTGTTTAGACACACATGCATGCTATCTAAGGAAAGGTGTATGATTTTGATAAAGTTTTATCAAAGCATGTCGTATCAGAAATCTGAACTTTGGTAAGAAAGTCAATAAAGTATTGATTTCTAGAATGCCAGCTGATTTCTGAGTACATGTCAAAGCTAGTGGGAGCATAAGTTTTATGCTAATAATCATCATGTTAGTGGGAGCATGATAATTATTGTTAGTGTTGCAAGTTCGCAATGTTAATTATAGAAAACAAAAGTTTCAATTCGTGAGGCTGCAGGGATTAAAAAAGTTGTTTTGCTATAATTAAGGGAGAGGATATACTTCATTTCAGTTCTAAAGGCTTAGATTGAGACCTTAATCATCTTTAGTCAAGAATATATATATATGAATTTCATGTTGGATTGGTTCAACTTAAGGAAATTCTATATATTGCGTTCTCAAAATTCGATTATGATTACGGCATCCCTCTTCATAGTCAAATTTTGAAAACATGGCAAATAAAAATATTGTAGCAAAAGACTAGTCTAGAATCATGTCTTTATGTGAGACATCATGAATCGTGTACCATTTGCTTTGGGTACAGGATCGATTGCATGTGCTATAATATTTGTCATTTCTAAATTTTTCCAAATGCCCAGAGGCATTAAGAAGGGAAAAGGTCTAGAATTGGATATGACTAAAATGATTAAGCAATTGTCGAGGACAATCTGAGGTTTACCAAAGATTGGTTGCTCAGGGACAGTTGGAAGTATAGTGCTAATTTTGGAAGGACCATATTGACATATTCTGAAAAGAGGCATCTCTTATTCAGAAGTGATAGTCAAAATGAGAATATGGAGTTGTCTCCATAGGTGGAAGTTATCTGTGTAAGATTAGAAAACTTAATGCAAGAAGCATGTCCAAAACAATGTACTTTGAATATGAGACTTAGTTTCCATGGAGTTGATCTCCATTGGAATACCTTATAATGACTGTTGACAAGTCTTTGTGACTTTGTACATATTCATTACAGGAGGGTCAGTGCATATAAGTTTAAAATCTAAACAGATTTCGATAAATGATAGGAATTTGAAATTCTCACATTTTTCGATAAGGATTTGGGAGTGTGAAAAGAGAATCATTGAAATTATGTTCAATTGATCTAGTTCACAAAGAAAAGGATCATAGACAAACATAGAGTGCATACTTGGTGTATGGCAAAGCTATTGTTTAGAAAAACATAGTGTACATGCTTGGAGCATGGGCCAACTAGTGTTTTTAATTCAGGTATAAAGTTGATAAAACCGAAACAATGAATAATGAGTAATCAGTATGGTGATAAATAAAAGTGGTCTATTTATATTCATAGGGTTTGATACCATATTTGATTCATTTATTCTTGTGTTTCACTTTGCATGTTTTGACTTCCATAATAACTAGGTTATTCTTCCGGAATGACTAAGTTATTCAAACCATCCACATTCGGTCATATGTTGGAAGTAGATATGAATCAAGACTGTCATGGGTTGGCTTGTAGAGGTCCAAGTTGGTGGACAAAGTTGTGCTACAACACTCATGAGTGCTCATAAGTTCTGAGTATTGGATTCAACCCGCGCTCATTTGAATCACTTCATGGATTTTATCACAAGTGATCATGAGACGATAATATCTTATATTCTTCAAACCTAGAGATATGAGTTGTTACTATGAGTTGGTTGTACATTGATTGCACGAAACCACATTGGTAACTCGATGTTATAAAACGTGCCTTTGTGTATGATTCAACAAGTAGTAGAACAAGCCATATGAGTCGAAGTTTATCCATTCCTTTTACCTTCGGGATAAAAGCGATATATGTGGGCCCCTCGATGATTTAATGATGACACATGTGAGTGCTTGGCCAAGACAGGACTGATTTGATTTGTTCAATCAGTCAGTCATCATAAATCGGAAATCGGGAAACAACAAATGGACAGAGAGAATGATTACAATCCATGTCTCAGTCCATATGATATCTAGAATGGAGGAATATATGATCCCTTATCTAATGGACGTGTCATTGATTTGTTCAGAGTTCGACAGCGGCTTTAAGAGCTACGATTGCTAGTCGGGTTATGAAGTCGTACTTGCAATAATAGTTTTAGACTTATCCAAGTCGAAGACTGTTGGATTAGATGTCTAAGCCCATAACTATTATTGGTATGTACTTGACCCAAGAGTAGCATGGTCCATTTGGGTTGCATATCATCAGGACAATTTGTTAGGATGGACTTTTGAGAGAAGGTTATTTATGGTTTATTAATATATTATAAGTTATAATATATTAATATGAAATCATATGTTTTAATTAGTATCGATCAAGAATTAGTTTGGAATTAATTTAGTGATCAAAAGAGACTAATTAAATCTATGGGGACTAATTATGATAATTAGTTATATTTATATGTGTTGGGCTTATGATCCATGTTGGACCAAGTTTATGTATGGATACATAAAGAGTTGGGCCACATGAACCATGGATCATAAAACCCATGGGTATGGATTATGGGTTATACCCATGACCCTTGGAATCCTACATATAAATAGGTTACTCCATAGTCAAAATCACCACTTCTTTTCTTAGAGAAATATGGAGGTGTTTTGGTGCATGGAATTCTCTCTCAAGAGCCACCTTTGTCCTAGGTGTGTTGTGATTCCATTTGAGGCATTTCATACTATTGGTGCTAAGCTCTTAAGGCCAAATACATCAAGACTTCAAGCCACATAAAAGGTATGTTTCCCTAACTAGTATATTATATGGTTTATGTCAAATGCATGCTAGTTATAGGTTTAATGCCTTGGAAACCATTTGCATGTATAATTAGTGAAAACATAGATCCAAGGTATTTAGGGTTGTATGTGCACCATAGGATGTTGTATTATACCAAAATCCAACAATCTTGACCAAAGATAAATTTTTGAACGCAATCAATCTACTGGTTCATCCCTCTACCAAGTTCATCTCTCCCAGCGTGACGGACATCATCTCCTCACTCTACCAAATGGGTTACCAAAAGAAGCTAAAGGGGATAGGAGAGTTCAAGAAAAACCAACTCCCTACGGTCTGGCAGTTCGTCTGTCACTATGTGATCCGCAGTCTGTCAGGAAGAACCGGAGGCACTGATAACATGGGCCTCAAACTGCTAGAGTTCGTCTGGAGTATCTTCATATGCCACGAAGTCAACTACGGTCAGATCTTATGGGATGACTTCCTTCAGTACATCCCTAAGGAGACTCCGAGGGCAAATCCTACAGAGCTAACTTTTGCACGGTTTTGGTCCTTGTGCATTTCAGATCTTCATCGTGATGCGAAGATCAGCATGGGCAGCGACATCAATTTCTTCGTCACTCGTGATCTCAAAAGGTACCCTCCCTCCAAAGATCAATCTGTTTTTGGACCTTTAAGACGTTTACCCATACATATCTTGACTATTTTTGGCTTTGAGACTAAAGATGTCACTGATCACATTGAGCTACGGAAGGTATTGACCCATAACTTTCTACCCCGCCTCTACCCAACCAGAATATACTTGCCTCTACCGCACCCCGTGATCCTGGACATACCGCAACTCCATCTTCTACTACTCTCTTTAACCTTCCTTTAGCCCAAAGAATCAAGAAGCTTTATTCAAGAAAAACCTCATGAGGGAAGTCCAAGAAAAACACTCCATCCAAAGAAGTCGAACCATCCAAGAAACATAAACTCAGACATGTTGTCTCTTCAGATGAAGACTCTGATCCAGTTCAGACCCCTGCGGTCAATGTTGAAGATGAGTATGATGATGACTCAGTCCCAATCCTTGTTCTCAAGAAACGCGAAACCAACAGAAGTTCTAGCCAAATGTGTAACCAGACTAATACTGAAGTCTCTCAAAAGACTCCAGTAATCCTTGGGGTCCCCGCAGACCCACTTGCTTCAACCCTTCCTAGCCACTCAGACACAGTAAGCGTGTCTGCTTCATCAAAACGTTGAGAGTCTCCCCCAACTAAATCCCAAGAGGATTTAATTGGTTCTTCTCGCCCTAAGGTCTGCAGGGCTTCCAAACTATTTTTCTTTTAGGAACAGGAGTTGTACTCCATACTTGACTTTGTACTCCAAACACTTGACACACCTTCCCAACCGCAGGACAATTCTTTAATCCTTGCCAGAACTGAGCTGAGGCCAAACTTGACTACGGGTCAAGGAGACAGAGGAAGCTCAGGAAATCCTACTCTGCTTACCTTACATACAGGTGGTTTAGGCATGATGAGCACAAATGTACAAGGATCCGTGAACCCGAGGGACACCTCGGTGCGAAATCAAGGTT
The DNA here is from genome assembly GCF_052849685.1 of Lactuca virosa. Taxonomy (NCBI): domain Eukaryota; kingdom Viridiplantae; phylum Streptophyta; class Magnoliopsida; order Asterales; family Asteraceae; genus Lactuca; species Lactuca virosa. Next base: position 261,683,699 of record NC_136433.1, on the reverse strand, counting down.
TTGACGGTTATGAATCTGATGATACCTTCACTCAGGATCGGCCCACTAGCGAGTCTGGTATCAAGAAATATGAAGCTTTTCGTAGGGCTTTTCAGGCTCGAAAAGATAGGAAAACACAACAGCTTCAGCAAAAAGAAATAGAGATTCAAATGGTGGCCAAGTACTGGGCAAATGCAATCAACAATGCCAACACCGTAACCAATATTCTCAAGGTTCAAGAATGGATGACCGCAATGGAAAAAACCATCTGCAAGGCTCAGTCTATTCCTGATGGTGTAGGTCCATCCCAGCCCCTTCCAACAAATGTTGTTCTTGACTCTCAAGATGACGGAACCGCATTCGAAGTTAGTTCCGGGCCTACGTTTGGCCTTGATGACTTTGATATGAATGAAGTCACCCAACCGGAACGATCAGATGATATTATGATGATCTTCGACAAAGAATAAGAATCAAGCGGACCCCAACACTCTACTTCAAAGCCTAAGGAAAAGAAGAAGAAGAAGAAAATGGCTGTTTCCAGGAAAGAGTTTCTAAACCTGCAAAACAAGATCGATAAGATCTTAGCCACAGTAAAATCCAGCCAACCGCAACCGGAAGATATGTCTGACCCGCAATCCCTAATTGACAGGATAGAACGTTTAGAAGCAAGAGAACGACTTGCTGCTAAGAGAATCTCTCTCAAGGTTGAAATGGGTATCCGAGCCCTGGATACAAGCCGAAAGGCGGATCACCAACAATTTATCACCACTGCGGAGTGACTCATCACTGAAGTGACCGCAATCAAAGCTGAGCTTCAATCCGTCATTGCGGGTCATGATGCTCATTCAAAGAAGCTTGTTGAAGAAACTCACAATGCTTATGAGTCCGCTATTTTAGTCTTACAATCAACCATCAACAACCTCAGACGCTCCTTATCCTCAAACTTCCATGACCAGGAGATTCTCAGATTTACCAAGGAGATCCACAAACTGCTATTCAACAATGCAATCCCCACCAATCAGCAACTCAGTGAGGCTATCAAATCTCAGTTCACTGAAGTTTGTGCCAAAATTGATGGTCTTAAGCAATGGCTTGAGGAGGAACCCGGTGTTCCTTCCTCAAGAGGGGGAAGTGAGGACCGCAATTCAGACCGAATTTCTCATCAACACTCACATCCGCATCAACACTTACAAACTCCCATCCACTTCGGTCAGCATCCAATCTTATCAAATCTCATCACTCAACAAAAGGTTCCTACCCCGCAACCTTCCGCACAACCATCTCCACAAAAGAAAACTCATGTGCCCTCTCCTCAGAAAAGTCCAATTCAATCTCCTCATCAGTCTCCAGTTCAACAAGTCCAAGATGTTCAACATCCTTCTTCCCAGCATCCGGAGACTCCCCCTCATCTCAAAAACTTAGCCCCTGAAATGCCATCTGAAAACTCCTACGACTCTCCCAAAACCAAACAAAAGAAAGCTGATTGGAGAGCAGCTAAGTTAGCAGAAATGATTTGGAGAGATCGCGAATTCGACATCACTATGGATAAATCCCTTATCAATTCCTGGGTTAATCCCATCCGAAGATTACTCGATGATGACTACAATCCCTATCTCACCTTTGCGGAACCTCCATCAGACGGTTATTGGGACATTCCCATCTCTCCCAACGCAAAGTTCTTTACCGTCTTTGAATCATTTGACCGCAACCTCCCAGATGATTAGAGGTTGTCACTGGAATTTGAAAGACCTAATAGATTCCATGCCAAGCATGGTTCTGCAATCGAGAAAATCTGGTCGAACAACAGATACACTCCAGTCAAGAACTACAAGCCCAGAAAATTTATGAAAGCAGAATTCATCCAGTATACTCTCACCAGAAGAAATTCAGACTACATCAGAACCCACGCTGATTTCCCTTGCATGAACCCGGAGGAAAGCTTCCTGGTTGCAAAGGTATTTCAGAACAAGTGTGAGAAGCACCCAAAGATGAAGACTGCGTATGAAAAGGCCTGTACTTTTCTAAAAGAGAGTGTGTGTGACTTTGCAAGAATTGACACGTACATCCACCCAGCACTTGCTCAGAAGTTCAACCTCCTTCCTCTTGAACCAGCTATGGTCCTGACCGAAGGTTTTCAAGAAATATCCCTTGGAGCAACTAACTTCCCAGATCTTGGATTCATTTTCAAACGTTTAAATGATGATACAAAATATTTCATTCCAATGACTGCCATGAACCGTATGACCCAGAAGCAATTAGAAATCACTCAAACTGCAGTCAACAGGTCAAAACACACAACTGCTGAAGTAAAGTTTGAAATCTCAAGGAGAATTGTTTGGCTCAGGGAAGTCAAGAAGTTTTGGTGGATTCTCATCAAATTCCTTAGCCTCGACAAATGAAAGGAAAGTTGAAGAGGTCACTTAGGGGGAAATTGTTGAAACATAAAAGTGACCCTCTTGAACTTGAAGAGATCCGAAGCTATCAACTAGATCCACAGTCAAGCTCCACACCGCAATCAAGAACTGCATCCGCAGTTGAAGTCATCAACCTTAGTTTTAGTTTTATATGTTTTATGTCTTTACACGTCTTTGTCCAGTGTGCCTTGCATGGAAACCATTAGACAGATTCAACTTTGTAATCCTTGAGACTCTATAAATAGAGTTCTCTCATTCTTAATGAAAAATCAATCGATCATTCTATCTCTATCTTGAAATATCACATTCTCTCTCACTCTCTCATCTTAAAAGATCTTCAAATTCTAATATTAAGATCGTTATCTCTTTGGAGCAAGTCATCTTGACTTAACCACTAAGCTTGATCTCATTTACTAACTTGGATTGTCTGCAATCCTTGTTAAGAATCAGCTTATAGTGTCTTCTTGATATAATACTTGTTGTCATTTATATTTCTTTATATTTCCGCACCTAATTATCTAACTATCTAACTCTAACTTATTATTATTGTTGAGCTTTATGATCCACTGAGTTAAACTTCATTCCGTATTATTACTTGTTCTAACGTTTGTTCAAGAGTGTTACTCAAGTTTTTCTCTCAACAATTTCAGACTGATACATCAAAAGAGAAGGAAGTTTGCACCCGAAAGGAATCAGATCATCCATGGATGATAAAGGAAGTGAAGTTCCTGAGATAGCTAGCTAATATAGTTGCCGTACAAAAGAAGAACGGAAAGTGGCGAGTTTGTGTAGACTACACGAATCTTAACAAGGCTTGTCCTAAGGATCCTTTCCCTCTACCACACATTGACTCCATGATAGATGCAACGGCTTGCCACGAACTCTTAACCTTCATGGATGCTTCAGCAGGATTCCAACAAATCCAGATGGAACCATCCGATCAAGAAGATACATCATTTATAACACCAACATGTATATATTGTTAAACTGCAATGCCTTTTGGTCTTAAAAATGCAGGTACAACATATCAAAGACTGGTGAACCGGATGTTTAAAGACAAGATGGGGGACATTATGGAGGTCTACATTGATGACATGGTGGTGAAGTCCATGAAAGCTGAAGATCATCTCAGGTATCTTAAAGAATCCATTGACATTCTCGACAAATACAACATGAAGTTGAATCCATCTAAATGCCACTTTGGGATGAAGTCGGGCAATTTCCTTGGGCATATGGTTACCAAGAGAGGAATAGAAGCAATCCCGGAGCAGATCTAAGCAATCATCGAGCTGAAATCTCCATCTTCAACAAAAGACATCCAAAGGCTAACCGGAAGAGTAACAACACTCAACAGGTTCATTTCAAGATCCTCAGAAAGGTGTAAGCCCTTCTATGATATCTTAAATAAGAACAAGAAGTTTGAATGTAACGAATAAAACGAAGAAGCTTTTTAGGAACTCAAAATATACTTATGTTTCGCGCCACTAATGGTGAAGCCTATACATGGAGAACCACTTCTCCTCTACCTCTCGGTATCCTCAAGTGCGGTAAGTGTTGTCCCAGCCAAGGATCTTAACGGAGACCAACATCCTATCTACTATGTAAGTAAAAGTATTCTGGATCCTGAAACCAGGTATTCTCATCTCGAAAAATTAATTCTTGCATTAGTAACTGGTTCTACTAAATTAAGACATTATTTCGAGACACATACTATACATGTGAAAACTAATTATCCTATTAAGAATATGATGAGAAAACCAGAGATGTCAGGAAGGATGGAAAAATGGTCAGTAAAGTTAAGCACGTTTGATATCAAATATGAGCCAAGATCCGCCATAAAGTCACAAGAATTAGCAGACTTTGTGGCTGACTTTAGTGATGATTTACAAAACAAAGTGGACATTGAAGCTAAACAACTCCTATAAGATGAACACTTGGGAAAATGGAAACTAGTCACAGATGGAGCTTCAAACCAAAAAAGAACCGGGCTAGGGATCATACTAAAATCGCCACAGGGGGACATCCTACCCCAGGCAGTTAGTTGCGACTTCAACGCGACTAACAACGAAGCGGAATATGAAGCACTCATCATGGGACTACAATTGGCAAAGGATCTTCAAATCAAGGATCTTTAAGTATTTGTTGATGCTTTATTATTAATCAATCACTTCAATGGATCTTATGCAGTGAAAGGTGAATGATTAGCATTATACCTCGAGATCCTCAAAAAATTAGCCTCTGATTTTGTGTTAGGGTGCAAAGTTCTCCTTGGATGTGGCTTACCCCATTGTATGTGTAAATGGCTTGAGTCTTTCCTATAAATAGAAAGCGAGTGACTCCCATTATATAGGGAACCATTTGGAGTGTTAGACTAAAGAGAGAATCTGTACAAGACCCACTTTGTATATTCTTCCTAGATCGAATATAAGATTAAAAAGATTTATTTACTTCACATGTTCTTGAGTTTGTATGATGATTCATTAGATCTTTCTTATTCCACACATACCATCATAATCAACACCACTACATTTTGTATCAGAGCAGGATTCATACAAAATTGTTCTGAATTTCTGAGTTTTTGAAAAATTTTTGAGTCTCGTTCTAGATTTCAATTTTCTGCCCTTTTGCTTCAGAAAATAATCTTAGATCTTCTGTTGTGAGTCGAATCTACGTTCTAGTTGTTAAATCGAGTGTTCGATTGGTGAATTCTGAGTGTTTTAGCTGTTTGATCTTAATCTGATTTGAGCTTTTCTCAAAATTTTCCGTACAACAATGGCGAACTTTAACATAAACATGATGACCTCTTACTCTCATCTCCTTGGTTCATCAACGAAGATTTCGATGCTGATTCCTGAGTTCTACGATCAGTGGGCTGATCGAATGGAGGATTACTTGAACAAAATTGATGAAGAACTTTGGAAGTGTATTCTCAGTGATGTTCGTCCTCCTGCTGCTGTTCAGAGTATTGGAACTTCTTCTAACAATCAAAATGTTAATGAACAGTCTGAAAGGTTGTTGAAGAATGAAAAGAAGTGTATGAGAGAACTCGTATGTGCTCTTCCTCCTGTGGTTTACTATTACGTGCATAGCTATAAGACTGCAAAAGAGATTTGGGATACCTTGAAGGAAAAATATCAAGGAAGCGAGGAAACAAAGATCAGTTCAGTCAAACAATGTCTGTTTGAATTAGGAGAATTCAAGCTGAAGGAAGGAGAGACCATTGAATCTAATTATGATCGTCTGAATGAGCTTATCTTCAAATGTAACCGATATGGTGTCATCCGATCAACAATGGAGTTCAATCTCACATCTATCATGGGTCTTCAGAAGGAATGTAAAATGTAAGCCTCATGATAAAGACACATAAAAGTTTTGATTACTTCTCTCTGAATGATCTTTATAATGTGATGAAAGCACATGAATCCAAAGTTCATGAAATTGTTGAGGAATCGAAGATCAGTTTAGGTGGTCCACTTGCACTTGTTTCGAAAGTTACAGGAAGAGAAGCTGAGAAAGAGGTTGCTAAGAAGGAGAATTCATAAGATGAAGGTTTGATCGTTAAATCTGATGACGAAGTTGTTTCATTTTACTCTAACAATCGAGTAAAGAAATTCTTCAAGAAGCCTTTCAATGTAAAGTCGAAAACAAGTGATGTGAAGGGAAGTTTTGCTGGAAAATATGGGAATGATGAGAAGAAAGTTGAGAAAAAGGAAGTTCGTGCTGAGGAAGAGAAGAATGAGAAGAAGCTGAAAGGTGATTATGCATTCGACTGCCATTATTGCAATGGGGCGAATCATATGGCCAATGATTGTATGCTACGAAAGCGGGATGAGAAGAAGAACAATGTCAAAGACGAAGCTTATTACGTTGAGAGATTGGAAGAAGTCCGTGTAAAGTCGAAGGGATTATCTCTGGTGGACAAAGGTGTGGATGAAGAAGATGGAGCATACCAGATTTGGTCATCTGGTTCTGACGAAGACGAGATGCGAAACACTACATATGGGGATATGTTCGCGATGCATGAGGAAGAAGAGGAAGGGAAAATTACTGGAAGTGCTTTGTTTCGACATCTTCACACAAATCTCCAATGACTTCTCAGGTACGTTCTCTTTTACAGTCTTCTAATATTCCCTCTAGTGAATATGATTAGTTTCTATCTGAGTTTGATGCAACTATTACTTATGTTAATGATCTACTTATTTATGCTAGTAATGATGCTAAGAAATCGAACACACAACTCTTAGAAACTCATAGGATGTTGGAATCGAAGAAAGTGAAAATAGAATAGTTAGACATGCAAATAACAAATCTGATGTGTGATAGGGATAATTTAAGCGTTGATGTTAAATTGTTGTTAAAACAAAGAAATATCTATTGTAACTCAGCCAAACGTTTATATGGTAAATTGACAGCATTGCATCATTCATCGGATATTAGCAAAGAACAACATAGGAAACTCTTTCCCTTTTTAGCATTTGAAAGGGAGAAAATTGACTATATTTCCTATGATTGTGAAAAGACAATTGTTGAATTCTATAGGGTTCCAGATAATAGATATGCATATGGAATAGTGAAAATTGATGAATGTCTAGATGCTGATGAATTAGTTGATATTGTAAATGAAACCTTGACCAAAAATGAACAAATGAAGATTTTGAAAAGAACTGAGAATTCGAAAACTGACCCTCAAACTAATTTTGTTGATATCGAAGATGATTCTGATGATATTAGTGAAATTGAAGAGGAGGAAGTTATTGATTGCTCTCAGTTGTCTGTCATTAATGTCACATCAATGGCTAAAGGCAAAGAAAAATGTAATGATTCTACGGTTAAAGTTGACACTACTCTACCCTCAACTTCGATAGTTAATGATCATGACCATGTGACTGTCGAAGATAGTCAAATAGACAGTGATAATGACAATGATGATGTTCCGAAAGAAACAACAATTCCAAGGGTTGTAGTTGATCAGGTTTTTGACAAAACTAAGAAATTCAACACAATTATGAAGGAAAAAGGTTCTCATTACCTTGAAACAAATACAGTTGTGTATCCGAATTTCAAATGCTCAGACGAGGTTATTTTTCTGAATAAAGTTTTTGTCACAACAGGTAATTGTGATAATATTAAACATGAGTTTAATAAAATAATTGAAGAGGATAACAAGAAGGCATCAAAAGAAGGATTTTTCTCAAACCAAAGTACTGTAAAAAACAATTTAACAAAGAATTCTTACACTTTTTAACGACAAAAACCACAACGAATTTGGGTTGAAAAATCAAAAGATGTTTCAAAACAAGATGACATTGTTTCACAACATTTCAAACTTGATTCTCAAGAGTTGAAGGAACAAATTGAAAAGATTTCGAAAAAAAGTGGTATTTCAAAGAGACAAGCAAGAAAGAAAGTTTTTTAACAAACCATTGAGTCTCAAAAGAAACCAAATGTTATGCTAAATAAATCATCTGAACAGAAAAGTCTAAATCGGTTCAGACTTCTTTTCAAAAGAAAGTTGAAAATAAGAAAAATTCCGCTCTAAATCAAAAAGATTTGTATCCAAATAAACCACAAAATGATTTTTCAAAGTCTAAAACTCAAGAGTCAAAATCCTACTCCCAAACTAAAGGTCAAACATCAAATGCAAAGAAGTTCACAAATCATCAATCAACAAGGAATTTGAATTCAAATCAACAAACACGGTTTTCAAAAAATCATTTTTCAAGACAAATCCGATTTTTGAATAATTCAAAGATTGTTCAAAATCATTTTTCTTCTCAAACGAAACCAGTGTTTTCAACTCAAAAGTTTGATAAATTCCATTCTAAAAGAAATGTGACTTTCACACCAAATCAACCAGATTTTCCCAATCCTCCTACAAAACAAGTTTCCAAAGTTTCGTATGTCAAAGGCAAGTTAGATTTGAAAAACATTAACGATTGGTTCGAAGGAAAAGGGAAATCATTTCAATCAGGGAAGTTTTCTCAACAACAAATCAAGGATGCTTATGAAAAGTATCTGAATGAATCTTCGAATGAAAGTTCTTCATCCAAGGAATCGAATCCTTCAGTCAAACAATGGAGAGCTATTCTGAAAGCAAAGGTTAATGAGAAACGAACTGAGAAGCAAAAGGCGAAATTCAGTGAAAATTCTAAACATGTGAATGATTACATTTCTATGCCTTTAACTAACGAAGTTGAATTAATTGATAGTCTCAAATCTAAAGTTCGTAATTGGATCATAAGATCTTCTTTTCACAATGCTTTTCAATCTAATAACCAAGGACCCAAACAGCCTTGGGACATAAATTCTTTCATTGATTGCAGGTTTTGAGTGACGAGCAATATGATGACAAATGGTATATTCATAGTGGTTGCTCTCGTCACATGACTGGAAAGAATGAAAACTTACGTGATTATCGAAGTCTAGATAATGCTGGAGTGGTGGAGTTTGGCAACAATAACAAATTTTATGTCAAAGTTTATGGAAAAGTAACAAATGGGAAATTCACAGTGAACATGGTAGCTTATGTCGAAGGTCTTCAACATAACTTGATAAGTGTTTCGCAACTTGTTGTGGGCACTGGCAATCAGGTGGTGTTTAATGAAGAAGGAAGCGTGATTTCGAACATAGACACAAAGGAAGTTTTGCTTACTCAAAAAGAAAAGGCGATATGTTTACTCTTGACATCAAACCAATTGTTGGGATTCCCTCAGTGTGCTTACTTTCGAAAGCTTCATCTGATGTTAGCTGGCTCTGGCATCGAAGACTTTCTCATTTGAATTTTCGAAATCTGAATAAATTGGTGGTAAATGATCTTGTTAGAGGTTTACATGTGTTAAAATTTGATAATGATACTTTGTGTGCAGCTTGCGAACAAGGAAAGCAACACAGACAAGGTCATCCGATTGTCATTGATTCAAATATTTTTGAACCTTTGGAACTTCTTCACATTGATCTTTGTGGACCCTCAAATGTTGAGACTCTCAACAAGAAGAGATACACATTGGTCAACAAGACTGAAATCCGAAACTGCTCACGCAATGATCGACTTCATCAAGCATACTGAACTAAGTTTGAAGAAAAAGGTTCGAAAGATCAAGAGTGACAATGGCTCAGAATTTAAGAACAATGTTCTTGATTCATTTTTAACCGACAAAGGAATTTTGCTTAATTTCTCTTCACCTTACACTCCTCAACGGAATGGTGTTGTAGAAAGGAGAAATCGTTCACTTTGCGAATCTGCAAGAACAATGCTCACATATGCGAATCTTCCTCAATATCTATGGGCCGAACCAGTTTCCACTGCATGTTTTACTCAAAATCGATCTTTTATTCATCGTCGTTTTAACATCACTCCTTATGAAATTATTAACAACCGAAAACCAAATGTTAAATTTTCCATGTTTTTGGTTGCGGGTGCTTCATTATGAATCTCAAGGATAATCTTTCGAAATTTCAGTCAAAAGCTGATGAAGGGATATTCTTGGGATACTCACACAATTCGGTTGCTTACAGGGTGTTCAACAAACGAACGAGGAAACTCGAAGAAACATTTAATCTTACTTTTGATGATTTTTATGTTAAACAAGTTGAAAAGACCTTTGAACAACAACCAATAATGAATGAATCAAATAATGAATCTCAAACTTTGAATTCGTTAGATTTTGATTATGATTTGATTTTTAGTGTTCCAGAACAGGCTATTGATGCAGAAATTAATGTTGATGACAATCAAGTGCCTGAAGCGTCGAAACATTCTGCTGAATCCACTCTCACACAGGATAACAATGATTTGCTTTCATCAAAAAATTGTTCAAGAAATAACGAAAGTCTGCCTGTTGTATCGAATGTTCAAGTGGAGGGGGAGCACTTGAATTCGTCTGCTCAAGTTGAGGGGGAGCATACTTTCGAGGGGGAGAGAGAAATAATGAATGTTGATGTCGAGGGGGAGCATCCTGATAATAATCCAATTGTCGAGGCGGAGCAAGCTGGATATAATACAAATGTTTCAAATGTTCAAAATGATGAATTTCATGACATTAATGATAATTTGTCAAATGCAGGTGAAGGATCTGAAACAGAAGAAATGTTCGAAGATGCACCTTTGGACTTTGATCATGCATATCCTCCAATGGATAGATGGACTCGAAGTCATCCAAAGGAACAAGTTCTTGGTGATCCTCATGACGGAGTGTTAACACGAACTCAACTTCGTGCAAAGAATGAGGTACTTAATGTACACCACGAATTTTGCATGTTTAATGCTTTTATTTCGAAAATTAAACCTAAATCAGTCAAGGCTGCTATGGAACATCCTTATTGGGTTGTATATATGAAATCTGAGCTTGCTGAATTCGAAAGAAACAAAGTCTGAAGACTAATTCCCAAACCAAATGATGTTTCCATCGTGGGCTAAAAATGGATTTTTAAAAACAAAACTGATAAAGATGGTAATGTTGTTCGAAACAAAGCTAGGCTTGTTGTTAAAGGTTATTCGCAACAAGAAGGTATAGATTATGAAGAAACCTTCGCCCATGTCACAAGACTCGAGGCTGTTCGAATATTTTTATCCTATGCAGCACACAAGGATTTCGATGTCTACCAGATGGATGTCAAGTGTGCGTTTCTCAACGGTGAACTCGAAGAAACGGTGTACGTTGAACAACCCCTAGGTTTTATTAATGAAGAAATCCATGATCATTGTTATATTTTAGATAAAGTTGTTTATGGGTTAAAACAAGCACCAAGAGCCTGGTATGCAACTCTTACCAATTTCTTAAAGCAATCAAAATTTAAACAAGGATCAGTTGATCCCACTCTCTTTCAAAAGAAAGTTAGGAATCATCTCATGCTTGTTCAAATTTATGTTGATGTATTATTTTTGGCTCTACTGATCCTGCTTTATCAAGAGAATTCGAAAATTTAATGAAAAGCCAATTTGAGATGAGCATGATGGGGAAAATCAACAATTTTATGGGATTAAATATTCGTCAAAGAAGAAAAGGAATATTTATCAATCAAGAGAAGTATACAAGAAATCTTCTTAAAAAGTTCAGAATGACGAATAGCACAAAGTTGAGAGTACCAATGGCAGTTGGAACAAGACTTGGTCCTTCGTTGGATAAACCAGCCATTGATCTCACATTGTATCGAAGCATGATAGGTTCATTACTATACCTCACGGCCAGTCGACCTGATATTATGTTTTATGTGTGCAATTGTGCTAGGTACCAATCGAATCCCAGGGAACCTCATTTAACTGTAGTCAATAATATTTTTCTCTATCTCAAAAGATCAATTTCGTTAGGATTATGGTATCCTTCAAAGACAGGGTTTTTCATTCAAGCATTCTCGGATGCTGATTTGGGTGGTTGTCAACTTGATCGCAAAAGAACAAGTGGTGGATGTCAACTGTTGGATGGGAAGCTTGTAAGCTGGTAATCGAAAAAGCAAACCTGTGTTTTGATTTCCACAACAGAAGCTGAATATGTTGCTGCTGCAGCTTGCACTTCTCAAATCTTATGGATACAAAGTCAACTGCGTGATTATGCAATCAATATGAAGAAAATTCCGTTGTATTGTGACTCACAAAGTGCCATTCGCATCTTCCATAACCTTGTGCAACATTCGAAAACCAAACACATTTCTCTTCATTATCATTTTATCAAATATCACGTTGAAGATGGAAACATAGAAGTTCATTTTGTAAAGACAACTGATCAGCTTGCTGATATCTTTACAAAACCATTAGATGAAAAATCTTTCGTAATAATACTGAATGGCTTAGGAATGATTGATGTGAATTCAGTTCATGGACATATTTCATTAGAATGACAAGCCAAAGTAGTGGAAAGATTTCAATTCAGCGGTTACTTTTCATTATTCAGCGGTTACTGTTCACAATCAACGCTTCGACATACTTCACTTTCGACATCATGCACAATGGTTTGACAAAAATCTTCGCTACTTTTGTTATTTTCCTATTTTCGCTAATCAGGTACATTTCTTTTATTGTTTGCTATTTTTCTTTAAAAATCAAAAACAACAAAAAGATTTTTCATTTTTGTCTTTATTCTTCAAAATTCAAAAATATAAAAAACAATTCTTATTTTTGTAATTTTCTTTCATAAAAACAAAAATCCAAAAATATTTTTTTTTGCGTTTTTTTAATTGTTCTTATGTAGCTTTTAGCGAAGATTCTTGATGCTTCATGCCTGATGCTTTAGGGAAAGGTATCTTTTTGACACTTTGTCCTAGTTAGGATGTCCCTAGAAGCATGTTTCATCATGTGGACCAAAGCCTCCATAAATCAATACGTTTCGAGGCCTTAATGGATTTCTCATCACGAGGATTCCTACACAATCAGGCTATATTCACATTAGTTCCTGAGTTACCTTACTCTTCTCTCATGAGTTAAGATTTAACTGCTTGGTCTACTCATAGCAGAGGTACTTTCGATTCTTGAACCACTCTTTTTAATCCTAGAGTTCTTTCACAATCACACACAAAGACACATACCCAAGACATCTCTGATCGAAACCAATCAGGTTATAGGTATGTAAACAATCTGTGTTAATGATCTGGATTCATGAAACCATGATGAAAGTGAAACCCAATTTTTCGAACCATTAAAGGAATTAACTAGGAAATTTGTTCCAGATTTTCACGAAACATTTGTTTCAGTACCACTTTTCGATACTCCAAATCATATTCTTTCTTTTTGCGTGGTCTTGATAAAATGTTCGAAACCCACTACATTTTTACCCAACAAGATCCAAAAATAATTTTTTTTATGGATCATGATTTCAGTGTGAGTATCAATCTGATTCTTCATTACTTCATAACTTTTTCCAAGGCATACTTGTCCCTGGTTAAACAGGTAATTTCGTTTACAATTTATCACCCTTATGTTTAGTTGCGATATGTAATCAACTACCCATGAAGCCTATTAAAAGAAGCCCTTTGATACTTCTCTATAAGTATTCTATTGTCATTCACGGGAAACCACACAAGCTGTTAGTCATCTCTCTTCATGATTAGCGAAGCGATCTTTGCCTGTGATCATACTGCATTTGTGTTGAAATATTTTTGACATCAAAGAACCAAAATTTTTTTTACTTTGTTTCTTATCTTTTTCTTTGACACACTTTGCACTCACGAAATCCTTGAGGTTCTGAGTAATACCAACTCAGACTGATGATTTCGAAAGTTTGGCACATGATTTCGCTTTTCAACCCAAAAGTGAAAGAGCCCAACCTCCATGCCGAAGGTTTCTTACAGTTCTTATCCTCTTGGTACAATCGAACAGACTGATGGATGTGACGTTCCGGTTACTACGCGGGTTTCAAGGAAAAGTGATCATCACCTTTTCAGACGTGGCTATCTTTACGGCACCAGGTCTGCTTTTATTGGTGACACGTGGCTTAGCATTTAATTCTCAAACCACTTCATATTCAAAATTGGGTGTACGTATAAAAAGGGATTTGGGGATTTTATTCCACTTTTACACTCATATATTTTTCTCCAAAGATTTGTGCCCTTTTCTCTCTGATATTCTTCAAGATTTCAAAAAGCTAACAATGGCGGCCACAATCCTCATGTTGATCCGTCTCAAACAACCGATGACATTACTTCTCAACCGCTTATGAAGATTCAAAGCACTAATCTTCAAGTTCAAGCTGATGTTACTCTGTATCCTGAAGGTTTGCAGATGCTCATTATTGCTCTGAAACACTCGGCCATGTTTTCTTCTTTTGATATTCCATTATCTTGGTTGTCCCATGTTGGTTCGACTGCGGTGTATAGCAAGTCGATCAAGGTTATTACCTTCCAGTTCATCAACAATAAGAAGTTCAAACTTACCAAGAAGTTGTTTGCTCAGATTTTGGAACTTCCTATTGATGATTCTTATTATGCGGTTACGAATGAACAAGTCTTACATATGTTCAACGAGATGGGATATCAACCGCTTCTAACCAAGATAAGTGATTTAAAGAAATCATGTTTTCCCTGTTTATGAAATTTTCTTTTTGGAATTTATCTTCGATGCTTGACTGGTCGAAGTGTTGGGTTAGATAAAGGGAAAATGGAGATTTATGCATTGGTGGCAGGTATCTATTATTATATTCCTCTTGATTACACAACTCAGTTATGGGATTAGTTTGTTAAAAGTAATGGCAATACGAATGTGAAAGATGGGATATCATGTGCTCGATACTGGAGTTTGATTCTACAATATACATATGAGAAGGAAGGAATTTCAGTTCTTGCAGATGAAGAAAAAGCAGAATTTTCATTATATCACTTTCTGAAAACCGTTGAAGATAGTCTTGATTTCTTTCCAACTGTTCCTCGTATTCCAGATGCGATGCTTCGAAAAGTTGATCCAGTGAATCCCATATTGGTAACTTATTTGTTGACTATCAATCCATCAATTGAGACTGGAGTGTTATTGCAAAAGTCTACCGAAGGTCCTTCGAAGAAGCGTAGAGGATCGAAGAAAGATGATCAGGCTAGTCCCTCAAAACCTAGTCCTGTAGCAGTTGAAAAATTAGCTAAGACTCCTAAGAAAGCTATGAAAGGAGAAAAATATTCGAAGAAAATTCCCAAGCCAGTTGTTGAAGAAACCTCAATACCTTCAAAGGAGGTGGTACCTTCGAAATCAGGTGTATTGAAAAAGTTGATGAAAATGGCTCATAAACCTCACCATTCACCTGAATGATCAAGAAGTTTTTCACCAACACTTATCCTCAAGCCTCAGGTTAATAGAAATGGGGTTGT
This sequence comes from Lactuca virosa, assembly GCF_052849685.1. NCBI lineage: Eukaryota > Viridiplantae > Streptophyta > Magnoliopsida > Asterales > Asteraceae > Lactuca > Lactuca virosa. The sequence goes on along the minus strand of NC_136433.1, from coordinate 261,668,526 downwards.
CTTTCGCGAAATTCCAACACCAGTATCTCCAGCATCAAAGAAAAAGCGTGTTGAAGACATTGCCAAAAAAATTTCGAAAAAGCAAAAGAAATAGAAGAAGTTAATTCTTAATGAAGACTCAATGGATGAGGAAATAGTTCCTGAATCTCCAGTTGGAAATGATAACACGGGCAATTCTTCACTTGTGAGGGGTTCTCCAGTCAAGTTGAATCTTGAGGCGATTGGAAATCCTGGTGACAATGTGGAAGCTTCTAAAGTCGATACAACCATCAATCAAGGTGAACAATCGAAGAATTATACTCGTGAGAAGACAACTATCACACCACTCGGAGTGTCGACGGCCGAATCAATTTTTGAGGAGATTCGCACTTCAGGCATCACTGCTAACGTATCTGATACGGATGAAAATGTCACTAAGGGTGAAGGAGTATCGAAAAAAGAAGCCTAAGGTAATCCTAATCATATTTTCTCTTCTACTTTCGAAACATTGGGTGTTGATACCACAGTCTCTTTACCACCATTTCTTATTCCTACTTCATCTCAAATACCTTCATCAACCCACTCACCTACCTTCGAAAAAATCATGCAACAACCCATCACTTCCTTATTCTCCTCCCTGATGAAACTGATGATGGTGAGTTCATGGGTTCATTTGCTGAAATAGTGTTCGATTCTGAAGAAGAGAACATTCCAGATCACATGTTGATGTCCGGGAAGCAATTTAAGATTCTGAATAGGAAACTTAATTCATTGCTACAATCTCAAGCAGAAGCAGGGGGTAAACATTCGGTATCTGGAATAGAGGTGGATGTGATGCTAAAAGCTCAAGCGTATCGTATACAGGATAAACTTGATCAGATGGAGAGGAACATTGAGTCAAGGGTCAAAGCTAGATCTGAGCCCTTTATTGGAGAACTTAAAGAGCTGAAGGTGGTTGCGAAGGAAAGGCATGTCCTTTTCGTTCAAGATGTCAAAAAGGTTCGCAAAGATGTCAATTTCAAAATTGAGGAGCTTTGTGCAGATATGGCGAAAGAAATTGCAGTCTTACATCACAATTATTCTACTCTTCACAAGATGGTGGATATTCTTGCTAATGTTGTAACGAAAGTTGTCGAATGGTATACTGCTCTAGTTCCGAAGGTTGACAAGATGGCAGAAGAAGATGTAAAGAGTTTTAGGAATGTTGATAAACTCTTGGTTGAGTTAAAGGGTTTAGTCTTGAAGACTGGATTTGTTTCGTCTTCGTTGATTACTCCATAGCTTCTGTCTGAGAAGTTGAAAATATTGGAATCTACTATTCACAAGGAGCTTGCAAAACTTTCAAAGCTCATCAACTTAATGGCAACTGATGCCCCACCTGTTCACATAGGAGTGCAAGGAGGAGAAAAGGATGGTATTGGCATAGGTGTGAAAGTTGGTACAGGAGGAATTGGTTCGGGAAAAATGATGATGATGGGAAGCTAGTTGGAAAAGTTTTAACTACTCAAATTCCAACTTCGTTACCAAAATAACCACTGTAACAATGTCAACAACAACAACAATAGGCCGATAACCAAGGGCATTATGATTAGATCTGCTAGTGGAGATTCAAGCTATTCGAAACCCAAGCCTACTGAAGCAGATAAAGGGAAAGGAAAAGGTGTAAGTGTTAAGCTTTCGAAAGAGGAGAAGAAAGAGTCTTTAGAACAAGAGATGGAGAAGCAATAGTAAATCCAATGTATTCTTTGTCAAAGAGCAAATGATCCTCCTGGTCTTAACAAAGGTGATCCTACAAATCTTTATTCTTATGAGAATATCGAAGCTTTAACTATTACAGGAGAGACGCATGACTTTGAAAAGGCTCCCAAGAAAAGCTTCGACACAGAGACCACAAATTTAAATCAGTTGGACTTTCCAGTCAACAAGATGATGTACTTGGATGAGCAGTTTGAGATTGCTGATAAGTACAAAGACAAAGTTGAAATTAAGCGATTGAAGTTTCGATTCCATGTTGTACTTGGAAAAAGGGAGGAGGAGATATGGTCTCTAGTCAAGATAGTTCGGGTTCTCAGCATATCTAAAGATGTTCTATTCGAGGTTATGTTGCAGAATTATCGATATCATGCAGTCCGAGCCAACAACGTTGCATTCGACTTCTCGGTTGCAGACTTCCTTTTAATGAATCTTCATGATTTGTTAGTTGTCGTGAAGATTATGAAGAGTGTTGATATTTCGAAGCTACATGTGACAATCAAAGAAGATTTTTTGAATGGTTTTACTCATTTGAAGGTGTTTATAGATAGATACTATGGTGCTTTGGCATTAACTGATGTCGAATTGGCAAAAGCATTGGACAAAGAGATCACAGTTCCTCAAACTATGCTAATGAGTAAGGCTAGTTTGAAAATTTTTTAAGATGGATAGAGTTGCTTAAAACCGCTAGGAATTGTGTTTGTTGGCAAAAACAAGAAGGGAAACAACTCAAAAATTTTGTTTCAAGTGTGTGATGTTGAAAGGTATACCACGCCTCATTACTCAAATCTCATGGTTCGAACGAATAGTTGTGCCAAGAAAAACAAAAAGAAAAAGGCTGAAATTCGTAAGGTGGTCAATTGGTATGATGAAACTCCAAGAGTTATTCACCAAGCTGCAAAGATGTTGATGACCTGATTCGTCACTTCTCACAAAGGGGGAGAATGTAGTTGTCGAATATTGTTGTGAGGTGTCGAAGGTCATAGATAGTCTCGATAGTTTGTTATTTTATTATAAGGGCACTTTATGTATCGAAGTATTCAGTGTTTAGTCCCTTGTATTTTTTTGTGTGCTTTCATGATCCCTATAAATAGGGATGTGTACTAGAGATAGATAAGAACTTTCGTGATTTTGGCTAAATACTCTCTGTACTCCTGAAAGCATAATTGACCCAAACAGACTTTATTTAGATCTCGTGTTCATCATTCTTACTTTACTCTGATCTTGTAATTTATACTCGATTTCATTACAACTACATACCTTTCTTTTATGGAATTGACATCATTACTGTAGGTTCTTAGTGTATGTATCATGGTCGTACATAACTAAGATCTTATAGCCTGAGAATGTTTGGTTTGGCCTTATTTCCTGTTGTTGTTTGATGAAGGGATTAGGTTAGGATCATATATTCGAATGTCTATTGGGTCCAGCGTTGTGTATGGCTAGCATACACGAGTGATGCATGGTTGGTGGAAGTTTCATGGATGAGTGGTGTGGGGTCAGCCGGTCAGTTTTGATATATAGTTATTCTCTAGGGTGTAAGGATTGAGGGTATGAGTATGCTAGAAAGTATTGTTAGGTTCGTTGTGGTGATCCTCTGGGACAACTACCGATAGGTGTGGAAGGTAGTATGAGCCCGTACTACTGAAAGCACAGGACCCGTACGCGTAACAGAGAAGTCAAAACCCCTAGGGCTTTTTGGGAGTTAGATCCCCTGTTATATTCTGCATATTATCTGATATCTCCATGGTGTATTTTCAGTATGGTGACTATGAGGAGAGTCGAGATCAGATCCGGATCCGAATCCAGATCAGGAGCCGGCAGGCAGATTGGGGCAGATGAGTTGGATGCCCGGATTAGGGAGATTGTTCATGATGAGGTTTTAGCAATTGTTCGGGATCATATACCGGAGCTGTTTGGGTCTATTAAGACCGCGATGATGGAGTTCTTTGATGACAAATACGCAACCATTCCTAAGACTGTTGCTGCTGCAGCCGTAGCAGCTGCTGGTGTTGGACCGGGTCAAGTTTTTCTGTATCGGGACTTCGACAATACAAATCCCCCGACTTTCGTTGGGGTGCAGGACCTGATCATTGCCATGAGGTGGATATCTGATATGGAGGGATGTTTCTTCACTTGTTTATGCCATGATGACCAGAAGGTCAGGTACGCTCTGAACCTTATGTGGTCTGGAGCGAAGGATTGGTGAAGGCTCGCTAGCAGTTCTTATTCTGCTGAGTAGAGAGCTGTTGTGTCTTGGGAGCAGTTTTCTGAGACGTTTTGTTCCCGATATGTTCCACTGGTGGAGCGTGAGAGGTTAGCACAGGAGTATGTGGATTTGAAACAGGGTTCTAAGACGGTGACAGAGATCACCAAGATGTTCACGGAGAGAGTTATGTTCTACCTTGAGTTTGATGCATTTGAGCAGGCTCAGATGACCCGTTACTTGAGCATGCTCAAGAGGAAGATCAGGCAGTTTTTTTCTACTCAGCGCTATGGTACATTGTTGGAGATGCAGGAGGCCGCCAGGCGGTGTGAGATTGAGATTGATCTGCAGACGAGGGAGTAGAGGCCGGCCCCGGTGCAGTCTCAGCCTACGCCAAAGCGGTTTAAGATCGCTGATGTCAGATCTGGGAGCCGAAAGGGCCGTACTTGTGGGAAGTGCGGTAACGCGCATGAGGGTTCTTGTCGATCATCATATGGGTGCCATAATTGTGGCTGACAGGGCCACATGGCGAGGGATTGCCGCCAGCAAGCTCCAACACTCAGTTCCGGGATTTGTTATCATTGCAACCAAGTTGGTCATGTGAAGGCCATCTGTCCATTGCTCGCTGCTAGTCCGGCGTAGGCTCCTTCGCCGGCTACTTTGAGGATCACTGACGGAAGTCTGGGCAGGGCGGAGCCCCCGAGGGCTCGAGGGCGCGTTTTCCAGCTTACCGTCGACGAGGCCAGAGCAGCACCAGATGTTGTGACTGGTATGTTTCTATCCCTTGACTTATTTATTATGTTTGTATTATGCTTATATATTTGTATCTTTTCTAGGTATGTTCCTAGTAAACTCCTTTCCTACTTTAGTGTTGTTTGACTCGGGTGCGACTCGGTCCTTTGTTTCTCGGTATTTTAGTAGGGAGTTTGATATGCCCTTAGGGGAGTTGGAGTGTTTGTTGCGAGTTTCTATCGCCAACGAACACGGGGTTTCTGCTTCTTTGGTATATTAGGGTTGCGTTCTGGATATATTCGGGGTATCCTTTACGATCGATTTGATCCCTATCCCCATGGGGGATGTCTGCGTGATTGTGGGTAGGGATTGGTTGAGCCGTTTGATGCTATGCTCGACTGTGAGGGCCAGCGCATGGTAGTTCGTACCCCAAGTGGGGGAGAACTGGTTATTTATGGAGAGGACACCAGGATAGGTTTAGGGTTTTGTTCTGAAGCTAGGGATCGATAGTATATTCCGCACGGATGTGTAGGTTATTTGGCTTATGTTGTGGATACGCGGGATCGGGATTAGGTGTCGGTTGTTGATGTTTCGTTCGTCAGGGAGTTCGCTGCTGTATTCCCAGAGGAGTTACCCGGTGTGCCTCCAGAGAGGCAGGTCGAGTTCAGGATTGACCTCATGCCAGGTGCGGCCCTGATTGCCAAGGCACAGTACCGTTTGGCACCTCCTGAGATATAGGAGTTGTCATCTCAGTTGTAGGAGCTGCTAGGCAAGTAGTTCATCAGACCGAGTAGTTCTCCGTGGGGAGCACCGATTTTATTCGTCAAGAAGAAGGATGGTTCACATCGGATGTGCATCGATTAATGGGATTTGAACAAGTTAACGGTGAAGAACCATTATCTCCTTTCGCGGATTGATGACCTCTTTGATCAGTTGCAGGGTGCATAGTGGTTCTCCAAGATAGATCTGAGGTCCGGATATCATCAGGTCAGGGTGAAAGAGGAGGACGTGGACAAGACCGCATTTCCGGACTTGTTATGGGCATTACGACTTCGTAGTCATGCCATTTGGGCTCACCAATGCGCCAGCGGTATTCATGGATTTGATGAATCGGGTATGCAGGCCGATGCTCGATCGGTCGGTTATAGTGTTTATTGATGATATCTTGGTATATTCCAAGACTAGAGAGCAGCATGAGGAGCATCTTCTCGAGCTCATAGGGGTTTTGAGGCCATAACGGGTTTACGCTAAGTTTTAAAGTGCAGGTTCTGGTTACAAGAGGTTCAGTTTCTTGGACACCTCGTTAACCAGGATGGGATTTTGGTCGATCCGGCCAAGATCGAGGCGATGATGTAGTGGGAAGTTCCGAAATCTCCCTCGGATATCATGGGTTTCTTGGGTTTGTCAGGGTACTACCGGAGATTCATTCAGGATTTCTCCAAGATTGCAGTACCCCTCACTCGTCTGACGAAAGGAGTGGATTTCCGGTGGGGCCCCGAGCAACAGTCAGCATTCGATACCCTTCGGCAGAGGCTATGCGAGGCCCCAGTTTTGACACTCCCGAAGGGAATTGAGGATTTTGTGGTTTTCTGTGATGCATCCATCACTGGTTTGGGAGCAGTCCTCATGCAGAGAGGACGGTTGATAGCTTATGTTTCGCGGCAGCTGAAGCCGCATGAGTAGAGATATCCCACGCATGATCTTGAGTTGGGGGCGGTAGTTTTTGCCCTCAAGATTTGGAGGCATTATCTTTGTGGGGTCCGTTGTACCATCTACATGGATCACAAGAGCTTGAGGCACATTATGGATCAGCCGAACCTGAACATGAGGCAACGCAGGTGGTTGGATGTAGTCAAGGATTATGACTGCGAGATCCTTTACCATCTGGGTAAAGCAAATGTGGTGGCGGATGCCTTGAGCCGCAAGGTAGCTGGACCTTCTGATGGGGTGTCGTGGATGAGGATATTAGTGGATTCTCCTATTATGGGATTGATTATGGAGGCTCAGGCCGAGGGTGTTCGGTAAGAGAATTGGAAGATTGAGAGGATTAGGGGTCAGATCACCATATTTGCCACGGATAGTCATGGGTTGCTGACTCGTTGTGTACGGGTATGGGTTCATATGTCTGGTGGGGTCAGGCAGATTGTGTTGGAGGAGGCTCATAAGTCTCGTTTTTTTATCCATCTGGGGGCCACCAAGATGTATCGGGATCTGAGATTGAGCTATTGGTGGCCATGTATGAAGAGGGAGATCGCCTGGTATGTTGAGAGGTGCTTGACCTGCAGGATGGTCAAGGCCTAGCATCAGAGGCCGCATGGCAAGCTGCATACTCTGGAGGTTCCCATGTGGAAATGAGAGCAGATTCCAATGGACTTCATCACGAAGTTGCTGAAGACGACAAAGGGTTTTGATGCTATTTGGGTCATCGTGGATCGATTGACCAAGAGTGCCCATTTCCTGGCGGTTCAGGAGAGTTCTTCGGCCGAGAAGTTGGCCGATGTGTATACTCGTGAGATCGCTGCTCGCCATAGGGCTCCGATCTCCATTGTTTCAGACCGTGATGTTCGGTTCACCTCCCGTTTTTAGCAGAAGTTCCATGACGAACTGGGCACTAGGCTACATTTCAGCACAGCCTATCATCTGCAGACCGACGGCCAGAGTGAGCGGACGATACAGACTCTTGAGGATATGTTGCAAGCCTGTGTCATTGATTTTGGTGGGAGCTGGGACTCCTACCTTCCTCTTGCGGAGTTCTCCTACAACAACAATTTTATCTCCAGAATTGGTGCTCCGCCTTTTGAGCTTTTGTATAGGCGGAGATGTCATACCCTAGTCTGTTGGGGCGAGGTTGGTCACAGGGTCATGGGGAGGAACGAGGTCGTCCTTCAGACTACAGAGATGATCCAGCAGATCAGGCAGAGATTGCACACTGCTGAGAGTCGGCAAAAGAGCTATGCCGACCGACACCGATCTGAGTTCGAGTTTCAGGTCGGCGACATGGTAAGCGTACTAAGGCACGCCCTAGTACGTTGGGCGAACTAATGTCCGGGTGAAACCCTAATTTTTTGGGTTTGAAGAGTATTTAAGCACCTTTATGGATGATTTTTCTTCACTCTTTCAGCCTCCAATTCCGTGAGTCATTTCTATAAAAGCCTAACCCCATAAGTGAGTATTTTAAGCATAAAGTGTGTTGTTTGTGTGCTTAAAGGAGAAGGAAGTGCACCAAGGATTCAAGGAAGGAAAGCAAGCTTGTAGATCTTGGATCATCATCTCATTTGGAAGCTCCAGAAGATATAAAATTACCACCTTTGTGTTTTGTTTGCTAAGATCTCATCATGGTAGCTTTATGATGTTCTTTTGTCGCTAAAAGTCCCATTTTTGTGCATGTTTGATTTTGGACGGTTTGAGCTGACTTTATAGACCCTAGGAAGGGTCCTTAGTCATAAAAATGAGATCCCAATGGCCAGAAGTGTTTCATGTATTTGTAAAAAAGGTCTTAATGGGGTACGACCTTATATTAAGAATTTATGGACGTGTAAAGTCATAAAGTTGGAGACTTTATGACTCTAGTTTGAATTTGGACCATGGATCTATAATATTAGCTTAAGTGCTTAAGCCATTAAGCACTTAATGGACTTTTGGATCTGCGAGAGTACGCACCGCGTAAGGAGGAGTACGCCTCGTGTACTCGGTTAACCACCCCAATGGTTGTCAATGTGAGGTTCGTGTATGCCCTGTGTACCTTTGGTGTACGCCCAACGTACGTCGTTTGTGGGCTTTTGAGTTTAGGCTTCGAGTTTTGGGCCACCTTTTGGGCTTGTGTGGCTTGGGCCTTATTGGACTTTCTGAGTATGAGTGTTTTGGTCCAGTTGGAGAGTTGGACCTTAGGATAAGGCCCAATAATGGATTGGGCCCAATTTGGAAAATTGGGCCAATTATGGGCCTCGAAGTACATTGGGCCTTTGAATCAAAATTGGACATTGGGCCTTGGGCCAATTGGGGAAAGGGTAAAGTGGACATTTACCCTAAGTATGAATCTTTAGTCAAGAATGGTAATCCAATTGTTAATTGAATGTTTATTTGATTGTGATAGTTTAGGATTCTTCGTGAGACAATAGTCAGAGGTTTTCAGTTTGGTTTGACATTGTGAGGTGAGTCTTCCTCATTATACTTTAGGGTCGAAGGCACCAAGGGCGGCCCATTGGTTTGATAACCTGATATTGTGTATGTTGAATATGGAGTAGATGTGCATGATAGTTTTGTTATGCTAGTTTGGTAGATCTGTAGGACTACTTGTGATACTGTCTGTTTATCTGTATATGATATTATTTGTTATATGTCGACATATGGTGTGGGTTGGGTTGAGGTTGTACTGCTCCGTGATGTAGCTAACAAACCCTGGGGCATACCAGATATGAGTTGAGAGCCAGGAAGGGCATGCCAAACTCATATTGAGGGCTCATGAGTGTTCCAGATATGAGGTGAGGGCCGGGTAGGGCATGTCAGACTCATACTGAGGGCCGGGGAGCAAGCCAAACATAACCTGTGGGCCCATGGGGAAATCCAGACTTATGATGTGGGCTCAGGGGTAATCCATTCTGTTAGTTGTGGACCATTGCATGTTGTTATTATTTTTGTGCTATTTGTTATGTATCGGTATTTTGGGGGAAACTCACTAAGCTTTGGGCTTACAGTTTTCGATTATGTTTCAGGTACTTCAGAAGGATCGCGGGAAGGCAAAGGCGTGATCGTGCACCTCCTCATGTTTTATTCCACGATTTTGGGATTTCTCTGATGTTGAACTTATTTTCAAAACAATTTGTAAACGATGATGGTTTTTTAGTATGTTTTAAAAGTTTAAAATTTTTGAGAATTTTATGAATGTTACAAATAAGGTACATGTTTCCATTTCTCCCTGAAGTGATTAGACATTAATCTCTATTCTTTTTAAGAACATGGCTATGCTTATCATCTAATTTGAATGGATAATGAGTGTCACAAGTTGACCAATGTTGACTTGATTATGCTTTAATCCAACAACAAAGAAAACTTTTTGAATGATAAATGTAGCATTTTTTAGTACGTCATAGCCAATGATAATGTTGTTTGTGTCCAGTGGCGGAGCTTAAACAATTAATTTGGAGGGGGGGAGTAATGATTGTGCTTACTAGTCTTACTACTGAAAATGTTATGTGTATTTTCTCTATTTTATATGCCAATTCTCAATTATTTTCATATTCATCTCTTCTTTTTTATGGTGTCCTTTTCCAAGCTGACCCTTTTTGCCAACAACTTCATAATAGAAACAAAGACATGACAGTAGGTAAAAGGTCTAGCTATCAAAGATTTACATCCACAAAAATTAACAAACATGTTGCTTAGTTATTTTATATTCCAACTTCTGAAATAGTAAAAAAAAATAGTGAACTCGTTTACAAAACTAGGAAGATATTAAACTGAACTGTTTCCATATGTAAATTTGACATAAATAGGCATGGAATTTAATTCTCTATGCTGAAATTGTTCCTTTGCAGGATAAATCATTCTAGTCACACCCCTTCTCCTTAAAAGACTACAAGAAGGACAATTTTTTTTTCAGAAAGATCCCAAATACCATAAATTTCTACATTCTATGTTCTATGCAAGACCTCTAGTTTATCTTTAACAAGAGCATACCCTCTAGGAATCCAATGAGAGAGAATGAGAGAGGTGGAGTATGTATGTACCTGGGCAATTTACATGACTTTGGTTGGTTGCCAAGCATACTTGTGATACTGGGTGTCTGAGTTGCCATGTTTAAGACAATCAAATTCAGAGTCAATGAAGGGACAACTTAAAGCTACATAGTGTAGGTATAAGTTATATAACTACCCATTTTCCTCTAAACAAATCACACCCCAATAAGTATCTTCCCCTTAATGTAGTACTAGTAGTACTACTAGTATTACAGGAAGAATGGATGATGACAAAGATACTTGTGTTTTAGCCAATATTACAACAACAAATAACTGCAACTCATTATGAAGAATTGAAGATAAAAATCAGTAAAAACTAAATCAGTGGGGTCGAAGGAAAATGGATGATGGTCCGATGGGGAAGAGAGAATAAAGAAACGGAGAGAACACTGAAGTGTTGTACATAGTTGATCGATTCCATCTCGGGGTTGAGAGAGGTAGTGGGAGGTGTCTGATTCAGCGATCAACAAAAGATGTCAGGATTGAGCGACTGACGGAGACGGACTGAGCGAGGGTTAGAGAGTCGATGATTTGGTTCTTGGACTATCGGATAGCGAGGGGAGGGGGGACAACCCATTTCTTTTATTTTTGAGCTAACATGTATTAAAATTATTGGGCGATGACTATTTCTAAGCAAAAAAAAAAAAAAAAAAAAACCAGAGGGGGGGGTGTGGGGGGGGGGGGGGGGGCTCCTGGCCCTAACCATCCTCCGCCCCCGTTTGTGTCATTCCACAAAGTAACAAATCTATCTTTTTTTGACCTATAGATACGCCACTATTATAACATGTGCATCATGTGTAGAAAGCAAGAACTATGTCTTCAAAGTCAAACTTCTACCACCATAGTTTTTAAGACTAAGATCTACTCAACCGAAGTCATAAGAAATATAAAGAATTTGGTCCCTTGACAATAGACCTTTTTCTGTGGATCCAAAACGTATTTCATCGACTTCCAAGAAGAAGAAAGGTATCCGATCTCCCACTTCAAATAAGTCAATTGCCCGATTCAAATAAAATAAAGTACGACTTTTGGTTTAATCAAAAAACATCGTCTTATTGTATTTTTTATGTTGAGATAAAAAAAAAAGTTCTTTTGTCTCAAGAATACCTTACTTTTTGGAAGAAAAAAAATTTTCGTTTGGCTAGATTAATTTTAAGATGTTAAAAGGCCATCATGTATTTGTGTATGTTTGTATGTATCTATGAATGAACACAATTGAAATCACAAATGATAAAGTCGGAGTGTATTTTTTATGTTGAGATAAAAAAATAAAGAAGTTCTTTTATCTCAAGAATAACCTACTTTTTGGAAGAAAAAATATTATTGAAATCACAAATGATAAAGTCGGAGTGTATTTTTTATGTTGAGATTAAAAAAAAAGAAATAAGTTCTTTTATCTCAAGAATACCCTACTTTTTGGAAGAAAAAAAAATCGTTTGGCTAGATTAATTTTAAGATGTGAAAAAGCCATCATGTATTTGTGTATGTTTGTATGTATCAATGAACACAATTGAAATCACGAATGATAAAAGTCGGAGTTGTTTTACTTATAAAACCTCCCTTGATGAAGGTACAAAGGTCAACCCTCTATACCCTATCAAATTTGTTTCCTTCTTTGCACGTCTCTCTCTCCGTAATATATTACTTTTAGAGTAAATTACAAGAATGGTATCCAATCTATAAAAAAAGTTACACATTTAGTCTAACTTTTGGATTTTCTCCAAAGATGTCCCTAAGTTGGATTTCTATTTCATAAATAGTCCCTCTCCTCAAACACCATTTAAGCACTCCGTTAAACTTTCCCATGTGCAAATGTGGAGTTTATATTCACTTCTTCTTTTTTTGTTTTAGTTTTGTTTTGGGATTCGCTATGATACAACTTTCTTCGATTCCTTCATTTAACAATATTTATTTCAGTTTCATTCTTATCTCGGTTAAAGTTTTTAAGGACTTGATTGTGTTCAACAATCAGATGATGTTGAAACTGATATTAGTCATATACATCGGAAGTCTTTTAATTATGATATTCTATACGATTAATTAATTTCATCTTGATAATTTTGAAATATTTGAACCATTTTTATATGTTTTTTTGTTTAATAAAAGGTAGTTATAATGCAATCGATAGTTATAATAAGGTTCAAGATGTTTGCAAACATATAGTGACATGGTTTGGTAGCAATGGTAACAATGTTAAAAAAATGGGTATGACAACTATATGGTTTAGGTGTTACTTTTTAAAAATCAAAGAATGGAATTTACGACTAATGTTAATTAGTCCAATAATTTATCTTTTCCTTTTTGCTTTATGTTGTGTTTTGGCAACACGGATAGTACAAATTTTGATGACAATTTTCGTTGTATGCTTTAAACTTAACGCATGTTATGTTAAAAAAAATGATTTAAGTTTATACATGATAGTATATGTTTACAAACAATTAAAAAAAAAACTAAAAACTATTTAAAAAAAAATAAAAAAAATATATAAAAAGAAAAAACCATAACACTAACTATATTTTATCTTTGCTCTGTTTAAAAAGTTAAATTCTATGTTTCATTTTTCATGTTTTGATAAAACATAAGTTGTGCTTTGGTTGACTATCTCCTAATTTGCACCTCCAACAAAAGTAGCCGATAATATCATCTCTTTGTTATATACTTGGTGCAAGCATAAGAGTCCTCATGGTTGCGGTAGCTGTGCTGAATGGAGTTGTTCGCCATTTGCCATCTAAGTCTTATCACATTTTAATTGTTTTTTATGTTTCTCTTTCTTGTACTGTTTTATTTGGTCGCGATTTAGTTTCTTGCTAATTGTTGATCCCTTTTCATAATATTCGCCGTTTTCAATATATATATATATATATATATATATATATATATATATATATATATATATATATATATATATATATATATATATATATATATATATATATATATATATATATATATATCCTAATTCGCACAATGATCAAAGACTGCTACAAATTTGGTAAAAGGCTGTGGTTGCTACGTAATCACATATATGGAGGCAGGAGAAGCGTGTAAAATTTACAAGAGGAGAGAGGATGTGTATGGTATTCCAATATTCAATTGTAGAGGATGAACGTGTAAATTGGAAGTTTCAACAAACAATTATGGATAATAATTAGAGTTGAATAGAGACAGAAACAATTAAAATACCAAAATGCACCATTGTCCTTTGCACAAAGGGGGGTTTGAGAGAGTGCCTAAACGTTGTTTAAGAAATTTTTAAAACTAGGACCAACCTTGCATTATTTGGTAAAGATTAGGGACATTTTTTGTTATTTACTCTAGTTTTTATTTTTCTGATTGCAACAACTCCTTCGATTAACTTCCCCACTACCTGGCCCCCACACCAACACCAAGATTCTACAATGGCTACCATAACTTCATATATTATTATATTATTGTTCTCATCTATATATACAACCCTTCACTGATATTGTGTTCGTTGTATCTGCATCCCTCTCTCTATGGAATCAAATCAATCATCATATGCATATACATCTTTGAACAAATCTATGGATGAATCAGACACAGCAACAACCGAAGAAAGTGGTTGGACTGCTTATTTTGAAGATTTTATGGTTGCCCAACAGCATGATCATCAAAATAATCATTCAGTTACTGATCATGATTATTATTATCATCATCAACAACAACAACATCAATATCAACATCGTCATCATCATCAACAGCAACAAGATCATGATGGACCCGTGCTATCTGATGTTGCTTCACATGTTGAGTGGAATACTATCGATAATTCGATGAGTGGTGTAGCCCCAAAATTCACCAAGAAATTGAATCTTTTCAAGAAAACCAGTAGAAGAACAAGAGAGATTCTTTATGATGATTCTTTAGAAGACACGGCTAGTTCTCCTGTCAATAGCCCTAAGGTTAGATCATAAAATGAATTATCATATTTATAAGAATTCTTTGTGTGGAATCATATGTTCATTGATTTATATGGATGTTGTTAATTAATAGGTTGGGAGTCAACACATGGGGTTTAATCAAATAAAAGTAGACGATATCATAGAGAATTCTTTGGTAATTTTCTACCAACTGTAACATCTTTTTCTGAAAACCAAACCATTTCTTGAATATATTTTGTGGTCAACTAATTTAGGGAAAAAGAGGTGCCTTTGAAGATCAAAGCATGGAAAGGGGATTCGAAGAACACAACAATGGAAGCACAGATTTGAGGAAAAGAGGGTTATGCTTAGTTCCCTTGTCCATGTTTGTAAATTATATCTGATAATCCCCTACCCCACCCTGCAAATCAGAAGAATATAGATGGAAAAACTGTATAGAGTTCTTAAATAAGGTCAAGGAGAGTGAAACAGTCGAACTTGAGACATTGCAGCCTGTATAGCCCAGTTCACATTCAAATCATACATCCTTCTGTATCTAGTAAATGTAAAAACTTTAATAATTTTCTTGTTTATTACAATGAGGCCTGGAGTAGCCTCAATACATTTGGTTAAATCTTGTGTAAATTTGTGTTTCTCGTGATTCTTGATTTGTTGTCACAATCATAAATGCTACAATTTCAAAAGGCAGATAGGAATAGTATGTCTTTTGACTAAGTTCAATGGACTTGTGGTTCAAAACAACAAAAAAGGCGAATTTCAAAATAGTATTTGGAAGGGGACTTTTCTTCGCGAACATGGGGGTTTAGTTTCCCTCCAAATTGCTTCAAAAGGAAATGTACTGTTCTTAGTTTTAGACTTAGTATCACTTTTAGAAAGATATTGAGAAGAAATGCATGTACACCAACATCCCGAGATAATAGACCCAAAAGAACAAGCAAGACTGTACAATTTTGGTGACTACAGGAAAAGGACACACCATAAATTATAACGTCTCTATTTCATCGACTTTAATAAACTTAATTAGTTGGCATGTCTTAGTAATGATCGTAAAAGAAACTATACAGATGAAAGCAGAATTAATGACCCTAACATAGTGTTCTTAGATTGTTCTTCATCTGAAATCCGCAAACCCTAGTATATCAATTTAGTCATGAAATAATAATCAATTGTAAAGGATAACATATGCACATAAAATATCAAAATGTCAAAAACCAGGATCTTGACACAAAGTTCTTAATTGCATTCTAGGTCTTGATCTTCCGAAAAATTAAATCCATAGTCTCTGAAAACCCATACCAATAACAAAATATTAAACACTTAAATATTAAACCACATCAAAATAAAAAATAAAACGTGCAACAAAAGTTCACCACGAAACATCATTTTCAAATTATAAATTCAACGAAGAGTACATTGCATTAAATTACTTGGGGAAATGACACAAATGCCCTATGAACTTTTTAGGGTGGTCAATTTAATTCCTTAAGTATTTTCGTTGCTTTATGAGGAAACAAAGTCGTTTTTGTTGGGTCCCTTACATCCCTTTGGACAAAATGAAGGGTTCACCCGGTGACCCTTCGCCACATAGACATCTATTGACAAATACCTAGTACTATTCATCTTCACCTCTTTTGCTTTCTTCACCTTTTTGCTCACCACTTTATCATTATCAACACTTTTTCATACTCTCCAATTGCTTTCTCTCTCCCATCACTATACATACCGTCTTTTAAAACAACTCAAATTCTCATTTCTTATTCAAATCCATCCATGTCTAATCCAAATCATCTGTTCTGAATGTCGACTGGTTTCTGGTTTTTAAACCTAGTAATGCAAATCTAAATCAATACAGCTTCTTAAAAGTTCGACTTCTGTATCAATTAAGGAGTGAAACTTAACACACCGGGTTTATCAATGTTGAAATTGTAATTTCCACACTCAAACTAAACTTCACCTTATCATCTTCCCTGATTTTGACCGATTAGAACGGAGCGCAAGGAGTACGTTTCCCGATCTGATCAACTTCAGAGTTGCAAAATGCATGGATTTAGATGTGTTTTCGCTCACGTTGCTTCCAATATCTTCGAGCGTGGAATTGCGAAGCCTGAAACTAAGGTAGTACTGTCTCCTAAATTAAGTACTTCATAGTTGCAAAATCACTCTATTTGTTCGAGATGAAACAGATAAAATGATAGATTTGATAAATTTCTATCTTTTTAGGAAATTTCAAGCTTAGTGTAGATCCATGTGAAGGTGAATCACTTATAGTTACTGTTTTCGAGATCAAAAACTCAGCGGTATGTATTGAAATATCAAATATATTCTATCATTTTCTTTTTGAAACGAGAATCTATGAACACAGTCACAATTGACATGAACGAGCTCGTAATTTGTCATGTTTCTGACTCCATAATGAAGGAAGAACTAAAAGTGTTCTTACACAGCTTGCACATGTCTTCTTTAGCTTCAGAATTGAACCTTTTGTTTGTCTTCAATTCCATTTCGACGATAGATTCTTTCGATGATTTAATGCGGGAAATGGGAGTAATGTTGTTGACTTCCCAACAAGTTTCGACATAACCCGGTGTGTGAAATCCGGCAAAGAGGCAGATAAACAAGAACCCATCTATAGTATTATACAGAGGAAGATGATGAACAGGAGAGAAATGGGCCACAAGGTGTCTATGTATGACTCAAACTGGCTACAAGAGGCAAAGGGGACTAAAAAGATAGGCTGCTCATGACTTTGTCCCTCATAAAGCCACAAAAATAGTTTAGGGACTAAAAGGACCAACCCTAAAAAGTTCGTAGGACATTTGTATATATATATATATATATATATATATATATATATATATATATATATATATAGGGTGAGGTTGAACAGAGACTCATTATTAACCATGGAACCAAGAAACAAATATTTTTTTCAACTTTTAGATCTTATTTTTTATCAATAAGAAAACTAAAAATACAAAAATTCATAACTTTTTATTCGTTTTCCAATGATATCAAATTCGATAAAATAAAATTAACTTTTTTTTCATCAAATTACAGTGTGAATCTATGCAGATTCATAATGTGAATCTCAATTCACACGGTGAATCAAAAAAATATATAATTTATTTTTTAGCATTCACAATGTAAAGTTATGAATTTATATATTTTAAGTTTTTTTCGATAAAAAATAAGGTCTAAAACTTGAAAAAAAATATTTGGTTCCTTAGAGAACCATTTATAATGGTTCTCTATTAAACTTTCCTATATATATATATATATATATATATATATATATATATATATATATATATATATATATATATATATATATCCGGTAAGAAATTTTTTTTTGTAGGAAGGTAAGAAGTTTTTTTTCTACATATTTTTTTTAACGAACAAAATAAATGAATCACTAGATGGTTCATTTGTAAGATGATTCACAAGAAAAAATTCCCAAAAAAACATCTTTATGATTCATTTTTAAGTAAATTAAGAAAAAATTCACTTTTATGACAATTTTAGTGAATAACAACAAAATCATTGTATAAATGAATCATCGAGATGTTTTTTTGAGATTTTTTTCTTGTGAATTATCTTACAAATGAATCATCTAATGATTCATTTTGTTTGTTCGCGAAAAAAATATGTAGAAAAAAAACTTCTTACCTTCCTACCAAAAATTTCCTTCTTATTTGATCTTGACTATATATATATATATATATATATATATATATATATATATATATATATATATATATATATATATATATATATATGCTAGGAATGCGTGAGGCCCGTGCTAAGCATGACCCATGGAGGTATCTGTGATATATATTACTATGCATGTGTTGTGTTATTATAATGAAAAATTTAGTTTACAAGTTTTGAGATGGGTGGATTTGAAAATGTGATCCCCATACAAAAAGTTTATTTGAAACAATTATGAAGGTTAGATATATTATATTTTTCATTTTATGGTTAATTAGCTAGGTTTGATTCTTAGCCATTGACAAATTTTTGGTTTTATGTTGTTTATT
This sequence comes from Lactuca virosa, assembly GCF_052849685.1. Taxonomy (NCBI): domain Eukaryota; kingdom Viridiplantae; phylum Streptophyta; class Magnoliopsida; order Asterales; family Asteraceae; genus Lactuca; species Lactuca virosa. Next base: position 261,650,183 of record NC_136433.1, on the reverse strand, counting down.
TTTTGTTGACATGATATTTATATTTGTTGTTGTATAAGGGAATGTAAGATTATGCAGTTGCAATGTCAAAAGCAACAACACGTAAGATGACTGAAATACATATTATAGAGTAAATGAAGTTATGGTCAGGCATACATGAATTAATGTTGTAATAATGTAATAAAGATGGATGTAATAACATAAAAACATACCAATAACATGCAGAAATAACATAATATTATCTTTTACTAAGTAAGTGATAATGTCAGCAACAGTTAGTTGGTAGACTGTGTGGAAAACAGTTATGTGACAACCAAAATGAAAAGCACTCAATGCTTAGAAATTAAAAATGACACTAATTTGTCTAGAATATTTGTCAGTTGTTCTTTCCTTCTGAATGTTATTGGTTGATAATTTTCTAAATGCAAAGGCAAATGAATAACAATTGGTTTGATTTCACCTAATGAAAATCTAAAAATTCTCCCAGCTCTTTCTAGGGTGATATCCACCTACCTACTTGAAATTGATCAATTTCATTTATGATTGTTGGATTATCATCTTGTGAAACAGAAAAACTTATTTTCTCGCATCCTTTGTATATATACTTATATATGTATTTCATAGCCTTTATTGTAGAGCATATTTCTATATTAATGTGACAATCAAACTTACATAGTAAATATGGATTATACCATCCATATCTAGCGTAGCGTGCCTAACTATAACTTTAACCCCATTGCCACGTCTTCTATATGCAGGGTATGCATCATTATTTTATGTTGTTACCTCACAAAATGGTTTGGGATAAAAATTCTTACAATACCTTTTTTTCATACAAACATTTTGTGGATTAAGATCACCACATGGACCATGTAGCATATGTTTTACCGCCATTCTTACAATACTATTTTTCTTCATACAATCATTTTGTGGATTAAGATCACACATCATGTGTTGTTTGATTTCTGCCCAATTAGGATTACAAGTTAATGTTAGAAAAATGTCCGGCTTTCCGAACCTTTGCACTAATGCCATATCATCAATGTATTTTCTTCTCATGTTCCTTGGACCGCCAATAACATTTGCTAGTAAAAGCACTCGTTGACCAATAGCTGATGCGTTTGTTTCACCAATTGCCATAGCATCTACCACTCCTTGAAGGAACTCTTGTCTTCACTCTTGTTGTTGATTTCAATAAAAAGCTAACCTTTATGTTTCTAATTTTACGTAACTATCAACTATATATTGTTCTAATACTCGACCAAAAAGCAACAAACATGATTTATCATGCAAACATATCTAAAGTTTGTAGGCATAATATTCTCTTACGGAGACACATCTTGTATTCTTTACTTGTTTCTTCCATATTTAATAAGTCATCGACATTTGTAATACCCAATGGCGTGATAAGTCTTTCGGCGGAACATCTGATTGGTTGACTATTCCCTCTTTCAGTTAGACTCCTTTTTGGAATGTGTTGATGTCAACCAAGTTCTCCAAATGGAAACATTAGACGGTATGTAAGGGATCATAACAACCAGAATAATACTCAACACTTTTGGGTTGGTCACTATGTGTTCTTACTTGAATATTTTTACGACCATGTTCACCATTTTCTTCGCCTTCAACCCAAAGTGCTGCAACTTGTGAGATATATGGCTTGTTATACACTCTTTGATCTTGTCGTGGAATTGTCATAAGAATAATCTTATATTCATTCAAACATGGAATGACCCTTAAATTTCTAAAAAACCGTGCATACAGATTATATTCAAGATAAATTATTTTGCACCTTTTTCTGTAGGTTGTAAATCATTTATGAAGTGATAAACCTGACCTTGGACTCTAAAAGTGTAAATTCCCATATTCCTCCTTGCAAGGTTAGCATCAGCAGTAACACCAAATGAAGTGAAGGCAAAAGTATTTTTATACATATGGGAGTTCATTACTGTATAAAACATTATGACAATCTAAACAACAAAAAATTGATGTTTCGGAATAAAATTCCAGAGCATGACAATAGCAACAACACATTACTTATGGAAGAACATCAAGAGATAAAATTACTTGTGTAAGAGATGTTTTACTTTTTTGTTGTTGTCTTGCTTGCGGACACTATTTGATCTTTCTTTTTCTAGATCAAAAGTTTTAACTTTTCTTCTTATTACTGTCTCACTTTCTCAGGTTTTCCTTTCATTTGTATTGCATAAATTTCCATGTGTGGTTCTATATACTATTTCTTTTTTGTTGTTCATTTAAAAATTGTATTGCAATAGCTTCTTAGTTTCTTGCTTTTCCATTTTATAAAAACTTCTTTTCTATACTGTTTCTTATAACCACGAGGATCATCAAGCATATCTAACTTATATATTCTATCATCACAATTACCATTTTTTTTTCAATTTATAATAGTTATTCTCCTATATACTTTCTTATCTACAATGGAACAATCTACATTTGTTGTTATTCTAACATAATTATTAGCTAGTTGTTGACATTCACTCATGGTATTGAAAATGATGATGATAGTAAATTATGAACATGTTATAAGTTATAGCATTTAAATTCACATATTTATGTATTATTCTTATTAAGTCTCTCACTTTCAAGTATAACTTGGTTTTACATCATGAGATCAGACATTATGCATGAGAAAGATGATTAGTGAAGGTATTTTATGATAATTGACTTACAAATTACATGTATGTTGTTGGTTGCACACTTGTAAAGCAAGTATGAATCTGGTCCAATAAAAACAATCGATGAGGTCAATTAACGAAGAAATTAGGATTGAAATTTGCATTGAAAAAGTAATTGCATTATGCTTCATAGTTGGCATCAGTTGGATTTCTACTTACAACATGAACTAATAATAAGTAATTGAATAATAGTATAAATTTCTACACCACCGTTTAACTAAAAGTGAATATATTGTTGCTTTTATTTAACTCTTCCTAATGTTAATAAAAATGTAAAGGTTGCAAGAACATGAGGTTAGAGATGTTAACCTTAATACAAAGGAAAGGCACACACTTATGTCAATTAGTGGAGTAATGAATTTTATATTGGATCATGATGCTTGTAATTTTCATTAAACAATAAATCAATGAAGTGTTATCTCCTAAGTTGAAACAGAAAATATTTTTCAAAATAAGGCAAATTTAAAGTTCCCTATAGCAGGTTGTATGCAATAAAATGCCAAATCTTGAATATAAACTGAAAAAAGAAAAAGAAATAGGAAACCGAGAAAAAGAACGGTACATTAGAATTTATAAAAAAACAGTTGGGTTTATAATATTTTGTTTTATTAATAATTATGATTCATTATGAGATCAATGGCATCATAATACAAAAATAAATTTGTTTTTTTGATGTATAATTTAGTATGACTTATATTGTTTAAGTTTATGTTTTATTGTGGCATGATCATAGACTCTTATGTTTATAAGCTATCGGTCAATAGTTAAAACCTCTGATTTTGGGTTCTTAGGTTCTAAGCATCTACAATGTCACTTGTTTTTCTTAACAGATGAAGATAACCTGAATATGTTAGTTGGTGCTATATGTGCAGATTCAATCACAGGGCACCACCCAGTTGACCAAATTGTAAGTTCATAAATCAGAAACATAGCAACATTAGCAACAATTTGCATAGTCAAGGACATTTGTAGACGATTGACCAAATTGTCCTTCACAAATCACAAACTTAGCAACAGAAGACACGATATGCATAGGCAAGGGCAGTTGGAAATTTTTCTTTTTTTAAATTTGAACACGATATGTTATTTTGCAATCACACCAGAAACAAACAAAACAAACCTTTATGAAGATTTGGCCATTACTTTTTACAGTGGGAGGAATTTTTTATTGGCTTTACAATATGCGAGACGATGTTCATTCAGACTAGTAGAAGATGATATCAAGTTGAGATGAACATTTAGGTCATGAAATTGTTAAATGAAATCTGAACTTCCCGTCGAAATCTTTCGGTTGGATTAATTGTAAATTGATGAAAATCGAAGGAAATTAACATTCATGATAATGTACCTGTACGAAAGAAAGTCGTGGCAGTGGATCGTTCTTCTTTAATTTCGATTTGAAAACCTTGCGATGAAGAAAGTGGTCTATTTTTCTTGATCTCTAATTACTTAGGTTTCTTCTTTATGTGGAGAAGTTAGTCGGATTCTTGTTGGAAGGAAGGATGCGTTTGACGGAAAGATGGAGAGTAGACAGGTTTTTAAATTTTCCTTTAGCGTTAGAATGGTGCGACGGTCGAGATAGATTGAATTGATATTTTGGTAGAATGTAACGTTCAGGAGTGGTATACGTGGAAGTCTTTGAACCCCATCAATTTGTTTTAGAAGGCACCACACTAAGGCCCCGTTTAATAGTTACTGAATGAGAAAGTGCTGATTCAAAAATATCTGTCTGAGTAAGAAATTCTGACTGAATAAGAAATCATGTTGTTTGATTGTACATCTGACTAAACGTGCTGACTGATACAAAATAACAAT